>NW_028318188.1:1200000-1800000 GCF_062004578.1 Staurois parvus
GTGCTTTGAATCAGATAAAGTGTTTGGTTGACACTAGGATGTTTCATAAATTACTCTTATTATAAGAGATTACCCATTTGTGTTAATAAAGCTGAAAAAAATATTTATTTGAATAGCCCACTAGTAGAATAAAAGGTACTCAGCAGCCCAAATCCAATAATTTTATTCATCTTTCACTGATTTTTAGGTAAATAAAAACTGCTTTCAAAACTCCATCTTAATGCATAGTGCAATAATAAAGTCTTAGACACACAGGGATTGGTTTACTAAAACTGGAGCTTGAAAAATTTGGTGCAACTCTACATAGAAACCAATCAGCTTCCAGGTTTTTTTGTCAACGCTTAATTGCACAAGCTGATTGGTTTCCCTGCAGAGCTGCAGCAGATTTTTCACTCTCTAGTTTTAGTAAATCAATCCCACAATGTCAATGTTTATTTATTTCAGGTACTTATATAGCTCCATCAATGTATGCAGTGCTTTACATATATTTTGTACATTAGTATCATCATAACCCTCATGTGGCGTACAATCCAAGGTCACTAACTGATATTCACACAAGGACCAATCTAGACAGGAGCCAATAAACCTACCTATGTCTTCTTCTATGCATGAAGGTAAAAAACCTCCCCCAGCCGCCTCAATCCTTACTTGAGCCCCCTCAGATTGAGTGACGTTCTCGACAGCCTCTGCTGTCTGGGGACTCTTCCTCCTCATTGGTTGAGACAGTAGCGGGAACCCATTGTCTCCCCCTTCTGTTAATCACACCTAGTAAACCAATGAGGAGTGGGTGGAGGGCCTGAGCCCCATGTCTTTTGTGGAAGCCTACACAGGCACAGGTAGAACATGCAAACTCCAGGCAGGTGGTGCCATGGTTGGGATTATGAACCAATGACCCTAGTGGTGCTAGCTGGAAGTGCTAACTACTTAGCCACTGTGCTGGCCTAAATGTATAACTTTCACACGTTTCTTCAAAGCCCAAACTCTTTACCTTGAAAACCTTTTAGAAATAACATTATTTTCCTTGATGACTGTAGAATTTTAGCTTGTCACAAAAGTATTGCATATGCAGTCTGCAGCAATCGGCTTTCATTCATGGCTGAGATATGTGGCTATCTGTATTTTACCATTCATCTGGATCAGTTAGATACTATACACTTCATTCAAAAGCAGGGATCAGAGCAAGCCATTACAACACATTACAGAAGGAATCAGGGTGGAATTAGTATCTATCAAGTGAGAATTATCATGCTGATGAAACAGCATGATGCATTTGAAAACAGGCCATAAAATACAGTAAGCCAGTCTAAAATAGTTGCAGAACCAAAGACACAAAAAACAAAACAGTTTTGCTACTTACAAATCTCATGGGTGGCGAATAAAATCTTAGCTCTTTGCATACTACTGATGTAGCACATAGTTTGTCAGGGAACCTGCAGTTCACAGCAGGGGGCGCAGGACTGATTAATATCTTTTCATGAGTGTTATTATTATTATTTCTGAAACTTGAAGCTGAACTCCAGTCAGATGGTATAGAACATCATTATAAATGTACCTACTCGACCCTCCCCTTTTAGATTGTAAGCTCTAACGAGCAGGACCCTCTGATTCCTCTTTTATTCAATTGTATTGTAACTGTACTGTTTGCCCTCACATTGTAAAGTGCTGTGCAAACTGTTAGTGCTATATAAATCCTGTATAATAATAACAAAAATAACCTACTTACTTTGATAAAACTCTTCCATTTTGTTTTCAAAGTGCATTTTGCACTCTTTTTTCTAACCTAGAGAGGCTCCTTTTGTATCCTTTTTTAGTTGGTTCTGATTTGTGTAAGCAGATGCCACTATTTATTCCATACTGAAAAATGGCTTGTGGTCATGTTTCATCCTCCATGTAGTTACAGAAGGAGAGTGGTGATGTGGACAAATGCAATGCCCACAGCACCTGGTCATGACTAGGGATGAGCTGAATGTACCTGGGTTTAGTTCAAGACAGATTTGTAGAACATGAATAAAGTTCAGGAGGCAAATGTGAACCCTTTTCAAGTCAATAGGAGCTAAAAGTTAAAAAAAACAGTAATGGCCATTTTTTAGATTAATAGGCAAGGAGTTGTCCAATAGATGGCATGAATGAGGGGGGCTGGGCACTGCCTTGGGGAACATGTACCAAAACAAAACTTTAAAAAATAATAATTTTGTAACAAGGAGTTAATTTTATATTGCTTTAGGGAGATATTAAAAATTCTCTTAAATAACATGCCTGGAGGATGCTTTTACCCTGCCTGTATATAGCCTAATGCATACAGCCTACTACATCAAAACCGACATTTAGAAAGAAAAGAAATGCTGTTTAAATTCCCAGCAAATCACTCTTTTGGCCACTTTATTTCTGTTTGCAAACAAACAGCCAGGGATCTCCTTCATCTATACCAGACCCTTATCCCGGGTGTTCCCATAAAAATGCATACCAGACCCTTATCCTTGATGAGGATCTGGTATGGATATCAAAAGGAACCTTAACATCCATCAGGTCTCCAGGGCTAAACCCTTTGTGGGGTGAAAAGCATTGGAGTGGAAGGTGGACAGGTGTGAAAATGTTGTGAATCCTCTATTTAATAAAATAAAGCTAGTTTTGCATTGGGAATTGCATCAGCGTGCTGCCTGTTTGTTTCTACTTGACAAGTGGCACATATGAGCGCTTCTGGGCATGTGTCGGATGGAAGCTGGAGGTACAGGGAAAGGGGCAAGTTTTGAGTGGCATAGCTACTATTGACTACATAACGTCCAATAAATATATCCTGTTCATTAGCCATTGAGGTGCTGTATCCTTTCTTTCTTGTGGGTTTTTTTATAAGTTATTGGTTTTGGATGCACCTCCCCCCTGTTATATGTATGCAGGAGGTATGGCATGAGCTGGCATACCACTCCCAGGATAGATTGTTTAGCCATTGGAGGTTTCTCTACTTTATTTACTACATAAACCATAACTTTTCTATTCCAGTTACTCTTGATCATACTAATAAAAATGGTCTTTACTCATTTCTCATATAATATTTACAATTTTGGGTTTATTTTAATAATTGTTTTTTGCATTCACAAAATATATTTGAAAAATATTCTAAAATAATGTTAGGTACACCAGGTATGATGGCATTCATTTTTCTGTGTTCTCCAATCCAGACAATATGTGTGGATCACATCAAAATCCAAATCCATTATTTTCTATAGGACTTGTTCCTGCTACTATAGTGCATGCAATATTGTTGTTTAACACTTGTGTCTCCATGCAAATAGATTGAATAAAATCCTTCGAAAATGTACCAAAATTTGGGGAAAAGTATATGGCAATGGATGTTAACATTTCAATATGCATTATGTTATATGGTATGATAAATATTTAATAAAATTTCTCAAACCAATTACCAATATTAATAATAAGATATGGGTGTAGTGCTAAAAGATAATGAATATAAATAAAAATATATAAAACTAATATATGATTTGCTAGCACAAAAACAACCTGTGTGCATAAATTATAATAAATGTCCGCTGATAAAGTTAAAATATCAATAAGAATAGATAAATAAATAAATCCCAGGATAATAAAAAGAGAATCAGCAGCAGATTGACTTGTGACTCCAACCAATAGTTAAAGTGCGCACTCACCAGAAGCGCATGGATATTGCGCATGTAATATAATAAACCCCCAAGGTATCTGTAGATGGGCAGGATAGGTGAATTTTTCCTCTATGGTGTAGTAATCAAGTCGTAGGGAATAACAAAAAAATCTGCTGGATCCAGAGGTCCCCTTAAGGATGGATTAGTTGCTCAGCCTGAGTACAGGGCTCCTTTTCCTCTGGTCACACTTGTATCTCTGGGGTAACCAGCAGGCTTAATAGCTTCATAAAGGAGCCACAAAACAGGTGCCCATAGTGTAGTATGTTCAGTAAACTTTATTGAAATGACAATAAATAAAGCAGGGTATAGTAACATCCATAAATAGCAGGAATGTAAATCACTAACCCTGAGTTAAGATGGCCGCCAGGCTTGCTCCTAGCTCAGTGATGTCACGTGCTGTCTGGTTCCTCCTGAGGCCTTTCGTGCAATGGCACTTCATCAGAGGGAGAAACAACAGACGTGACTGGTTGATTGCATATATATAGGCGAAATGGCGCATGCGGACTACGCCGCCGCCATTTTGTCGGAGTTTGACGCAGTGTGTATGCGCGACTCCAGATCCGCCATTTTGCCGTGGATTGAGTGGTACATTGTATAGCTGTGCATGGAGACTGCTATTTAAGCAGTGAACGATCGTTCTGTAAGGAAAGACCGCTCGTGTCAGCATAGGGGAATGTAGCTGATGACCAGTACTCAGATTGTGGGGAAAAAAGAAAGAAAGAAACTCCCCAATTAAAAGAAATATAAATAAGGATGTAAGACTAAAACCCTTAAATATTTCTATAATACTAATTAGTGGTGATAATAAATATCATAAATAAGCATGGCAAAATGTGTATACTAATAAAAACTGCCCCATATATAATAAGTAATTATAAGCATGAATAAAAAAATTGTGAATCCATAGCATGCTATTAAATATGATCAGTATAAAAACAATTACCGTATTTTTCGCACCATAAGACGCACTTTTTTCCCCCCCAAAAAGGGGGGAAAATGTCAGTGCGTCTTATGGAGCGAATGTAAAGCGGCCGGTCCGGTATTTCTGCCGCCACCATGTCAGAATACCGGGCCGGCCGCTCAGCTGTTCTCTCCTGCAGGGCCTTACCTGTTCCTCGCTCCAGCGCTGCACAGTCTTCCCGCACTGGCTTCTGTGACAGCCGGGTGCCCACTGCGCATGTGCTGCGCTTTGTGAATGATCCGGTGTCTTCTGGGACACATGAAAGGTCACAGAAGGCGCCGGGCCATTCACAAAGCGAAGCGCTTCTTGCACCTGCGCAGTGGGCACCCGGCTGTCACAGAAGCCGGCCCGGGAAGAAGAGGGAAGGCAACTCCGCGGAAGTGGGAGCGGGTACCTGTCAAATTCAGGTACCCGCTCCCCCTCCCTCCCCAAAGGTCAGCAGTCTCTGGTCATCCCCTTCACTGTCTGCAGTCTCTGGTCATTCCCTGCACTGTCCGCAGTCTCTGGTCATTCCCTGCACTGTCCGCAGTCTCTGGTCATTCCCTGCACTGTCCGCAGTCTCTGGTCATCCCCTGTACTGTCCGCAGTCTCTGGTCATTCCCTGTACTGTCCGCAGTCTCTGGTCATTCCCTGCACTGTCCGCAGTCTCTGGTCATTCCCTGCACTGTCCGCAGTCTCTGGTCATCCCCTGCACTGTGTCCGCAGTCTCTGGTCATTCCCTGCACTGTGTCCGCAGTCTCTGGTCATCTCCTGTACTGTTTCTGCAGTCTCTGGTCATCTCCTGTACTATGTCCGCAGTCTCTTGGTCATCCCCTGTACTTTGTCCGCAGTCTCTGGTCATCTCCTGTACTATGTCTGCAGTCTCTGGTCATCTCCTGTACTGTGTCCGCAGTCTCTGGTCATCCCCTGTACTATGTCTGCAGTCCATTGGTTCAGAATATTTTTTTTTCTTGTTTTTCACCTCTAAAACCTAGGTGCGTCTTATGGTCAGGTGCGTCTTATGGAGCGAAAAATACGGTAATTGCTTAAAAACATATTGCTTAAAAAATTATGTATAAGAACACATCAGCTGTTTTTAGGAGTGCTCACTATCTTCCTTATTATACAATTACCAATATTATTTTTTGCCAAAAAAATAACTAAACCCTCATTTATTTTTTTTAATATGTGTAGATAATTAAAAAAAAACAACCTTTTTATACATGTTTTAATGCACTAAATCTATGCTCTGTGAGCAGCTCAGGGGCCTCCTAATCTTCTTTCCTTAATTGCATTGTACAGCATTGTGAAAATTGTTGGCATAAAAGAAATGCTGTATTATAATGATATATACTGTAATAAATAAATACTGTATGCTAATAATAATAATAATAATAGAACATTCAATGTATGTACCCATGTCACGAAGGCCTGAGCTATCAACTACAAGCCAAGGGGACATAGCTTAGCAAAGAGACCGCGCATGCAGATCTCTGCAAGATGGCACACTATCACTGCTTTGGCAGGCATTGTGGGGAAGCAATGTTGGATTTTCTGCCAATTGATCTGCCACTTAATGTTGGCGGGAGTTCGGGATCCTGCACAGAAGCACTGTAGTTCAGCTATCCCACTGCAGTGAGGCATAAGGCTTCATGCACCTCCACCACCCCTGCCACATCTGAATTTACCACAGTGTCTCCAGGGCTGGGTCTGGAGACTGCTGGACATGTTTGAGACAGAGGAAGGAGGATTGGCACAGGGGAGCCAGACCTGCCTGCAATTTCCTTAAAGAAAAAGGCTGTGCTGGAGATTGTACCCTATCATGTGACTGTTCTTTGAACTAATTGGCAACTCTACCTGGTTCATCTGTGTTCTAAACAAAAACCAAAATAGGTAGATAAGATCATGCATGGCTTATGGTATTACATTATTTAGGATGCCATGGTTTAAGTTTATTTTATGGACTGCCAGAAAGGTCCAATATACCAGGGGAAATCTATCAGGCATTTACCATCATGCAGTGTAATCTCATGAATCTGACTCATAATATGGAATAATATGTTTTATTTGTATAAAAATGAAAGATGCACTTACCCTGCTAATATGTGAAATCTTGTATATCAACTAGTGCAAAATCATAAAAATATTAAAATTCATATATCAATTATTGCAAATATACAGTGCCAATATACTTAAATGCCATTTTAGTCCAAATCAAAGTGCAGCAGTGGCGAAATTAAAGTGCAAACACATGTGCTATAATTCTTCCTAAACTTAAATGATCAATGCTCTGTGCAAATCCACTCCAGACACCTCCAGTCTGTGTGACCACCCTTGTGCTCTGCAGGGACTAAACTCACCAGAGGTTGTTAACCCCCTAAGCCTGCATGGAGCTCTAATTGCTTTATTTTAAGAAGAATTTTAGCACATTTGTTTGCACTTCAATGTTGGCACTACAGCATTTTCACTTGGACTGATTTTTAATATCTACTAGTTGACATACAGGATTTCACATAGCAGGGTGAGCACAGCTTTAATTGTTATACATCTGTTATATGGCATGCAGTAGGCATACACCATTAGAGCATCAGATACCCTGGGATCCTTTTCACAATTTTTTTTTTCACTAGTCATCATTTGAGGTTAAAGTGGTAGTAAACCTGAAAAAAAAAAATGATCCTGCAAGGTTATAATATGCATTACATACTAGCACATTATGACAGATTTACCTAAGAATGAAGCCCTCCAGAGTTGCGCTGTCACCATTGCAGAAACTTCCATCTTCACCCAGTCTTCCTTCCTGGTTCCTGGGCTGCGGCCACTTGAATGGCTGAAGACACGATTACGTCACTACATCCACGGCACACAGCTCTGAAGGAATGACACGGGTATGCCGTTCCTTCAGAGTGCATGCGCTGGTGATGTCACTGGCTGCCACTCACCAGAATATCTCCTAAAATGTGCACATTTAGGAGATATTCATTTTACCTACAGGTAACCTTTATTATAAGGTTACCTGCAGATAAAAGAATACAAATTGGGTTTACTACCACTTTAATATTCTATTTATTGGAGTGTTACTTGGTATACATGATTTATCATTGAGACACACTTTCACTCAATTTTTGTTATTCACAAATATTTTTTATTTGTTCAGTGTGTTTTCTTTCAATGAGAACATAGACACCAAACATCAAATGCTACAAAATGTTGGGCTAAAGTTTCACTTTAAATTATTACATAAAACTATGATCATATTGCCGACAAAATTATTTTATTTGTTAAATAGCCTTTCCTTTGCATTATCACTTTACCCAGATTACAACTATGGATATTTGCTAGTTGACATTCACCACTAAAAACCTAATAACCTGAAACAGCTCTGTAGGAGTAGCTCTACGTATTACCTAAAAGGGGTTCTATTAGAATCAAAATATGGAAGAAACTTTGCAAACTTGTTTATGAAGCTCCAAGCTTTGGGGCCATCATTCTAAGTCCCCCATGACTACTTAGTCAGTCACTACCATGTACATTTATTCCAGGTCAGTGATTGCCCCAAAAGTGAAAGGAGGTTGGAAATCTTAGCACCTACAAAACAGTTCAGCAGCTACTAAATTTAAATCCTTTAAAATAATTAATTTATATTTAAGTGATGAAAAATATTTACATAATTTTACATATGAATCATTAAAGTATTAATTGTATGCCAGGTTTGATTACCAGTGATTAAAGTAATGATTATTTAAAATACAGATATTTTTTTAATTCACAACAAGCTATAGAAAACCTCATTTTTAATCCTAGATATGCCGTTTCATTTCCGTACAATTAATGACTAAATAATATGTTATTTATATTTGATCTTGATTTGTAAAACCTATTGACATTTGTTCAGGCATACTTAATAAATAGCAAACTATGCTTTTCAAATTACATTAAATTAATTAAATTGAATTCAGAAATAAAATTGATATACTGTGTCTTAATTTGGTAATTTAGTAAGCTGAATAACTGACAACAAAAGCATATGTAACTAAACAAACAGGCATATAATTTTACTTTTTGCCTTATGCAAAACATCATTGAGACTGTATGCACCCCTGCTTGAAATTGCTAGTGAAGTCATTCAAACTTTAAAGTTACATTTTAGAATACCTCCTCAATCAATTATGCACATTCTGAACTTGTAACATAAGTGCAGATTTTTTTTATATTATTTTTTTGCTATTGGTTTTCATCTTCTGTCTAGCTGAAAAAGACGCTGACAGTAATCAACTCAGAGGGTTTTATTTACTAAAGGAATAGAGACTGTTCACTTTGCAAAGTGAATGTATTATGAGGTTTCCCTTGCACATGATTGGGTATTTAAAGTAAACAAAGCCTCAGTTTATTTAGTTTAGTGAACAAATTAGCTTTGTTAAGTTAATAGTCTCTAACCCTTTAGTAAATCAACCCCAGAGTGCATTATATTTTACAGGGTAAACATATTGAGGTTGATGTCGTTTTTCTACACCTGCCACTCCAATTCTAAACTCTGCCACTGGCATTTTAATGACACTTTCAATCAAACAGGGCAGTTCAATGGAAAAGTATATGGGGGCGGACTGACAACTCATGGGGCCCCCGGGCAATAGGGGATCATGGGGCCCCTGTGTCCTTGCCCAAACTCAAAAAAGCCTATGAAAAAGGTACCAGGGGCATCTCATGGGGCCCCCTACTGACCCGGGGCCCTCGAGCAGTACCCGAGTTTCCAAATGGTCAGTCCGCCCCTGGGTGCAGCACTAAACACATTTAAACATCAAAAAATGACATATTATTAGCAGTGAAAAAAAAGACCTTGATGCAAATAAAAAAAATATTATACAGAACTAAATTCACAAGAAAAATGTGAATGTGAAAAAACGACGAACAAATATGATACCAAATATGATAAGTAATCCATAGATCAGTTTGTATAATAAGTTCACCAATTCCTGAACATATGGTGCAAAAATTCCTCCTTAACATTATTTAAAATGTGTGATTTACACTGAAAATCCACTGTGCCAAAAGCACCACCAGCACTCCACACTCACCAGAACTGCCAAAAGTTAGAAAGCAGCAAGAGCGATGTGATACAATCACTCAGGTGGCAACAGCTCTCTCATGTAAGGGAAGTTGAGGCAGTGACGTCATCATGCACGTGTGAGCCAGCGGGTCCCCTGGCTGCTCTATGGTTTTTAAAATACCACTTGAATCTTCTGATTTTTGTAAGTGTTATTACTTTTAAATAAATCTTAAAAAGTCTGTACATGTTGCTCTGTGAGACTTCCCTGTGACGAGCTGAGACTAGCCCTGTGAAGGCAACATAGCTGCTGTATCTGGCCAAGGGAGTCACCTGGGGACAGAAAATGTCGGTAGTGAGAGTGCTGGCATTGTCATCTTAAATTGCCCCAAGTGCTATTAATCTCTGACTAATCTGAGATCATTATGATCTGATAAGAGGCTTTTGTTTTGTGGTGGAATACGCACAAGCACTGGAGCCCTTACTGTATTTGGCATATGAGCACCCTGCACTTTTTCAGGAGAACTTGGATGGACTTTATATAAAATAAACCATTTTTATACATTGTCTGATACAATAATTGCACATTTACGTGTTGTACACTATTGTGGAGTAGAAAAGATGCATTACCATACACTTTTTTGCACATTAATGCAGTTGGTTAAAGTTTTACTAAACCCACAACAATAAAATCAGCCTGTATATGCAGTAAAGCATGCTTATTATACTCACTGTGGAACCTAAGGGGTTAATCCTCTGCATTGCGTAAAAAGGCGGTTTGATCCTTTCTTCTCTGTTCCTCCCCCTTTTCAAGCGACCACCTCTTATCTCCAGACTGACCCATAGGCATGTACATGCTCAGTTTAGTGTGTATTGCTAGAGAGGGTTTTTTTTTTTTTGGGAGAGTGCATGTGATCAGCATAGGGCCGATCAGCACTGTCCAGACAGAGGTCAGGGGCCTTGCATCCTCCTAGAGCAGCAAGAAAACTCCTCCTATGAGCTTTAGCTAGTGCTGTGCTGCACACTGATAGAAGTCACAAGACTACTCTGATAATAAAAGGTATTTAGCAGTTTATATTTACTTATATTTATAGTGAATGCAGGGGCCTAGGTTTAGTAACACTTTAATGTTGAGATTTAAATGCACTATATTTTGTATTTTATTTTATGTTTCTTTTTGTTTAGTTTGCACATATCTGTTCTTTTGCACAGTTTATATGGTAACTTTTTTATCACATGCGTTATTAGTGATTAGGCACTGGTGTTTTAAAAAGACAGCGCACTTGTTTATATTTTTATTTGCACATTTTAGAATCTAATATTCAGGGTTCCCAAGTGCAGCAGTCTGATTTTGTATAGGGTTCAACACAAGGGTTCTTTATTATTATATTACCCATCCATATTTACCCAACAATGCTTACCTCCCTGCAAGCAAACTACCCATATCAATGGTGCCAACACTCTCCTAAATATATGGGAACTGATATCACAGCAGACTATCATTGTCTATATGAAAGCAACTTCCCACCACTGGTTCATTTGATTCTTCAATTACCAAGGCAATGGAATTCTTATAATATCTCTTTGCTGGGTAGTATAAATGTCTTCAAGATGTCTATTTTGTCTACGCTACTGTACTTCTTTGGAACACCCTTCTGTCCCAATTCTTATGGCCAAATTGTGTACTATCACTTTCTCTGCCATGTTCGAATTTGACAAATATCTTATACATCCCAATCCCTGGGTGAACACTACCCTGGGCTCAAGTAGCTATTTTTCAATTATGACACCTTATCAATCACGTCTCTCACAGAATTTGCACTTTTGAGGAGCTGCAAGCCAATAAACTTATCCCTAAAGATCTCTTCTATGTGTATGTACAATTCAGGCATTATTTAGCTTCTTTACACCCTTCTACGGTTTTGAATTGGATTTCCGGTAATGGGATATTTTGTAAGGATAAAATATTTTTGTATCCGTTCAACATATATACATTACAATTGGGATGCACCAATACCATTTTTTAACACCAAGTTTGAGTATCAATACTTTTTTTAAAGTACTCGCCAATACCAATTACCGATACCTATCGCCTATGAAGAATAGGTAAAGGGGTGGTGCGATACATGAAAACATGCGATTTTGCACATTACTGCACTGCGCTTGGTGTAAACAAGCCCTAAAATGTGAGGCAGAGTCCGGTTGTCTGTATGTTGTAAAGCCCCCTTCCCCCCAAATCCCCTTTCTTAGCGCAAATCCCCCCATCCCCCTTCCTAGCACAACCCCTCTAAATCCCCCCTCCCAGCACAACCCTTCTCACCCAAATCACCCTGCCAACATGAACCCCCCAAATCCCCCCTCCTAGCACAACCCCCCTAAATCCCCCCTCATAGCACATTCCCCCTCCTTGCACAACCTCCCCTCCTAACAAAACCCCCCTAAATTCCCCCTCCTAGCACAACCCCCCTAAATGCCCCCTCCTAGCACAACCCACCCCCCCAAATCTCCCACATATTATGTCCTTAGTATAGTGACAGCAGCAGGGAGGGGAAATGAGCCAAGAGAGCCATGAGTAATGCTCTCTCTCTCCCCCTAGCTACTCTGCGTGATCCTCGATCCTGTTAGCTCCTAGCCCCAGGGCTATGTGAGGCAGAGAGCACTGTAATGTCTTGCCGAGATACAGACAGCCTGCACCTCCCCTGCTCTCTGCTCCTCTCTTTAATCTTACCAGCAAAACAGAAAGCCGAGCTGGCTGCCTGACTGCATCCTACCAACAGAGGACTTGTTGGCAAGAGTACAAAGAGGAGCAGGGGAGGTGCGTGCTTTCTGCATCTTGCACGAGTACTGATACTCGTACAAATGCTCAGTATTGGCACCAATAAGCAGGCACAGGTATGTATATATATTACGACAGTGTGATAAGGTCTTAACCTTATGACTTGCAATATAGAGTCCATGGAATAATTTGGGCTAGGGAAATAGAAGACTTTTACAAGCAGTTCACCTCTTTTAGTGGAGGTCTTATCTCTTATTTATTTTCCCAGCCTTGAGACAATGGTGAGCCACTGGACAAACAGACTTGTTAAGTGTTGTGTCTGCAAATGACACAATCCATAGAATTCTCCCTATACATGGGTCCCTTTCTCATCTAGCTGGTAAAAAAAACATTTGTTGGTTTGTAAATATAGTTTCAAGGTGATAAGGTGATCCTCTCCCAAGCTTCAGGTGTTTGCAGGTAACAGAAACCCCATTGTCCAGAGAATTTATTCCCTAAGCAAGCTTCTTGAGCTGACACCCCTCAGCAGTTTATCTACCTTGGGCTGGGTTAACGTTAATAAGAATATGTCTCTAGTGTGGTTAGAAATCTCCTATAGTCCAAAATTAAAATGATCAAATATATATGTATATATACTGCTCAAAAAAATTAATGGTACACTCTGAAAACGCATCAGATCTTAATGGGGAAAAATAGCATGCTGGATATCTATACTGATATTAACTGGTTAATATATTAGGAACGTAAGGATACCCCATCATTTTCCAATTCCAATGACACATGGAAAATCATCCCGATACCTAATGGCAGTCAGGGTGCCATTGTCTAGGCTGTAGAAGTCTGTGAGTTCCTCCATGGATATGCCTCCCCAGATTATCATTGACCCATTCATGCTGAACGATGTTACAGACAGCATAACATTCTCCACGGCTTCTCCAGATCCTTTCACATCTGTCACATGTGCTCAGGGTGAACCTGCTCTCATCTGTGAAAAGCACAGGGCACCAGTGGCAAATACCAATCAAGCTCTATGGTGCTGGGCAGTGAGCACAGGGCCCACTAGAGGACGTCGGTCCCTCAGGCCACCCTCATGAAGTCTGTTTTTGATTGCTTGGTCAGAGACATTCACTCCAGTGGCTTGCTGGAGGTAATTTTGTAGGGCTCTGGAAGTGCTCATCCTTGCACAAAGGAGCAGATACTAGTCCTGATGACGGGTTAAAGACCTTCTATGGCCCTGTCCAGCTCTCCTAGAGTAAATGCCTGTCTCCTGGAATCTGTTCCATGCTCTTGAGACTGTGCAGGGAGACACAGCAAACACTCTGGCAATGGCATGTATTGATGTGCCATCCTTGAGGAGTTGGACTGCCTGTGCAACTTCTGTAGGGTCCAGGTATCGCCTTATGCTACCAGTAGTGACACTGACCCTAGCCAAATGCAAAACTAGTGAAAAACAGTCAGAAAAGATGAAAAGAGAAAAAAAGTCAGTGGCCTCCACCTGTAAAACCATTCCTGTTTTGGGGTTCATCTCATTCTTGCCCTTTTAGTGCACCTGTTGTTAATTTCATTAACACCAAAGCAGCTGAAACTGATTAACAACCCCCTCTGCTACTTAACTGACCAGATCAATATCCCAGGAGTTTAATTGACTTGATCTTTTGATCATGAGTTTAATTTACTTGATCTTTTGATCATCCTTATCTTGAGCTTGTTCTTTTGAAAAACAGCAGACGTATTGGCTGAATCACCTAATGAAAATAGAAGAAAGAAAGGCTAAAAAAGAAATGAATGCAGCCATCACATCTAATAAATAGTAAGCTGTAATATAATAAATGTTTGCTTTGGGTTTAGTACAACTTTAAGTAAAGATTTTAGTGGTTGATAGGAAATGTATACAGCATAAATGATTGATTTTGCAGAACTGTGAGCCTGCAGGAGGATTTGTAGATTGGTGTACTGTGTTGATACTTTGGACTGTCATGCTCTAGTATTCTGCACTTGGAAAAATGCAGGCTGTTGAATCCCATATGTCGGACCACCTCCCACACTAAAAAAGACTGTCATTGCAAACAACGAATAGAGCCCTTGAAACTTTCACCCTTTCTGGAAAGGAGAAATACTATCTGTCATAGCTTTATTGAGTCTCTATATTTCTGTCTATCTATCCATTAACTATGTCTGTCAAAATCTTATGAACCATATAAAGGCGGTATAACAAATAGTCGATAAAATAGACGCAGACCACGATTTATGCAATTTCACTGTTTATCAATTGAAAACTTTCAACTGATAACATAAAGCTTTCAGAGGGCTATTTATTGCCACTTTAGAACCTGATAAATTAACCTTAAAACCAACTAATGTTGCATCAGGTGTGGATCCACAGTCACTTTATTTTGCTAAACTCTTTGGAGAATGCATAAAAGGAAAATAATATTACATTCACTCAGACCAGGAGCTTCTGATATCAGTAAAGTAAAGGAATGATCTTAGAACATTACCACAAATTACCTTGCCAAATCTTACAGCTCCATTTATGGATAGAACAGCAAGCAAATCAAAAAGCAATTGCATGATTAATGAGCTGTGCTTTGAAATGCTACAAAAGCTGTCTGTTAGTCTTGTGTGAAGTAAAATATATTACATTTTGTATTTCTTTTTCAGATTTTGATATGTGTACCTCAGGGTACGAATAAATTAGCGTTCAATTGGAAACAATTTGGATTTGGAACTGAATCTCCTGTAGGGTAATGCTCTTAAATGCTCTAAAATGTTCCACTTATTACAACTATCTCTTTTAAATTTACTTGCATTTTTTAAGATTTTTACTTTTATCTGTTATGTTCTTCACTCTTCATCTTAAAACCAAACTGCATCTCAAACTTTTGCAATTTTTTTTTTCCGCTGACTGCATCCTCATTGGGAAGATTTCCACTTACATCCTGTCTCTGTGACACCCATACAAGAAATAGTGGATGGTGCTAGCTCTAAAACAGTAAGCAGAGAAGGCAATAAAACATTTTCTAAAATTCTATCCATATTAAGATTTAATTAACTATTTGTCAGTTGCCTGCACCAGGTTTATCCTATTTTAAAGTGGTTGTAAATCTGAGACATGAAATATGAACAAAGCACATCCTTCCATAGTGTGTACTTCTCTCAGTCCAGAGCATTAAGTGCCATTTCTGTCCACTGCCTTGTTCCTCTGCGATCTGTATGAGTCACTACTGATACGTTTTCCTGACACTAAGAGAAAAAAGGTTACAGGGCAGGGACCTCCAGCAGATTGACATCCTCAATTCTGTTTCTGTGTGCTGTGTTAAGGGAGGTGTGTTCCTTCCCTCTAATCAGCTCTCACTGAGTTCTGCAGTGTAACTCCAGATCCCTGCCTCCTGCTTTTCAGATCTAAGAAAAGCTGTATAAATTCTGGTCTTTCAACAAGGAGAAGGGGCGGCAGATAAACAAGCACAACTTATTCAGGAGGATTTGTTTAATCTCTGTGTATCACCTGGTGCCACTCACTGAACTGGGTATATGTAAGGGTTTACAACCACTTTAAATGTACAGTCTGTAAAAAAGTCCCCCCAAAAGTCATATATCAGTAACTGGTGGAAATTGGTGGGCTATCATGCGTGCACAACATAGGGGAGACTTGCTAAAACTGGAGCAGCTGCGCATGGTACACAATTAGCTTCTAACTTCAGCATGTTCAATTAAGTTTTGACAATAAAACCTGGAATCGTATCAGTTTCTATGCTGAGCTGTACCAGATTTTTCATGATCCAGTTTTAGTAAATCTCCCCCATGGAGGTTAATTCCTATAGGAGAAAATACATCTTCATGCATCTTTACCTTATTCAGTTAGGGAAAAATGACATTGAAAAAAAACGTTCTCTACTTCTTTGGAAATCAATTTTGGGTTTTTTTTTGCAAAAAAAAAAAACTGAGCAACCAGCAAATTAGAGAGTCAGACCTGAAGTACAACATACCCTACTGAAAACTGCTCTAATAAACATCATTTACTGTAGCTCCCTGAGCAGAGCAGTGGATTAGAGCAATGTTCAGGAGGGATGTGTTGGAGAAAGCAGCAGTCCAACTTTTATTTTTACCCTTGCTCTAGCACTTATCAGACAAAAAGGAGGCATATTTATCACAGAATATGCAGCCTGTAGTACAGTAGTAGATTAAGAGGGGTTTATTGAGCTTTGACAAACATTTTACACAGATAGCTTTATTTGTCTCTATGCCACATGGTCTGTAATCGTGTGACAGTTTCAGACTTTGGAAATTCAAATCTGTAACAAACAAACAATGCCGTTTTCTTTCAGCTTAACAGAAAAAAAAAACAATGAACCGAAGACCATAACCATAGTGGTGCTAGCCAAGGCAAACCTGATGTGTCCCCATGATTTTTCCTTATCAATTACAACTTCAGTATTCACAGCCACTACAACTTTTTGGGTCAAAAAAGTGCCCGATATCTATTGTACATCAAGTTGTTTGGGTTCACTGTAGCACAGAGAAAAGACAAAACAAGCCCTGAATTAGGGGACTGTCTTCAAGTGCCGAAGGACCAAACTACATAGCAGATCACATGACCAGAAACTACTTTGATGGGTTCCAGGTGGCTAGTAAGTTTTAGAGCTAACATCTAGGCAAAGTGTTGGTTACTAGCTCAGTGTGAAGATATTTATTCATTAAAGTGGTTCTAAAGTTAAAACTTCTTATCCTAATGCATTCTCTGCATTACGATAAAAAAACTTTCACCATTTGTCCCCCCCAAACTCCTTACCTGAGTCTTCTCCTGATCCAGCGATGTTCCTGGCTGCTTCTCTGGAGACTCAGGTTGCAGTGGGATCATTTTCTAGTGGTCAGTCAAATGCTGAGAGCAGTGAGCAGGGGTGTGGCCAAGCTGCACTGTATGTGTCTGTGGATGCACACAGCCAGGTTCAGATGTGCACAAGCACATGTGCCCCCATAGCACATGGCTTGATATAGGGTCAAAAGCAGGAGAGGAGGAACGTACAGTGTTGATGGGGGAGTGAAAAAGAACAGGTAAGGGACCATTGCACAGCGCAAGTGCATATACCGTCTTTTTCTCTCTAATAAAAAAATGTTGCTTTTACAATCACTTCAAGGTCATCAATGGCCATTGTGGTAAGGAACTTTGGAATACAGATTGTGGATGGAAAAGAAAATCGAATTGGTAAAGTAAATTCACACCAAAATCATGCCTTGGATCTGAACCTTGAACCCAACCCTTAAAGTGCACCAAAAACACAACAATGGGAATCTGCCCCTAAACCCAACCCATAAATCTAATAATATATCAATAATACAATTAATCAATAATACAAAATGTGGATAGTTTTTTTTCCCTGAATTGGCTGCAGCACTACGGCACTTTTTTAAGCATTGGGCTCTGGGTTTGTGATGGCATTTAGCTACCTAGCTAATGATCCTTGCTTGGTAAGTTACTGTCTGCCTTGCCCTGCCCTGCTCTGCCCAACCATTTGGATTTTTCCATGACTGACGATTCCTGGATTACTCTTCTCTGCTTCCTGCACTGATTTTGGATGGTTCTGGATAATACTAACTGTCTCCTGCTTGCTCTGGCCACCTTCAGCGTTATGGACCTTGCATACTCTCCTGGCTTTCTAAGCCTCACTCCAGATGTTGTAGAAGATCACAGGTATTCTTTTCATTACCTACACTCTGTCCCTTGTGCCAAAAGGTCAGAAAATATAGTAATGAGTACCAAGACCTTATGGGCAACCAAGTACTGGTATGTCTGCTTGCCTTAAGGGAACATGGGCTGCTAAAGCAGAATTAACACAAGGGGATAGAGCAACCAGATGCAAGGGCCACCATGGTGTAGTATTAAACACAAACACCTTATTAGATAGATTTGCAAGTTGAACTCACAAGAGCAAGTGGAAGACAGGCTGAAGTGACACGATACAGCCTGGAAATGTGTTAATTGACTGTGCATGCTCTTGGAGTGTCATTGGTACCAGGTGGAAGAGGATGTTCTCTGTCATCGTGGCTGCTTCCCAAATTTACTGATGAGTCCCGGCTTCTATACAGTGACACCCGGCACCCTATACCATTTCTTTGGCTGTCACTTGTAGGCTTCCCTCAAGGTCAGATGCTGAGCCCCGGTGCTGCAAACCTTGTCACTATTGCCTGTCTCCCGCTTGCTCTTGTTAGTGCAACTAACAAAATTGTTTTAAGTGTTTGTTTTTAATACTACACTACGGTGGTCCTTTCTCCTGTTTGCTCACTCCCCTTGTGTGCATACTAGATGGAGTATCCCCTCCTGATTTGTGGGCTGCGCACCCACCTCTCAGTGTAGCATTTATTTGTATAATGTTGACTAAACGCTCAGCAGATTCCATTTGTGTAATAACTGTATATTAATTTGTGGTATTATTTTTCCTTTTTGAGATTATTAAGTGGTATACTGCTACTTTACCATCACACATTAACTATTTGGTTTCACCATTTTGTTTTCACCTAACCATTTAGGGGCTGCTTTGTGGAGTGTTGTGGTCCCAGTGGATTTCTACTGGGCAAAAATTTCTTTGTGCCATATACTACCAGTTCTATGAAACTTCAGTCACATACCTGGGAAATGTGGTGTCAGGAATGGACTCACCACAGGTGGTGCTAGGGCTCACCTGCCTTATGGGCTGCAGTAGCAGTGCTGGCCAGCGGGTGCTCTCAGCAGCCAGAATCTCACTCCTGCAATCAAGCCATCACCTGAGGCTGATTGCAGGAGGTATATTTAAGCAATGGCCAGACCTGCAGTCAGTGCCTTGGTGTTTGTTTCCCATGAGCCCCTGTACCTTGTATCCTGTGTTCCTGTTCTTCTGCCTATCTGATTTGTTGCCGACCCTGCCTGATCCTGACCTCTGCTGACTTCTCCTGCTCTGACCCCTGGCTCGTTTGACTACTCTTCTGGACATCCCTATTCTGATCTGAACCCCTGTTACCGAACCTGGCGAGTGACCTGACTACCCTTTGCCTGCTGCCTTGTACATATTAGTCTTAGTTAAGGTTTGGTTTTGTTTGCACTGCGTTTGTTTATTTTGTGCAGCTAATAATAAATCTTATTATTATTTCACCATACTTGAAGCCTGCTGTTTCCCTGTGTCAGTCCACACATCTCTGGTCATACCTGGATCCCTGACAGGTGGTCTCAACCAAAGGAGTGGCAACTGATCCTAAGAAACTGGTGGCTGTCACCTCATGGTCTCGGCCAAGAACTGTTATGCAACTAAAAGGATAATTAACACTCACCAGCTCATTCGTTTCTGCCTGTAGATCACGCTGAGCATTATCTTATCACAAGGCTATAAAAAACCATTACTACTAGTGGTGCAATGGATAGAGCACATCCTATTTTTTTCACCAAAGAGTTATAAAAACTGAATCTCCAAGTCCAGGAGTTAACCCTGCATCTCCTTCAACAAGATATGGTCCCTCCAACTATCCTGTAGATCCTAGGGTCCACCTGCCAGATCATTTTTAAGGGAACCTGTTTTCTATTCTCTTCATAGCTGCAAACTTCATTTTTAGCTTAGACTTTGCGTTTCTGGTTATGAAGCGCCAGCGTGTTTGAATATTTATTTCCCGATTACAAGGGATCCCTAGTCCTTGGCTTTTGGTCTACCTGTGAATAATCAAGTTTTGACCTTAGCTGACATGTTTTTAAGGACTTTGGCCTCTTTTTTGATGACCCCGACCACACCCACATTGCTCAGTCTAATACCAGAGCCCTGAGGCAAGGCAAGCACAGATCAGAGCAATACTCCTCAGATCTTCACTGATGGTCACCCAACTTTGGGTGGAATGACCCTGATTTTGGAGGGTCAGCTTAGGCTGGGGTTAGGAGATGTCATAAAGGGATGCCTGGTGTTTTACCCTCAAGACCTAAGAGAAGGCCATGCACTCAGTAATTAGACTGATGTATTACTACTGCTATTATACATGACAGCTTCCTACTATTATTGGTTGTTAAGGATGCGGGTGCAGGCACCACCAACTCTATAACAACCAGCTAATGCCTGGCCATGTAAGTAAAGATTCCAGTGAAGTCATTGACTACATATTGTCATTAATAATATATGATCAATGGGGTCACTGGAAGATTTCATTACTTTGTATATAACAAATTTTCTATTCAGTGGGTGACAAGTGAATGAGTGGGATGTATCTCAGTGGCAGCATTTTTTTTTATTTTTGTGGATTATCGGCTGTTGGGCATTGTGATTGACGTGGATCTGCATCGCTGGATGATGTGATTAATGATGGATTTACAACAAGGGACATTTTTGGGGGGATTTTTATTTCCTTTATTTTTAGGTTACAATTTTTCTTACAACCATTTTTGTGTGTGAATAAGCAGAGCTACTAGGTACTCCATACTCATTCAAATGAAGGGCCTGTACTGTACGTAGGTGCCCCTTTATTGTTAAGGGGGCTTCCAGATTCCAAGCTGAACACCCACAACCCCCCCCCCCCGCTCCAACCAAGGCAAGGGTTGTCCTTTGTCCTCTTCAACATAAGAATAAGATGCTCTTAGAGGAGGTTCCCTTCTGGAAAAGCACCGCACCAATGTTGAGGACATGTGGCCTGGTATGGTTCAGGAGAAAGGGTGCATGCTAATCCCCCTTCTTTCTAACCAGCCAGGCTGCATGCTCAGATAAAGGGCATGGTATAAATTTTTAATGGAACCTCACACTTTTTTGTTTTATTTTGTCTTAAAATCCATAACAGACACAATATCTGCTATGGATTTCTCAGGAGACCATGCAAATTTTTTGTTTGTGGTACCCCCTTAAAATCCATACCAGATTCAAGATTACTAAAACTAGAGATTGCATAATCAGGTGCAGCTCTACATAGAAACCAATCTGCTTTCAGAATTGAATTATCAGAGCTTAATTGAAATTATAAGCTGATTGGCTACCATGCACAGCTTTACCAGATGCTCCAGTTTTAGTAATTCTCCCCCAAAGGGTCTTATATGCATTTTGGGGAGACTTTGTACAATTTTTTTTTCTGTAGAATGTGCTGCAGCAAAAATTACATTTACTAATTTTTTTTTATATTTGCTTTTAAAGGTAAAGTAGAAATTTGGGGTCTTTTTGACCCAAGATCTCTCCTTAAAGAGAACTTGTCTTGCTTATTTCTATTACAAGAGATGTTTACATTCCTTGTAATAGGAATACAAGTGATAAAAAAGGGAAAGTGTAAAAATAAAAAATAAAATAAATAAAAAAATTGTTAAAGCTGCCTTATCTCTCTGTGCTTGCGCACAGACGTGAAAGCATATGTAAGTAGCTCATGCATAGGCAAATAGTGTTTGCAGCACACATGTTAAATATCACCACAAACGTTAGAGCAAGAGCAATAATTCTAGCACTAGACCTCCTCTGTAACTCTAAAGAGGCAAAATGTAAACATTTTTCAAGCATCACCTATGGAGATTTTAAGTACTGTAGTTTGTCACCATTCCACGAGCATGAGCAATTTTGAAGCATGACATGTTAGGTATCTATTTACTCACCGTAACATCCTCTTTCATATTTTACAAAAAAATTGGGGTACATATTATGTTTTTTTTAATTCATTAAAGTACATTTTTTCTAAAAAAAAATGTGAAAAACCGCTGCGTAAATAACATGTGACATAAAATATTACATCAATCACCATTTCATATAATGTTTGGGGGTTATAAGTAATTTTCTAACATAAAATACTGGTTTAAACTTGGAAACAAAATGTGCCAGAAAATGTTTGGTCCTTAAGTGGCTATAGCAGCAACTATATTCACCTAAAAACACTCTGTTCTCCCTGCTTTCCCTGTCTACTCCAAGTCTCCAACACACACTGACTGTGTATAGAATTATGCATATGACTATATATAGTACTATTCAGCATTTTGTACATGTGACTGTATATAGCTCTATTAAGCACTGTACTGTATTGCAGCAACTCTCTCCCTGTAAATACTGTCAGGTCTCCATATATACAGTACTCCAAGTTTCCTTCAACACACACTTTTCCTTCAACACACACTGACAAAAAGCTGCTGGAAACCCTTACTTTCATAGGAAGAAGAAAATGCACAAACCATCATAGTGCACTATTAGTCCCAGCTTCAGTATCCAGAATCAATAGCACTAAAAAGTTCCACCCAAGCCACAAGGCCACAAGAATAATATAGCTGAAGCAGTGGCAGCTTCCGATCTAATAGCCAGCATCATGGCCTGCCACCACCTCCACACCAGTTCTGTAAATAAGACATCTATCTTTCGAAACCAAATTCCCATGATCCACGCTGGTGAATTATGCAAGGTGTATAAAAGTTGGGGCATCCACACCATCTTGATTAAACTACAGTGTCTCACCACTGATAGAGGAAGGCAACTCCATATCTTACATGTTTCTTTGAATACAGCAAGTAGGGGTACAACATTTTTCAAAATATATTTAGTTTAGGGTCTACTGTTACATTTATTCCCAGACAAGTAAAGCTTTCCACTACCTGTAAGTGACTGGCACTATCCGGCAATGCCTCTTATAATGTATTCAATGGGAGCAAGACCGTTTTCTTCCAGTTAACAGACAAACCAGAAAAGAAAAAGATACGGAAATTTTTGGGAGAGATTGGATAGGGTTAAAATTTTGGAGAAGGTACATTGATGATATTATGATGATCTGGGAAGGTCCTTTAGATTCTTTAAAAATATTTTTACAGCATATTCAGAAGAACCAATATTAGTTAGTATTCACCTATAATATAGATACAGAATCAGTTAATTTTTTGGATCTGAAAATTTTTAAATGTAAGAATAAGTTATACACTTAGACATATTTTAAAGAAACTGATAGAAATTGATATATTCCAACTTGTAGTTTCCATCACCTCCAATGGATTCAAGGTATACCTAAGAGCCAATTCACTAGGATCATGAGGAATTGCTCAAGACTTAGTGACTATATTGAGCAATCGTATGTTATTAAAGAAAGATTTATACAAAAAGGTTATGACCCTGAAGAATTGGAGAAAATTAGATTTAAAATTAGTCAGAGGTATTTGTGGGAAGGTAAAATTAAGAAAAATCATGATCCAAAAATAGAGAAAGGTGGATTATGCATTTATTTCTAGGTTTAGTTGCCAATATAAGGATATAGAGCCCATTTTTAAAAAATATTGGCCGATTGTAAAAAAGGATAAAATATTGGGGTCTTTAATACGAGATAAACCTCACCAACCTGATTCCCAAGTACCACCCTACCCGTACCCTTCGCTCTTCACAGGACCTCCTTCTATCTTGCTCCCTGGTCTCCTCCTCACACGCACGTCTGCAAGACTTCTCCAGGTCCTCCCCCATCCTCTGGAACTCACTACCCCAATCCATCAGACTGTCACCTTCCCTCCTCACCTTCAGGCGCTCCCTGAAAACCCACCTCTTCAGGGAAGCCTACCCCACCCTCACCTAACTGCTGCTCTCCTTCATTCCTCCTACCACTCCATCCCCCACAGCCACTTCCTCCTGTACCTCTACCCCCTCCCTCCTAGACTGTAAGCTCGAAAGAGTAGGGCCCTATAACCCCTCGTGTGCTGTTTGTAGTTGCTGTAATGTTTCATGTATTGTCCCCCCCTCTATTGTACAGCGCTGAGCAAACCCTTTGGCGCTATATAAACTCAATGTAATGTAATGTAATGTAATAAACCATCATTTATTTATCGTAAAACCAAGAATCTTTGTAATTCATTAGTCAAAAGTGTGATTTCTCCTCCCAAAAAAATAAAAATGCAGATGTTTAATTTAAATGTTTTCATCCGTGTAAAAAGTACAATACACGCAGAGTTATTGGTGCGCGTATGAGAGTAGTACAGGATTTTACTACCTGTTCTACGGAAAAACATATAATATTAAATAATTTGTTACCTGTTCCACTACATATGTGACATATTTGTAGGAGTGTTCATGCCTGCTTCAGTATGTGGGAAGAACCACAAGACCCCTTTACAAAAGATTAAGGGAGTATGTGGCCAATATTAAAAAAAGGGAAAAAGGACCACTGCCTATCTAGGCATTTTAGGGATTATCACGATTGTGATCCTGGACTACTTAAATTTTGTGGTATAGATAAAATTGAGTCACATTGGAGAGGTGGCAACAAAATTCAAGTTATTTCCAAAAAATGAAACCTTTTGGATTTTCCAATTAGAGACACTCAGACCAAAAGGTTTAAATCTAGATTTGGATTTACATTGTTTTATTTCTAATATATAATCATAGTAGCATTGGTTTTAGGGTTTATAAAGAAATAAGAATGGCTGTTATTGGTTTTAGAAGTGTTTAATAATTAATAAACATTAATAAATATATAAAGAAATAGAAAATTAGAGCTAATAAAGATCTAGATTGTATTAGGATATATTTAATTAAATTTAATTTTAAATAAGGTCTCATTTTATTAGTTATATGATTATTATAATATTTTAATATTGGTAATAGTTTGGTATTTTATATATTTTACCCTGGTAGTTGTAAGGACATTTGGGCTTATGTAAGTGGAATAATAGTATATCTATAAGATTGTAATCTATTTTCACCACTAGATGACGGTGTATAATTTTATGACAGATTTTTAGTAATTCGTTTTTAACCCCTTGGCACTGGCTCCTCCTGGCCCTTTAAGGGTTTCAGAAGCTGGGAGGCGGGGTCTTAGGGTCATGTGACCGCCGTGATTCGCCGTCACGGCGGTCACATGATCGGGAAAGGTCCTGATCGAAAGAGGAGATCGGGACCTTTCCGTGAGTACCAGACATGTGTGCTGGGAGCAAGCAGGGCGCGTGCTCTCAGCACATATGTTTTTTTTAAATTGCACACAAATGTGCGGCCACTCGGCGTCTAGGCCCAGACGCTGGACCTTTGTGTGCGGCCAGCGTGAAGAGGTTAAATAATATCGATTTTAGTAATAAATAGGTAGAGATATTAATAGTATGTAAAACGTTACTATTATGATGAAGTTGTAGATTATATTTGTTCCCTGTGTTATACCATTCAATAGAACAGTACATATCTAAAATAGTATATAGTACATTGCTCTAAGTATATGGCTCTATGTGTATTAGTAAAGGTAATTGCGTCCCCACATAGGTAATATATATATAGTACTGTGTAAATAAGGTCTAGCGATAGTAAGAGGCATTAGGTATGAATATTGGAATATTTGGAATTGATATAACATCGTGGCAAATGTGGGATGGTCTTCCTCCCTTAACTATAATGGCTGCAAAAGACTCATTGCCAATCAGGCAGACGGAGATAAAATGCAGCCAACGGACACACCCCTTATGAGGAAGTCAGGAAGTGACGAAACGCGTAAAGGCACGTGACGTTGGATGTTGCACGGAAAGCGGGAAGTGGTGGAGCGGCCATCTTTAGTGAGGTTTACCACATTTTACCACATAATATTTATTATTCACAAATTAACTATTGTATATTATTTGAGGATAATACACTATTGAGTTTTTCTTTATTTTGAGGTACACGGCAATTATTGGAATCACACTGTCAGGGATGCGGGTATGACCAGAAGTGTGTGGACTGACACAGGGAAACGCAGGCTTCAGATATAGTAAATAATATAATTTATTAAGACTAACAATACAAACGCAGTGCAAAACTAAACATAAACACAGTGCAAACAAACTGAACCAAACCTCCAACAGATAACAAACATACAATACAAGAGTAGTCAGGCAGGCCGGGTCAGTAGCAAACGGGCAAACGGAGTACCAGGAACAGGCGGGAGAGTGGTCGGGGTCACAAGCTGGGTTCAGTAACTCACGGGCAGTGCGGTACAGAGGGTCAGGCAGAGAATGGTCAGGGTCACAAGCCAGGGATCAAGCAGGAGAAGTCAGCAGAGGTCAGGATCAGGCAGGGTTGGCAACAAGTCAGACAGGAACAGGAACAGGAATACAGGATACAAGGTACAGGGGCCCATGGAAAAACACACACAAAGGCCCTGACTGCGAGTCTGGGCATTCCTTAAATACAACCCCTGCAATCAGCTTCAGGTGTTTGGCTGACTGCAGGGGTGAGTCTCTGATTGCTGAGAGCACCTGCTGGCCAGCCCTGGAACTGCAGCCCACAAGGCAGATGAGTCCCACCATTATTGGCAAGTCCATTCCTGACACACACAGTGAATTTAAATCAGAAATTGGAGAAAAATTCTTTGGACTTTAATTTGGGTTTTTTATGTTTTGTATAATTTCACTGGAAAGGTTTATATAAAACCAGAGCCAAAACTCTTTATAGTATCCATTACTATAATCAGAGATTTATCTGTATCCCCCAAGAATAAAAGGATGTCATCCACATATATTGAGATTTTGTTCCTCATTGGAACCTCTCTGAAGGCCCCTTATATTTGATGAATCAAAGTGTGTCTTATCTCACTCAACCTGGAGGCCAACGCTCTCGCCAACTGCTTAGAGTAGAACAAAGAAATTGGTCTGTACAACGAAGCTTGAAGGGTTTTTTCTCCCTTTTTGCGTAGCATTATAATCATGGCTCCAGTCATGGACCTCGGCAATTCACCTTTGTCAAGTGCCCCGTTTAATACCTGCAGAAATTCTGGGAGCAATACCTTCCCATAGCACTTATATGTTTCTGCTGGCAGCTCATCTGGTCCTGGTGTTTTATGGTTAGCAGAGAATTCCACTGCACATTGAAGCTCTTCTATGGTAATGGGGGCTTCCAGCATTTCCCTATGCTCTGCTGAAAGTGATGGGATTTCTAGGCCATGGAAGAAGTCTCCCATCACCCCCTCTACCTCCCCCACTTTAGAACTGTACAAATCATAATAGTAATTTTGCTAATTTAATTTTTTTAAATGAATGCCAAAAGATACCGACAGAGGTTGCAATGTTGGAACAGAGGGGAGATAGAAGACATAGGCCATCAAAAGTCTAAGTTTAACGCCTTTTCTACTTCAGGAGCTGACATCTGTACTTCATTGCAAACCAATAACGGTCTTTTTAACTCCTCACCTGCCAGCATGTCATATATTTTATCCCTACCCCTTTTTAATATCAATAAAATAACCTTCAACTTAACTCTTAAGCCTAACTTTTAACTTAAACCCTAAACCTTAACCATAATCAAAATGTCATTAAAGCTTAAGTTCAATTTATAATTAATTGTTATAATTTTGTTTAGCCTGCCAAATTTACTCACATTTGCCACAGAGCACATCTAGATAGGTGATACACTTATTTCCTGGTTCGGCAATGCATTTTACTATATTGGCTCTCCTCCTACAGCCTGTCATTCAGGTAGTTTGCAGTGTGGATAAATCCCAAGAGTGACTGAGCAATAATGCAAATCTTTTGATAAGAAAAACAGTACATATAAATGTTAGATGTATAGCTGAAGTTCCATTGTAACTACTAATCCTTGGAGGGAAGAGTTATCATAGGCCACAGCTAAATTGTAAAACAAGATTATGTTTGTTTTAAAACTGAACCCAAGGCAAACAGATGAATATACATTTGAAAACATTACACAACATGAACTGTTTCTCTGACCAAAGGATTTATAATGTATGTCAGCCAATATTTGTGATCCATGCATCTTCCTGCAACTAGACTGCAGTTAAATGACCAACACAGTCCAAGATCTTCCTGTGAAGAAGAGGGCTTGGCCCTCAAAATGCATTAGCTATTTTGAACGTTATGAGGTCTATTGCCATCAGTTGAGTACTGTGGAGTTGGAGGTTGTCTCATCTGTATCTTTAGATATGCTTTAGCATGTCATGCATTTGTGAGTATATCACATGTCATATTTTGTAATAAAATGTTGTTATGGTAATGCGATAAGTCAGTGCTCTCTCTCTCTTTGTTCTGGTTTTCAAGACTTGCCTCAACATAGGCTGCATATTGGCCAGTTTAGGAACAGCAGCATACTGGTGAGTTCACCATGTGTTCTCCTCTCTTGTAATAACGTAGAGCTAAAGGATCTTGGTTGGCTCCCCTTCTCTGAGTATGCATGCTGCTGTGCAGAATTAGACACTTGTGCTAGGGCTATGTGTGAAAAGGTAATTCTTTTTTAATAACTTTTACCTTCAACTTTTTTAACTTTAACTTTTAATCGATATATAACTTGAATAAATGGTTATATCTGTATGGAGTTCAGCTTAAAGCTACTTGAAATTGGTATGTTTTTACAACAGGACTCAAGCTGACTTTAGAGGTTTGAACATAGCAAATATTTCATTGCAGTTATTTATGCTAAATCTGAACTTTTAAAGCTCTTACTGTAATTGCTATGGTCTTCCACACAGCATATACCAGTAGAGAGCTAGGCTACATAATTTTTGTTAGAAGATCCCTGTAAAGAATTGAGTGTGCATTTTCATAACAGAACAAGAAATGCTGATAACATTTACAAGATAAGTATTTCCAGCCATGAAAATAACACATTTGCATTGTTATAAGAGGTGCTTTTTCCATGATGTTTAGGGGTTGAAGGATAAATTCTGGACAGAGAAGATAGCATTTAGAGCAGAAGTGTAGGAAAACAAATTTACCATTAAAGTGTGCATGTGTAAATCTTGTCTGCAAAAAAATTTATTCAGTTTTCTGACAGTTTTCTCATTCAGATTCCACTACCAAGAAATAGAGCCAAGCCCTGGCCTCATTCTTTCCTACAGTTTAAGTTTAAGCAGTACATTTTAGTCCGGACACCCTCTTATGAGAGCATCCCTGTGTTCTCATCCACAATCAGAAAGCTACATTTATTAGATAGACACTATTCTGCAATACAGTAAAGCCCAACTAACACACAATGCTCTACAAGTCTAAATGCTGATGTGTAGATAATTACAGGAGGATAAACAAAGACAGGTTGAGGAACTATATACAAATAGTATTTTCAATGAATGCTTTACTGGAATAAATGTGGGAACACTTGACTCACATAAAGATGCAGCATGCACCTTAAAAACAGGTCATTGCTGGATCATATATTTTTATTCTGAAAGATCTCCTGCAGGTCCAGTCTCTAGTGATAAGCATCCCAAGCAATGTTTGGTTTGCTGGAGTTTGCCAAAAATCCACAAACCCTAAACAAAATGCCCAACCCCATTGAAGTCCGTAGGAGACAAATATTATCACTTTTCAAGGCCAATTTGTAAGCTTTAAAAAAAACATGGATAGCTGGACACTGCCATGGGGGACATGCAGTATACCAATGCAAAAGAAATTAAAAACAACATTGTTCAGTGGGGAGCAGGTCTTTTAAATGTGGCTTAAGGCCAAGGCCTTGAGAATGTGTGTGCAGGTGAGCATAAGAATAAGGATTAGCTAAGGTAAACAGTTACATGATAGCTCTGCCAGCCTATCCACTTTGGTCATGGAATTCTCCACCCCACAGCACACGTAACAAAGCAGTGGGGATGCTGGTGACAAAAGTTACCTAATATGCGGCATGGTCATATAGTCAACTCAATTAGCCTAAACCTTACCTTATCCCTTACACAGGAACTAGCAGAGCAGAAAAAGCTAGTCCTTCTTAAGAAACAATGGGTGGATCACCTCTATTAACTACCCTCTTCAAGGGGCATATAATACAAAAGAATATATTAGGTTGTATTATAACTTGAAAATTTAGAAGAGTCAAACATGATCCAATGCAGTGAACATGGTGGCAGCAAATGTGCTATATAACACCAGGAGGCAATAGTAAACAACCAAACAGGTAAACCTGAATTGAAGCCAAAACAAGCCCATCAGACTACTCTGACTGATTGAAAACACCAGAGTCTTTGTATGGTTAACTGTTTTTATTCCAGCAGCTGTTCAACATGCATGGTAATTATATTATCCTATTTTGTCTGAATGTGATGCATTAATGCAAGCATGCGATATTTCACACATTATTGTGTGCCACATTAAAGCAGTCACAGCACACAGATGGTTCACATCTATGTTCTGCTCTGCAATAAAATAGATGTGTGTTGTGATGCACTGGCAATTGTCCTGGAAGTTCATTCAAAATTAAGGGCACTGCAATGCAATATTTTGTGCATCTATGTGATGTAAAGATCTGAATTGGCCCTTAAAGGTAGTAACTAGTGAGGGAATTACACAAATATGTGTATGAAATGCAATCACCAAAAAAATGAAATAGCAAGAATAAAATTTCAAAGGTCACATCAAGAATTCTTTTCCAGGAAATGATACAATAATGATTCACAGTTTGTACTCACTGAAAACACAGTGCAGTTTCTATTTAACCCCTTTTCAATCACCTGTCTTCAGAAGATCGATGTCCATTTAAATTGCTCTTCTGTGCCTTTGATTGTCAACTCCTGTGTTTTCGAAGATTAGTTTGTAGTGTTGAATTATATTTGGAATCAAGCATTTTGCACTTGATGAGTTAATCAGGCTAGTTACTGTGGTATTTTGTTTGATTTGCATTTGAATGTGACCTGAGTGATCACAGGATATGACAGCGATAATGACATCTCATGCATTGTCACATTAGGTTACCTGGCCCAGCTTTGATTAAGCATAAATCATGACAAAGTACATGCTTTGCACAATATTAAGCTCATACTACAAGTAGCAGAAAGTCATTTTACAGATTGTAGTGATTCTAAAGATATTACAGTTTTTCTTTTCTAGCAATGATGATTGACCACATTGATTCACTAAACAGCAAGTCCAAAAGTTTGCATGTTTATAAAAACACTTAAAAGGAAAGTATTCAGTAATTTGCACCAATATGACACACAGTACTCTGCATTCATCTGTCAATTACATTTCCATGCAATTATTGTTCTGTGAAAACTGGGCTGTGTATACACACTTTCACTTGTTGAAATGTCAGAAATCACACAAAGTTGTGCAAGAACAGAGAGGAGAGTGGTCTTGGACTGCTAAATGTTGATGCAGCTTGACAAGTTCGGAGCCATTGAAAGCAGGAGTAAACCTTTCAAATGAAGCAAAATACCAATTAATATAGACATTACTAAACGTCAGAGGATGGACAATTAAGAACATTTTAAAGATTTAAAACATTTAAATTATTATATTTGAAAAAGTTTTAATGTTTGCTTACAACAAAGACATAAGACATGTGGCCCATACTGTACACCACCTGTTTTTTTCATAATAAGTTTATTGATGTAACAAAAGGTATAACCAAACAAAATATCAAATTTACATCGTCTTTTTGCAAAGTTTGCAATATTTAGACCCTTAGCATTTAGATATAACAGTTTAACAGACAATGAGGAGAAATGTGATTCATGGGAAGGCATATTTAGAGGAGACAGATAAGAACCTGAGACAATGAATATAATCTACCCCAGGGGGGGTTATGGACCTTGTCAGGGGTAGGAGAAGCGGGGCTGGGCAAAGGGAGGAAAAGTATAGCTATGGGGATAAAAGTGGCAAGCATGAGAAGGGGGTAAGGGAAAAAAGTAGGGGGATCAGAACCAGTTAGAGAGAGAGTAAGAAAGAAGCAAGAAAACCCGAAGGTGGTGCTGGAACACCAGGCAACAGGAGAAAGTCCAGAAGGATCAGCGGGCTCACCAGGTGTCCACTGTGTGGGTGTGAGGAGGAACACAACCAAGAAAGAGAGGGCCCGCCAACCAGAGGTAGTAGCATTTGGGAGATGGAGGGCTCTTCGGTGTTCACTGAAGGGGAGCCAAAAGGGAGAGAATGGGTCCATGAGTTAGAGTTGGGAGATCCCTGATTTGCGATGTAGTCAAAGGTAGGAAGCCAGAAAGCGATGTACCAATCAGGTAGATCAGGTATTGCTATGTCAAGACTTTTGCAGAATGGTAGGTCTTTAGGGACATGCAGCAGTGCTGTGTGGCCCATAGCAGTAGCCGACAGGCAGAAGAGAAATTTCCAGCGGTAAATTATTCACCTAGCTCACAGAAGATTAAGTAAAGGTTGTAGATCTCGTCTGTGTTGTAGGGCAATGTTGGAGAGGTCTTGAAAGAATTGTAGTTCAGCCCTGTTGTACACAACACAGAGTCTTTTCCTGGCTTTATGTAGAATTTCTTCCTTCAGGGAATAGTTTACTAAACAACAGATAATGTCTTTCAGGCAATCAGTCTCCAATCCCATGGGATATAGAGTCCGGTGAATATGCTCCATTTCAATAGGGGATTCAGGGGCATGGTCCAGGAGATTGTTAAAGACATGGAAGACCGATTTGGTCAATTGCTCCTGTTCTACAGATTCGGGCAGACCTCTGAGGCACAGATTGTAATGATGGCCCCGGTTATCTAGATCTTCCAAGTGCCTTTGGATGTCTCTCATCTGCAGGGTATGAGTGTCAGCTCAGAGCTGAAGTAGTTGAACTCCCACTTTAACATCACAAACTAACTGATCAATCAAAATTTGCATGACACCTGTGCACTTTGCATACTTTAATTTCTCAAGCAAATATTTAGCATGTCCTTTAAAAAAATTACTTATGACATCATCCAGGGGTGGACTGACAACTCATGGGGCCCCCGGGCAATAGGGGATCATGGGGCCCCTGTGTCCTTGCCAAAACTCAAAAAAGCCTATGAAAAAGGTACCACGGGCATCTCATGGGGTCCCCTACTGACCCCGGGCCCTCGGGCAGTGCCCGAGTTTCCAAATGGTCAGTTTGCCCCTGACATCATCATATTTCAGGCCAACTAGTAAATGTGAAAATGTGAAAAAAGACCAAAATTAGACATACAGAAGATGTATTCACTGTACTGAAATCCTTTGCTGTTTCATCCAAAACAGAATAAAAAAGGTTTGATAGGAGTTGAGCTTTAAGTACATGTAGTGTAAGTGTCCTGCACTGTCACTCTCACCCACTACACTACAAAAAAACAATGCTGTAGTTTAATAGTATATATATATATATATATATATATATATGTGTGTGTGTGTGTGTGTGTGTGTGTGTGTGTGTGTGTGTGTGTGTGTATATAAATGTATTATTATCTCCACTTGCTGTTTTCTAAAGGTGCAGATAGCCACAAATATTTGTTAGGAAAATTGTGTACGAGCGCACCTGTAGATGTCAAATAGCAGCTGAACACCAGGTAACCATACACCCTAAAAACAATATAAATCATAAGATGCAGCGCTACAGAAACGAAATACTATGTAAAGGCGAATATATGGATCAAATAAATAAATGACTAAATAAATGAAACAGTTCATAGAATAAGGTGACTTCAAGTGCTCTCCTCTATTTCATATCCTCCTAATGCTCAGGCGCTGTGCGAAATAGTGCTGAAGAAATGCACACTCACCAGAACGCACAGTAAAATGAGCGTTAGTCAATATAAATTCCCCTTAGAGTCATCAGCTGGTCAGGATAAGGTCTGCAGTATGATAGCCTCCCTCCAGAGCTCCTGGATATTCCTGTGCAGTCCCTTGGTAGGTGGCCTGTGGACTTCTCCTTAAAGCTTACATACGTTCCTTACCCAGCAGAGAGATGAGTAGCTGCAAATTGATACTCCCCAAGGGAGTCCAGACAGAGACATATCCATAGTGTAGTAGGTAATTAAAAAAGGATTTATTAACAAATCAAGTTATCGGTGATACACAGCAGTGTGTATAAAAATGTGTGGACTGACCGTCCAATGGTAAAGATGGCCGCCGGAGCTCCACGATGCTCCGGCGGCGTGACGTCACGGCGTTCCTGGCTCCTGCTACGCGTTTCGTGCACACGCACGTCGTCTGGGGGGATTTGCCAATAAACGCCGAGCCGTGCGACGTCCATTTATATGCTAGGCGCATGCGCATTAGGGAGGCGCCATGTTTTGGAAGTATAAGCCAGAGACGTCCGGATACTTCTACGGGCGCCATTTTTCGTTGGATTTATTACATATATACACTGCTATAACAGCAGTATGTGTAATCGGCCGGCTGTCATTATCGGATACAAAACTGTGACCCCATGACAACCTATGTTTGGTGTTTAAAACCTGGAAGCTGATTGATATATAATAATTTATATGGTAATGAAGTAAGTATGTTCCAATTGACCAAATTAAAGTGCAAATCGAATCCAAATTATGTATATGGCACTAGCATATAAATCACTTCAAAAAAATATATACATATAATATTCATTAAAAATATACATGATAAAATATATAAATAAAGGTGAGGACCAGAAAATCTAATGTTATGCAGTTAAAACAATGGACATATATAAGTCCTTACTAAAATATAAAATATAAAATGGTACATACAGAATATACCCTTTTAATTGTTACATATTTTAATAGTCCAGTGTTAGCCAGTCCCAATCAATGTCAATAGCATATTATAGATGACACAGTAAAAATTAAATAAAATAAAAAGGATAAAATAGGTGAAATAGAATGGCATCATCTTATTCTGTTCTCTTAATATGGCGATCAAAAATAGGGTCCAAAGAATTTTAACTATTATTAATGAAACAATTTAGATCTATATCCAAAAGGCCACAATATAGATATAGATCTAAATTGTTTCATTAATAATAGTTAAAATTCTTTGGACCCTATTTTTGATCGCCATATTAAGAGAACAGAATAAGATGATGCCATTCTATTTCACCTATTTTATCCTTTTTATTGTATTTAATTTTTACTGTGTCATCTATAATATGCTATTGACATTGATTGGGACTGGCTAACACTGGACTATTAAAATATGTAACAATTAAAAGGGTATATTCTATATGTACCATTTTATATTTTATATTTTAGTAAGGACTTATATATGTCCATTGTTTTAACTGCATAACATTAGATTTTCTGGTCCTCACCTTTATTTATATATTTTATCATGTATATTTTTAATGAATATTATATGTATATATTTTTATGAAGTGATTTATATGCTAGTGCCATATACATAATTTGGATTCGATTTGCACTTTAATTTGGTCAATGGGAACATACTTACTTCATTACCATATAAATTATTATACAGTTGCAAGAAAAAGTATGTGAACCCCTTGGGATTACGTGGAATTTTGCACGAATTGGGCATAAAATGTGCTCTGAACGTCATCTAAGTCACAACAATAGAAGAACACAGTCTGCTGAACATAATACTACACAAACATTAGATGTTGCCATGGTTTAATTGCACATCACATGTAAACATTCACAGTGCAGGGAGGAAAAAGTATGTGAACCTTTGGACTTAATAACTGGTTGACCCTCCTTTGGCAGCAATAACCTCAACCAAACATTTCCTGTATTTGCAGATCAGACCTGCACAACGATCTGGAGTCATTTTGGACCACTCCTCTTCACAAAACTGTTTCAGTGTAGCAATATTCTTGGGATGTCTGGTGTAAATCGCTCTTTTAAGGTCATGCCACAGCATTTCAATTGGGATGAGGTCAGGACTCTGACTGGGCCACTCCAGAAGGCGTATTCTGTGCTGTTGCAGCCATTGTTTTGTTGAATTACTTGTATGCTTTGGGTCATTGTCCTGTTGCGTCACCCATCCTCTGCGGAGCTTCAGTTGGTGGACAGATGGTCGTACGTTTTCCTGCAAAATGTCTTGATAAACTCTGGAATTCATTTTCCCATCAATGACAACAATCCGTCCAGGCCCTGAGGCACCAAAGCAGCCCCAAACCATTATGCTCCCTCCGCCATGTTTTACAGTGGGGATGAGGTTTTGATGTTGGTGTGCTGTGCCTTTTTTTCTCCACACATAGTGTTGTGTGTTCTTCCCAAACAACTCAATCTTGGTTTCATCTGTCCACAGTATATTTTGCCAGTAGTGCTGTGGAACATCCAGGTGCTCTTTTGCAAACTTCAAACGTGCTGCAATATTCTTTTTGGACAGCAATGGCTTCCTCCGTGGTGTCCTCCCATGTACTCCATTCTTGTTTAATGTTTTCCTTATTGTAGATGTGTCAACAAAAATGTTAGCATGTGCCAGAGATTTCTGCAGGTCTTTAGCTGACACTCTGGGATTCTTCTTTACCTCATGCAGCATTCTGCGCTGTGCTCTTGCAGTCATTTTTACAGGACGACCACACCTAGGGAGAGTAGCAACAGTGCTAAACTTTCTCCATTTGTAGACAGTCTGTCTTACCGCAGACACATGAACATCAAGGCTTTTGGAGATACTTTTGTAACCCTTTCCAAGTCAACAATTCTTGATCGTAGGTCTTCTGAGAGCTCTTTTCTGCGAGGCATGGTTCACATCAGACAGTGCTTCTTGAAACCAGTAAACCCAAAACAGGTGTGTGTTTTTTAAGGGCAGGACAGCTGTCAGCAACACATTCAATATCATCACACTGATTGGAGTCAAGGTTGGCTCACTCCTGGCTCCAATTAGCTCTGGGAGAAGTCATTAAGCTAGGGCCTCACATACTTTTTCCTCCCTGCACTGTGAATGTTTACATGTTATGTGCAATTAAACCATGGCAACATCTAATGTTTGTGTAGTATTATGTTCAGCAGACTGTGTTCTTCTATTGTTGTGACTTAGATGACGTTCAGAGCACATTTTATGCCCAATTCATGCAAAACTTCACGTAATCCCAAGGGGTTCACATACTTTTTCTTGCAACTGTATATCAATCAGCTTCCAGGTTTTAAACACCAAACATAGGTTGTCATGGGGTCACAGTTTTGTATCCGATAATGACAGCCGGCCGATTACACATACTGCTGTTATAGCAGTGTATATATGTAATAAATGCAACGAAAAATGGCGCCCGTAGAAGTATCCGGACGTCTCTGGCTTATACTTCCAAAACATGGCGCCTCCCTAATGCGCATGCGCCTAGCATATAAATGGACGTCGCACGGATCGGCGTTTATTGGCAAATCCCCCCAGACGACGTGCGTGTGCACGAAATGCGTAGGAGGAGCCAGGAACGCCGTGACGTCACGCCACCGGAGCATCGTGGAGCTCCGGCGGCCATCTTTACCATTGGACAGTCAGTCCACACATTTTTATACACACTGCTGTGTATCACCGATAACTTGATTTGTTAATAAATCCTTTTTTAATTACCTACTACACTATGGATACGTCTCTGTCTTGACTCCCTTGGGGAGTATCAATTTGCAGCTACTCATCTCTCTGCTGGGTAAGGAACGTATGTAAGCTTTAAGGAGAAGTCCACAGGCCACCTACCAAGGGACTGCACAGGAATATCCAGGAGCTCTGGAGGGAGGCTATCATACTGCAGACCTTATCCTGACCAGCTGATGACTCTAAGGGGAATTTATATTGACTAACGCTCATTTTACTGTGCGTTCTGGTGAGTGTGCATTTCTTCAGCACTTTTTCGCACAGCGCCTGAGCATTAGGAGGATATGAAATAGAGGAGAGCACTTGAAGTCACCTTATTCTATGAACTGTTTCATTTATTTAGTCATTTATTTATTTGATCCATATATTCGCCTTTACATAGTATTTCGTTTCTGTAGCCACAAATATTTGTCAGTTGGAATCCATGCCTTTCAAATCCACTTTTAGATTATTACATAAATAAACTAGTAGGTGTTAGAATAATCAATCACAAAATTTAAAAACGAATGTCTTTTTTTTTATATTGGCAGGTCTAGAAACTTTGAGCCTGTAATTACTCAGTGTGTTTATTAAATTAAATAAACACTCTGCACAATCTAAGTGAATTTAAATGAATCCATCTAAAAAGTGTTGCTTGGGAACATTTATAAAATATTTAACTGTCCTAATTAGTTATAGGACATTTACATATATTGACGAGCTGGAGTGTTCCTGTCTCCCTCATTTCTTATTTTAAATCTGATTATGGTAAACTCATTAAGAAACAAAACAAATTAAGCATTTAAAAGGAAAATTTAGTGATGAATCAACAACTTATGATTAGAAAAGGAAGAAATGATAGGATAGCTAGCTAGCTAGCTAAATAGGTAGGTAGATAGATAGATAGATAGATTAGATAGATAGATTAGATAGATTAGATAGATAGATAGATAGATAGATAGATAGATAGATAGATAGATAGAGACATTAGATGTAAGAAATAGATAGATAGATAGATAGATAGATAAAAATAGAATGATATTGAAAAACAAACCGTTGCATATAAAGGAAGCCACAATATGCTGTCACTTAAAGAAGTAGTTATACAATATGGAGCATAAATTACATTAATTAAATACAATTATGCAGCTTAGTGTAACTGGCATCATTCATGTTCTATATATACGCCTTAGATGAACTGCATATTATATAGAATACATTAATGTTAGGGCACTCAGGAACCCAATTCACTCAGCCGAGGAATCTTTCTGTTCCGATATTGAGTGTTATACTTACAGAAAGTGGACAGTAAATTAATGAACCTGTCAATTAGTTATGGAGCTTCAGTAAACTACCTAAATTAAATTCGATTGGAGTCAGAGGGAGAACACTGTCAGCAGGAATGAGCACAATTTATGGGGATCTTTATTCATCTCCTAGCAAAGGAAAACCTTCATTTGACACTTGATGCATTGGCTCTGAGCAGGAATAAGAACTGACTTTTCATTACGCTTTTGATTAGCGCTCTGTTTAATATGCAGCTCTGTAAATAAAATATAGTAATCCGCTTGTTCAGAGATATCACTTTACACATATATTAACTGCCTTTGCCAGCAGCAGTGTGTGGTGTGCAAATGGATTGACCACATTTCCTTTACAATGAACTCCTCGGAGGGGAAATTAGTTATTTGCGAGGGGATGTAAAGTAATATAACTACTTTGTCACATATGGGGAGGAATCTGAGGAATCTAAGCATTCCATAAATTAGCATTGAGTGTAATATTAATGCCTCAGATAAATCATAACATAAACATAGAAAAGCATTTTAATTAATAAGTACGGTAGTTTAAACATAGTAATACATTTATCTATATATAGGTTTTCATCAATATACATTCAATCCATGTTTGTGTTTAAATTGGCTCTGCATGCTTCATAAAATTAAATTCATTTGTTAATACCATTACATTACTACTTTCTCTATTCTATCATGGAATGCATGCAAGGCAATATTTTTAGGGCCTATTTACACCTACGCACATTAAATAAAGTGCACTTTGATCTGTGTTCATGCATTTATGCATATTTTAAATGCCTTTTTTTGTTTATGTATTATGCAATGTGCTTGGGGGGGGGGGGTAATGAATAAGATTACTCATAAAGACTGAATACAGGAAGCATTGTCTAAGCTCCAAGTTGCAACTACACTGCAGTATAGTGTTGGCAAGTCAAAGCTCAATATCAAGCCAGCCTTTTATAAGGACCTGTGTTGTTAGACTTTTGTTCACTTTCAATAGATGTTGTATTGCCATCTTTGTTGCATTTGAATTTTTATTTGATGTATTTCCTACTACACTACACTCTTCCTTCTGACCTGAATGTTCTGTATTCCATTTGTTCCACATTGGAGGTATGTTCAATTCTCCACATGGCTTTAGACTGCACACTGAGCAGAAGACAGCTCCATTTTATACACTATGTTGTACGTTATAGACATTATACCAATCCATTCTGCATACTGTACTGCACATTTTTTAATTCACACAGCTCCACATTTTAACTTTGTAACTTGTGTTGCATATTACACACTGTATACCACTGAACTTTTTATACTGTGCTGTAAATCCTAAATAAGGATAAGTGAATGGGTCAAAGTCCAGTTTTCTGAATTCTCCCTGTAGCTCTAAGGCCCCATGAAATTTATTGGAGTCAAAGCTTATTTTTTTCTGACTCTTTTCAAGGCTGATTTCCACTTTCTTAAAATTAGGACATGGGTAGCTGGGGTCCGCCATAGGAAATGATTATCAATGCATTTTTTTTTCTTCCTTTAAGCAAGGAGAGGGTATTTCCATGCAGATTAATGAGCAACTTTAAAAATACACAAACCCTTTAAACACCATGCCTTAAGGATGCCCAAAAAATGCGTTTGAAGTTAGGGAGCAGTACAATGTAGTCCTTAAGAAGTGACATGTTTATTTTCTAACAATGGTCAGGGATTTGTCACTTAGTGGTAGTGACACCACCTCTGCTAAATGAATAATTCAAAGCTGGCTTTTGTTTGTAAATAAACCGATCAGTGATCTGTTATTTAGTGATGGTAGCACTATGGCATCACCCAAGATCTCCATCTGGTTTGTTTACAAACAGAAGGCTGATGGGGACTTATCATTTGTGACATGAGTAGCAACAGAGTAGCATAGTTGGGTGGCAGGTTGTTGTTTCATCATGAAAACATCACCAGGCAGCATTGAAACATCATCAGGCCAGGCCATCATGTTTGACGAGGATCTATGACATGACTGACTTTGAATTTATATCTGGGACAATACTGTATCTGGTCTCCCTTCTTCTACAGAAGACTTCCAGATACTGACAGGTTTCCCCTGCAAACTCCAATGTCCCTTTTGGGGTGCACAATGTGAGGATGAAACCCTTGTCCTCTCAAATTGGGAACAAGCAGCCTTGGACGGGGGAGGCTTTGCTTCTCCCACAATGTACCCTCCTATTGTTGAAAGCATCTAGCATGTATGGTTCAGGACAATGGGCCATGCACATGCTTCGCTCCCTTTAATGATCACCAAGGCTACGTGCCTGGGTCTGGTTTAAATTTAGGGAGAAACACAAACCATTTCTCCTCAGTTTCCATTTTTTGGGGGGGGAATGGGGAGGTTGGTAGGAGGGACTTATTGGAATCTGGAGAGTCCCCTTAAAATAAGGGGGCCCCCAAATATCACCACCAGGGGATTACAAGGTACATAGTACTCCTATGACAGTAGTGCTAGCAGTGACATTTGCAGCATTAGTACTACTGCTGCCAAGTAACGTATCCTGACCAATTGTAAACAAACCAGCAAGGGATCCTGGATGATGCCATTGGACAAATATAATTTTCCTTATTTGGTCAGTAACATCATCCAAGATCCCTGGAAAGTATGTTTAAATACAGCAGCTCTCCAGGGATCTGTTATTTTGGGAGTGGATCATTGCATCAATGCATTACACATGTACACTTTCCTGTGTGCTCTTTTACAGTTGTCTACTAGATTCCCCGATCTGAGGAGAGCTGCATCGAAGCATACCTAAAGGATGTTATTCACTTGCTTTTGATGATCCACTGCACAAGTAGACTCTGAGACAGAATCCTATGCGCTGAACGTGTTTATATGTTTCATCAATCATTTTTGTTTTGATCCTTCTCCTAAATATTGGTGTACAGTACTCAAAATAGCATCAATTTAAATATGACCACCTTACACTTTGCTCACCCCACCCACCCACTTAGTTATATATTGTACAATCTATGCATCCTTGGACAACTTGAAAGAAAATGTTCCGTAATGTAAACTTTTGCATTTTAGTAAACCTTTCTTTGTGCAATATGATTCTGTTGAGTGTTTAACATAAAATGTAGACTTCTTTTCATTAATGATCAAACAAAACCCTTTGGTAAATATAGATGATCCTCATTAACCTAAACATACAAGATACAGAAAAATGTTCACACTTTTACACCTCTCTCTTACACTTGTTGAGCCTTTTGCAGATTGTTATAAATCTTTGTCAGTACTGACCAGACGGTATTCGAAAAGCTTTTGCTGTTGTTATTTAAAACATTGATTACTGGTCTGAATAATTTATGAGACTTGCTATGTAACCCATTGCAGAAAAAAATGAGGTACTATAATGGTCTCAATGAGATCAACTATCTCCATTTGTTGTGTGACCGAGGAATGATGACAGTTAATGTATTATAATTGTAATTTATAAATGCATGTACTGTATATCGATACTAGAAAATCAGGTCGCTGTAGCAAAGGTTATTTTACAGGCTGTATTAACATAATGTTTTTTTCCACTGCTAAAGGTTGAAAATCATCACTTGTCCAGCATATTTGTGGGTTATAAAAATTCTATAAATAAAAACAAGAATTGTATATCGTCTGTTACCATATTTTGAATTGAAGTATTTAACCATTTGCTGCCCACTCTATGGCCGAATGGTGGGCGGCAAATGTCATCAGCGTTCTGGGTGGACGCCATATGCGCAGATTGCGCTCCTGCAGAGCGGCGCAGCGGCGCGATCTGTCACTGGCCGTGTACCTCGGACACGGCCGATGACAGATCTGAGTATCGGCCCCGTTGACCAATCACAGCAGGTCACATGACAGTTGTATACAATGGATGGCTTCATTCATGCCATCCATTGTATACTAGTGTCTAGCTGTGAATGGTCACAGCTAATCACATGCACATGTCATGTGATTAGCTGTGGCCAAATCACAGCTAAGCACGAAAAAAAAAAAAAAACCCTGAATGAATCGATGTCATTCAGGTAAATGCTTGCTTATAGCAAAGTAATTCTTTGCTATAAGCAAATTCTGTAAAAAAAGAAAAAAAAATACTGATCACTTTCCCAAAGTAGTACAATGTTACTATGGTAACATTGTACTACTTTGGTCATAGTGAAATATGAAAAAAAAATCTTAAAAAAAAGAAAATAAATGTAATAAAAAATAAAAAAAAATAAAAAATAAATATTTTTTTTTTCATACTGTCACCAGTCAGTGTCCCTGATCACCGCAATGCCAGTTATATGATGATGCTGTACTGCACTGGTGACAATATGTAAAAAAAAATAGTGAAACTAATTTTTTTAATTTTTTCATTTTCCGAAAAATTATAACAAAAAAAATACAACTTCAAAAAAACTCGCCATGCCTCTTATGAAGTACGTCGGACTGTCTACTCTGCAAAAAGGGGTCATTTGGGGGATATCTGTACTATTCTGACATTTTTGGACCTCAAGAAATTAGATTGGCTGTCAGTACTTCAGGATTGATCAATATTCAGATCTATACCATAGTTTGTGAACTCTATAACTTTCCTAAAAACTAAAAAATACATCCTAATTTGGGTTATTTTCACCAAAGACATGTAGCAGAATACATCTCGGCCTAAATTTATGAAGAACAATTATTTATTTGCAAACTTTTATAACAGAAACAAAGAAAAACTTTTTTTTTTTCAAAATTTTTGGTTTTTTTTTGTTAATTTAGCAAAAAATAAAAACCCCAGCGATGATCAAATACCACCAAAAGAAAGCTCTAGTTGTGTGAAGAAAATGATAAAATTTTAGTTTGGTACAATGTTGTATGACCGCGCAATTGTCATTCAAAGTGTGAGAGCGCTGAAACCTGAAAACTGGCCTGGGCAGGTAGGTGTAAAATTGCCCGGTATTGAATTGGTTAAAGCCCAACTTGGAGAACAATAACCTTACCAGGTTTACAATAAAACATCCCTTTGCCATGCAGGGTTTCCTCAACGTCACTTCAGTTCAGTTCATCTTTTGCTCCCCCAATCTAAGCAATGCAAGTGTGATCTCTATGACTAATCCAGTTGTGAAATAGCTTTAAATTACAGTCTCACTAGCTTGGCAGACAGTGACTTGATCCAAATGTCATCTTGCAGATCATAGAAAGCTTTAATCCAATAACTTGTGCAGATAACAGAGGAGTATCAAATAAGAAAAGAAAAAAAAATAGAGTTTGTCTAGCTCCAGCAATTACATGTGCCCAGAATAGAATCTAAAGACACTCTAAAGAGAGGGTGTGGCTAGCTATACAGAGCATCTCCTGGTTATGAGGTGAGGAGAGGAAAAAATTATTCAAAGGCAAACAAACACCAATGTATATGTAATATGATACTCCCTGTCAAAATCTATGATTTCAAACATTAAACAATTGAGAATCAAGTCCAGGAACACCTGAAAAAGAAGAAAAGGGAGAGCAAGACAATAATAACACAAACATTAAATACTGTAAAACTTAAAAGTCACTATTGGTGTCTGTAAGATGGCACAGAAGACAGTTTTTGAGTGTATCTTCAGAGGGAAGACAGAAACATGCACCAGTCCTGCTTTCCTCCTTTTAAATCAAGTTGTTGGTTTAGAAGATGAAACAACAAACCACTGGATAGTATCAAACCAATGTATAGGAAGTGTATATAACCACAAATACATATGAAGTGCATACAGTACATAAATGCATATGAAGTGGATAGACTAGCCAGGCATAAAAATGTTGCCAGTGGTGAGCAGTGTGTATTCCAAACCAGAAAGAGCCATCAACCAGACTGAATATGACATGACAGGAAATTATATCACTGAAAGTGATGTCTCACGAGCCAGAACCCAGGAAGATGAGGACTTTTTGTGGCTTAGGCCTCATGTACACTGCTGCTCCTAAACTTGAGTTTAGGAGCTTTTGGCATTTTTTTTCTGTTTAGAAGATGAATCCTCCTCAATGGTGGTAGGTCTTTTGTAGATGTGCCATCTATAACACCCTCTGGGGTCCTCAACTTTGGTTGCAAATGATGAACAACATGGGTAGGTCTTAAGATCTTAAAGCTCATAAAAAAGACCACTTATAAGAGCCTTCAAAATGGGGAGAACTCAGCCTTGTCCTTGACTTCACAATAATGTAACAGTATTAGTTCTGATTTCCTTGTCAGATTCAGGATCAACTAGTTCAAAAGTATAACACTGTTCAACAGGTAAAAAGTTTTGGGCATAAAATTAGCTAATCTTACATAATTTTGGGGTGCTGAAAACGAAAATGACCCTAAAAAATGTTGATTGGCTCTAGTTTCCATGATATATTCACCCATCTAATGATGTAAGCCATTCAAAATTATGATGCAACTTCAGCTGCATATTGCGCAATTGATACTGGTGACCAATAGAAAATTGCATGTATACTGAGATGATGCAATATTAGCCTTTAATTGCATCACTTCACTGCATAAAAGCTGCAGTATCTGTAGCTGATTGTAGTTCGACAGCGTCTTTACATTTCATTTTATGCTTATATAGGCTACTCAGTAATGCATCGAACTTGTGTGAATAAAGCAGATAATTTCTGCTATATCTGCGGTGAAATAACTTTTATCTCACAAAAAAGGAGGATAACAGGAATGATTAAGAAAGCCTACAACTTGTATTTTGGCTGCAAGATAGGAGACCAGGACAAGAGCTGGGCACCACATATATGCTGCAATTCTTGTGGGACGGCACTGGAGCAATGGTTGAATGGAAAAAAGGCATCTATGCCTTTCGCTGTGCCAATGATTTGGAGAGAGCCAACAGATCATGTTAGTAATTGTTACTTTTGTATGGTGCCTCCAACAAAAGGGCTAAATAAGAAGAAAAAGTTATCTGTGCACTATCCAAATATTCCATATTCGGCAATACGTCCAGTTCCTCATGGAGAGGGGCTACCAATTCCTAAAGCACCAGAATCCTTCGTGGTTGAGTCAAGTGAGGAAGAACCTGAAGCGTGTAGTCATCAACCGTCAACCTCACATGACCCAGACTTTTTTCCATCCACACCCACTGAACCACACCTCATTACACAAGTGGAATTGAGCGATCTTATCAGAGACCTGGATCTTCCGAAGAACAAGGCAGAGCTTTTGGGGTCAAGACTACAACAGTGGAATCTCCTAGCAAGTGATGTTCGTACGTCTTTCTACCGTCATCGTCAGAAAGATCTGATACCATTCTTCGTCCAGGAAGGTGATATTGCTGTATGTAACAATGTTCATGGTTTAATCTCAGCCATCGGCGTATGCTATGATCCCGATGAGTGGAGGCTGTTCATTGATGCTTCAAAGGCGAGTCTTAAAGCTGTTTTGCTCCATAATGGCAATCAGCTGCCGTCAGTTCCAGTTGCTTACGCAGTTTCAATGAAAGAAACGTATGAAAACTTGAAAGAGCTTTTAAGGTGCATCAACTATGATGAACATCAATGGTCGATTTGTGGTGACCTGAAGGTGATTGCTATCCTACTTGGACTTCAAGGTGGATATACTAAGTACTGCTGCTTCCTCTGTGAGTGGGACAGTCGTGCGAGAGAAATGCACTATGCCAAAAGAGACTGGCCATTACGCCAGTCATTGCAGCCTGGAGAAAAAAATGTTAACTATCCAGCACTTGTAGACAGCAATAAGATCTTATTACCTCCATTACACATCAAGTTGGGATTAATGAAAAACTTTGTTAAGGCAATGGACAAGAATAAAGCAGGTTTCAAGTACCTGATTAGCAAATTTCCAGCACTTAGTGCTGCAAAAATAAATGAAGGAGTCTTTGTTGGGCCACAGATTCGTAAACTTATTCATGATGATGAGTTTCTTTCTCTGTTGCGTGGAAAGGAAAAGGCTGCCTGGACAGCATTTGTATCAGTGACATCAAATTTTCTTGGAAACAATAAAACACCAGACTACAAGAAAGTGGTAGAAAAACTCATCCAGACTTACAGAAATCTGGGTTGCAACATGTCTCTAAAAATTCATTTTCTACATTCGCATCTGGATTTTTTCCCACCAAACTGTGGAGCAGTGAGTGTTGAACACGGAGAGCGCTTCCATCAAGACATTGCAGCTATGGAAAGAAGATATCAAAGTAAATGGAGCCCATCAATGCTTGCTGACTATTGCTGGACAGTTGTAAGAGATAGCCCTTTCCTCGAATACAAGAGAAAAGCCAAGAGAAGCAAAACCGACACAAACTGAAGACAAAACTAGTGAGAATCCTAAGTATTAAAATGATTCAACTTAGCTTATGGCTATAATTTTTCTTGGTAATCCTATGCAGTATATTATGCCATTTAGGCTTTGTTATGTAGTCAATATCACTTGCTTTATATTTGTGGAAAGACATCTATCTATATAATTATTGTGCATTATGTAGTCATTACGCCTATAGTAGAAAACTTTCCGTTTACAGAAAAACTAGAGCCAATTGACAAATTTCATTGTTATATTTGAACTCAGAATGTGAAATTCATTAAGAAATGGATCCTTTTGTTTCCAAAACTGGCAAAAAATAAAAATTTGTTGAACAGTGTAATCAGTGCGAATTGGGATGGATCATAGATGCTGTTCACAGCAGAAAAAACTTCATTTTTGTGAAGGGTTTGTCACAAGTTGATACTTGAAATATGAACGTGTCTTGTTTAATATCCCCAAGTAATCGGAAGCTACGTTGCATAAGGGAAAGATCCATTCCTAGGTCAAATCCCTTTACATTAACAGCATAGAAAATGCTGTGAAGCCTGAGACTGGCAGTGGCAAGAATTTCCTGAGTTCTCTGGAGAAAATGCTTTCATTCAGTAGTCTATTAATTTGTCACTGACATTGTTGTTGCAATACCATTGAACCTGAGGAAGTTTCTGTTGTCTTATCCACTGATGAAACAGCAAAAAAATTGCTGAATGTTGGCCACAACAGCAGCTGGTTCTTGTCTGAAGCAGACCTATAAGGTTGTTGTTCAGGTTAGGCCTGGTGAGAAGGACGGTGTTGAGGGAAACACCTTCATATGGAACACTTGAGTCCAGGACCACCCTGATCTGATCTGGCTTGAGAGGATGGAACGCGCCAAAGCATGGGAGATACCAATATTCTTCTCCTCCATTGAGGTGATCAGGGTGTATGGTAAAGCATCTCCTATTATTTTTAACAGGTCAAAAAGATTTGATCTTTTAAGAGACATGTTGTTCCTCCCCTTTAATGTCTGTCGTAGGAAATGTAGTTTCCAGCCAGCCTGTGGTACAGCTATTTACTTAAAGTAAACTTTTATTACTTTCTATGTGGTAATTTTTATCACTCAGAGAAAGCTAAAATATATAGAATGAATTGCCAAACAGGCTATAAATATTATATTTATCTATATTTCATATACAATACTGTATTATATGCAGCATTAGACTTTGTGGTTCTAATCTACATTAACCAAGCTATAACTGGCCTATAATTTATCTACAAGCACCAAGAAATTTCATACTTTTTTATTTATATCTTTATACACCAATTATTTGGAGTTCATATCTACCTACAGTGTCACTGGAGTTGTGTTTACTTTCCATTTAGGGATTGGTTCTTCCCCTTTCTGGTCCCCATTGGGGTTCAAACTCTATGTTTTCATCAGCCTGGGAGATAGGCAGGTATCCTGGATCAGCATATGACCAATGTTTTTACAAATTTGTTGTATGTATTGTACATTTTATGTAAATATATTTTTTTGTTTTTGATACTTTTAGAGCAAGTGTTCCCTACTATAACTGAGGAAGTGGAAATTTCTTGTCCAGCATAGAGCCTATCTCAAGCCATCATATAGCAAATTTCAAAAAAGTAAGTGGCATAATCCACCAAATTGTCATTATAGAGATATATTGAGAGGTGATAGAGCATGATATGTGGGCTACTGTTTAGCTACTCTTGTGATTTTATTAATCATAAATCTTTTTAAGTAAGCATTGTATTAATACAGGAATTGTAATTTTCTTGTTCAAACATTTTATTAATTTTCAGAGACAAAAGAAAAAAAACAATCTTAGGACATGTACATATACAGGCATATGTGATTACAGGAAAGAATGTTGTCCTACGGGAAAGGGGGAGTATCAGATAAAAACATATTACAAGGAACCATGGAAAAACATGAAGGGAAACAATGGTAAAAGGGAAGGTAGAATCTGAGTATGCAACAGACCAGGAGCCCTGCTCACAGAAACCATTGAAGGTTCCACATGAGGCAAAGAGAGAAAGACAGAAGTGAATAGAAAAGAGGGGTGAAAAATAGAAGAGACTGAAAGAAGGAATAGAGGAAAGAAAGAAACTTGACTTCCAGAAGGGAATATATAATCTCGGGACCATATTAATGTATAACTTGGCATATAGGATTGCAACAATGTGGGATTAGGGGATGTCAAGGAAGGAGCAAAGAATCCTTGAAGTTCAGTGGGAGGAAACGTTCCACCCATGGGGTCCAGATTGACAGAAATTTAGGAACAGAATCTAGGATGGTGGCTTCCACTTTGCTATGATTCATAGCTTGTGTAATCTTGTTCCTGACTGCCAGAATACACAGAGACGGAGACTTCCACGATTTGGCCACAATCTGTTTAGCTGCAGTAGTGACTTGCAAGAGGAGTTTAAATTGGGATTTGAAGATGGAGGGTGAGTGCACAGGAATTGTAATTTTAATCAAAATTGTTTTTGAGTTGTGCCTTAAAAGTCCCTTCATTCTTGTTATCACTTTATTCATACATCTCATATACATATCACTGTTGGCATGTGTCTGATCAGGCCTGGAATATTTCCTCCCATAAAAGTTTTAAAAGCGATATTAGCTGCACTTGTTTGAATTATAAATCTTAACCATTGTTTTACAAAGATGGTAACACAAGATCTTTTCCAGGGTTCAGCTGCATTTTACAGTGACCTTGCATAAAAATAGAACTTTTTTACATCATTAAAAATGTACTGTGTTAACCAGCTAGTCTAGTTGCCATGGAGTTTGACAGTATAATTGCAATCATTCTCACCTGTCATACCAAAAATATACAGTAAAAAACATGTAATTGGTTACTTGAGGATACTATTATAAAATAAAATCTGAATCAGAGTACATTGCAAGATATGCACCTATGGCCCGATTTACCTCTCTCTGAAGTTAGAGAGGTAAAGTATATCTGAGACTGAACTACTAAAATGAAAACCTACAGGATGTTTAAATGTTTGCATAACTAGATGTGTAAAATAAGAACATAGTTACGTGAAATCACTTGCCATTTTAACACGTCAAGCACAGACTTGCTTGGTAACATACTGTGGTGAAAACTAGGTGGCACTAACAGGTTTATAAGTATAGTGAAATGTGAGCTTTTGGTTATGTGCGTTAAATATATATTTCTTAATAAATGTTAAAATTTACTATAGTTTAATGGAGAAAGCATGTCTCCAGGGTCTTTACCATTACCAAAGCCAAGCGAAGAAAAATCAATACTGGACAATTATGCAATTCACTGCCTTTATTCTGCCTCACTTTGATGAAATTTTTAAAGAGTGCATCCTTTAGGATTCCACTGGGCCACAGCACCAAAACTGTTGGTGCTAGCAACCAATTCACGTACCTGTCAGAGAAACGTACATTAATGTGTTGGTTCCCAGAACTGAGGTTGGAGTGTCTATACTGGGCAATCCTTGCTCGGTGTGCTCCCTTCCACTCCAGCCACTATGTCAATCACACCGACAGCAAATGGCCTAGGTGTTTTGTGGTAAAGGTGGCTGGAGCTTGGTTGGACACTGAGAGGCAAGTTTTCTGTTAGGTCAGCGTTGCTATTGATGGACAGTGCACGGCAGTGGGTGGATACTTAGCCAATACTGAATCCAATAGCGGCTTTTTGAATCCAACTGTATGAAGTCAATCAGGTTCCTAGAGTGGAGGTATTTAGCATTAATGTAATTTGTCACTCATGTTGATAATGTTACCAAAACTGGCACAAATGCTTGCTGAATCTTGAGCAGGCCATTTTTTCATTTTTCGCACACATTTTATTTTTAAAATCATTTATTGCATAAAACCCCCACACATATATTTTTTTTTTAAAATCAGAAACGCTAGAAAATAAAATAGTAGTAGTTCCAAGGTTTTAGGTCATATGATATTACCTGAACAGTTTAAGAAACGCACAATTTCAGTACAAAATGCACTGAAGTTAATTTTATAGCACAAACACAATAAATTATGTAATGTTTGGTTAAATATAAAATACAAGGTTGTGCCAAGTAAATAGATACCCAGCATGTTAAACCTTAAAATTGAGTGTGTTTGTGAAATGGCAACAAATTTCACTACTCTATATTTTCCATAGGCAACACTTTAAAATCCCCTGCAGGTCATCAGCTTAAAGTTAACCATGTACAATGGGCCTAGAATTATTGCTCTCACTCCAGCGTGCATGGCAATATGTAAAAAGCAGTGTAATTGAAATTTTTGTATGTAGATGACCCCAGCACCTGCATTTAAGTTCATAAGCAGGATATGAACTCAACATTTTTGGGGGTGATTTTAAGTACTTGGATGTAACTTCAATTTTTTACAATTCTTCTTTTTTTTTTGCTTTCTCTTTTTTTTTAGAACTTTTCGGGGTCTAAAAGATGCCTGATGTCTCACCTGTCCTCCAATCAGCTACCTCCATAGCCATCTCTCTCTCTCTCTCTCTAAAGCAATACAAGAAAAACCAAAAGAAAAAAAGAAAAAGAAAATAGGCTACACACCTAAAAGGCTTCCCTCAAATATTTATTATTGCATATTTATTGTATATCAATGAGACATAAGTGGTAAAAACACATTGCATCGGAGATACATGAACCGATCCCAACCATGTAACCCCTCCACTTACATAGGAGGGAACCTCCCAAGATCAGCACCCCCAAGATGGCAACCAGGGAAGGTGCCTGATCCGTCCTGGTGTGAAGCCATGAAAAGGATTTTTAGGTTCTCAGTTTTCATGCCTCTCTCAGTCTGACACATAGCTATTTTCATCTTCATATTCTTCTTGAGCGTCCCCCACTTGGCACACTGTAGCAGTCCTCATCCTCTAGAACCATTGCTGCCACAGTCTTCTTTCCCTAGGCTTGCAGGTCTACCTGTGTCATCATAAAACTGATTTTCAAGCTGTGTGCGCTGTAAACAGGCTCAGGGACTGTCTGTCTTTGGGGCCCTGTAGCACCACCAGGTAGGGGGCCAGTTTGTAGTTCTTCCACAGTGACTACTAAACAGTTTATTTAATTTCTCCACTCTCCAGCATATTTTTCTTTGGAATCATCCATTATGTTTTTTATTTGATACCTCACCTGGGGACCGGGACCCCATCTCCCCTGGGGAAAAGGACACCATCTCCCTTTAGGACAGGGCCCCCATTTCCCCTCTGGACAGAAACCCTATCTTCCCTAGGGACAGGAACCCCATCTTCAAACCATGCTGGCTGGCAGGGCAGGTGTCAGCCACCCTAGGGTGCCAGGAAGGGGCAGTAAAATCCAAATCCCCAGCTGCTTGGGGATATTTGGGGTGTACCAGTGGGGTCGCTCGACATGGGGGGGTACAGAAATTCCAGTGTGAGGTTGCTGGAGGGCAGAGGGGGTCTAGCAGTACCAGTGCACAGTGTCTGGAGGATGGGGGGGTACAGTATTATCAGTGCAGGGTATCTGGAAGATAGGGGGCAGTAGCTGGGCAGCAGTACCAGTGCAGGTTGGCTGAAAGAGGGGGGGATGCACTTTCACCTGTGTAGGCAAAAATCTTTGCACCGGCCCTACCTATATGCCTGGATAGGAGTAGCAGTGGGGGCAGCTGCATATAGGGCAATCAATCTCTCCATTTTCCTCCTGCCTGCCTTTCCATGCCTGCAGGAGGGAGAGAAGGAGGATCGGGCATACAGTGACTGCAGGAGGTAAATGAAGAGTAAGATTCCTCTATATGCAGCCGCCCCTGCCATTCCTCCAATCCAGCTGTGCTCTTTCCCGATCCCCCCCCTCATCCCTCATAGCTCTATCGGGTTCCCCCCTTCCCACTGCCACCAGCTGCTGTGGGGGGATCTATAAGGATAGAGAGTGGAAAAGGGGCTGGTAAATGTGTCATTTACTGGCCCCTTCTTTCTCTGAATCACTGTACCGATCATTGACTTTATCCATTCATAACTGGGGCATAGTAAACTGTGTTTACTATGCTTCAGTTTATGAATGCACAGGGAGCTCTGCACAATTCCTGTCCATTTATTCAGTACATCTGAGGCTGCAGAGAAGGAGATGAGAGCTGTGTCCTCAGTGTCCTTTCTCTGTCTCAAAGGTGGAACATCAGAGGTCTGCTTAGACCCCTGATATTTCACTAAAGCTCCCCAAAATAATAACAAAATAAAATAACAAAAATAAAAAACTACTGATACCAGTGGTGGAACTACAAGGGTCATAAAGGTTGTACTTGCAACCGGGCCCTGGTGCCCCGGGCTCAGAAGGAAGGGCCCTAAAAGGGGTCATGGGGGCTCTTAATGGTTTCTCGCACCGGAGTCCTGTAGGTTCTAGTTAAGCCACTGGTGGATACGTGTTCTCTGGAGTGAGGAATCACACTTCTCAGTCTTGCAATCCGATGGACGTGTCTGGGTTTGGCAGTTACCAGGAGAACAGTACTTGCTGACTGCATTGCGCCAAGTGTAAAGTGAACTTTTAAGGCATCAGCATACCAAGACATTTTGGACAATTTCATGCTCCAAACTTTGTGGGAACAGTTTGAGGATGACTCCTTCCTGTTCCAACATGACTGCACACCAGTGCACAAGAAAAGTCCATAAAGACATGAATGAGCGAGTTTGGGGTTTTACTAGTCTACACGGAGTCCTGACCTCAACCTGATAGCATACTTTTGGGATGAATTAGAATAGAGACTGTGAGCCAGGCCTTCCCGTCTGACATCAGTGCCTGACCTCACAAATGCACTTCTGGAAGAATGGTCAAACATTCCCATAAACACACTCCTAAACCTTGTGGACAGCCTTCCCAGAGGAGCTGAAGCTGTTATAGCTGCAAAGGGTGGGCAAACTCAATATTGAACCCTACGGACTAAGACTGGTATGCCATTAAAGTTCATGTGCGTGTAAAGGCAGGCGTCCCAATACTTTTGGCAATATAGTGTATATAAGAACAAATCTCAATTCACAGATTATCCCTGCTGGTGACCCAACAGAAAAAACCAAAGACGGAAGTAAAAGAGAAAGAAAAGAGAAGTGGGGAAGAACAGCAAGATTTATTTTTTATTATATAAATGAAAAAAGACAGACAATTTTGAAAAAAAAAAACTTTTTAGTACTTTCTGCTATAAAACATAACCCCCCCCAAAAAAAAATCTCTTAAGAAATTTAAGCCAAAATGTACTCTGCTACATGTCTTTGGTAAAAAATAAAATCCCAATAAGTTTATATTGATTGGTTTGTGTGAAAGTTATAGCGACTATAAACTATGGCTTATATACTGGAATTTTTATTTATTTACCGTATTTTTTGCTCCATAAGACGCACTTTTTTCCCCCCAAAAAAGGGGGGAAAATGTCAGTGTGTCTTATGGAGTGAATATAAAGCGGCCGGTCCGGTATTTCTGCCGCCACCATGTCAGAATACCGGGCCGGCCGCTCAGCTGTTCTCTCCTGCAGGGCCTTACCTGTTCCTCGCTCCAGCGCTGCAGTCTTCCCGCGCTGGCTTCTGTGACAGCCGGGTGCCCACTGTGCATGTGCTGCACTTTGTGAATGATCCGGTGTCTTCTGGGACACATGACAGGTCCCAGAAGGCTCCGGGCCATTCACAAAGCGCAGCGCTTCTCGCGCATGCGCAATGGGCACCCGGCTGTCACAGAAGCCGGCCCTAGAAGAAGAGGGAAGGACAACTCCGCGGAAGTGGGAGCGGGTACCTGTCAAATTCAGGTACACGCTCCCCCTCCCTCCCCAAAGGTCAGCAGTCTCTGGTCATTCCCTGCACTGTCTACAGTCTCTGGTCATCCCCTGCACTGTCTGCAGTCTCTGGTCATCCCCTGCACTGTCTGCAGTCTCTGGTCATCCCCTGCACTGTCTGCAGTCTCTGGTCATCCCCTGCACTGTCTGCAGTCTCTGGTCATCCCCTGCACTGTCTGCAGTCTCTGGTCATCCCCTGCACTGTCTGCAGTCTCTGGTCATCCCCTGCACTGTCTGCAGTCTCTGGTCATCCCCTGCACTGTCTGCAGTCTCTGGTCATCCCCTGCACTGTCTGCAGTCTCTGGTCATCCCCTGCACTGTCTGCAGTCTCTGGTCATCCCCTGCACTGTCTGCAGTCTCTGGTCATTCCCTGCACTGTCTGCAGTCTCTGGTCATCCCCTGCACTGTCTGCAGTCTCTGGTCATCCCCTGCACTGTCTGCAGTCTCTGGTCATTCCCTGCACTGTCTGCAGTCTCTGGTCATCCCCTGCACTGTCTGCAGTCTCTGGTCATTCCCTGCACTGTCTGCAGTCTCTGGTCATCCCCTGCACTGTCTGCAGTCTCTGGTCATTCCCTGCACTGTCTGCAGTCTCTGGTCATCCCCTGCACTGTCTGCAGTCTCTGGTCATCCCCTGCACTGTCTGCAGTCTCTGGTCATTCCCTGCACTGTCTGCAGTCTCTGGTCATTCCCTGCACTGTCTGCAGTCTCTGGTCATTCCCTGCACTGTGTCCGCAGTCTCTGGTCATCTCCTGCACTGTGTCCGCAGTCTCTGGTCATCTCCTGTACTATGTCTGCAGTCTCTGGTCATCTCCTGTACTATGTCCGCAGTCTCTGGTCATCTCCTGTACTATGTCTGCAGTCTCTGGTCATCTCCTGTACTGTGTCCACAGTCTCTGGTCATCCCCTGTACTGTGTCCGCAGTCTCTGGTCATCTCCTGTATTGTGTCCGCAGTCTCTGGTCATCCCCTGTACTGTGTCTGCAGTCCATTGGTTCATAATATTTTTTTTTCTTGTTTTTGCCTCTAAAACCTAGGCGCGTCTTATGGTCAGGTGCGTCTTATGGAGCGAAAAATACGGTAGTTATTTTATACTAGTAATGGCAGCAACCAGCAACTTAAACCGGAACTGCAATAGTGTGGCTGGCAATCTAACACAAACTGATGCTGGGGGGAATTGATTAATTGCCACTCGCATCACCAGTGACATTATTACAGTGATCAGAAGTAATAATATGCATTGTCACTGTAGTAATGACACTGGGCATAAAGGGGTTAACATATAGGGCAATCAAGAGGTTAAATATGTGCCTAACAAGTGTTTATATGTCTTTAGTCTCTGACCATCTCCTGTAGTATGCTTGCAGTCTTGACCATCTCCTGTAGTATGCCTGCAGTCTCTGGCCATCTCCTGTATCATGTCCACAGTCTCTGATCATCCCATGTAGTATGCTTGTAGTCTCTGACCATCTCCAGTATTATGTCTTCAGTATCTGTCCATCTCCTGTAGTATGCCTGTAGCCTCTGATCAACTCCTGTAGTATGCCTGCAGTATCTGACCATCTCCTGTAGTTTGAATCTCTAAACAAACTGACTTTTTGACTACGTTTTAATTCAATTAATGTTAAACTGTGAAAATCAAAATCATAGACACTTACAATATCTGTATGTATAGAACATTAGCATTATTCCACCCCTACTTTATGTACTCTTACAACAGTTTTGTAAATCAGTCCTACTCTCAGGACCACCCCTCTGAAATGTTTTACCTAATGGGCTTCATCATGGAGAATCCTTTCTCTATGATTAAGTCCATCTGGGGGCAGGACCATATGCTGAAGCTTCTTGGCTGATTAAAGTTGTGACTGTTATCAGATAGCATTGTTCTCAGCTCTCTTCATGGACTACAGAACATTTTCCCCATGTCAGGAGGTCAGGAGAGCACACTTTCTGTCCTGGATGGACAACCCTACTTTTATATACAGTATATATTATGTGAGGATTATCATACAAGAGCAGGAAGTATGTTACTGGCAGGTAACCAATGAAAATTAAGGGCAAAAAGGTCTGAAAACAAGAAAACTAATGCATACACTAGATCCAAGGACTGGTAGCTGCTGTATATTCTGTTTTTGTTCTTTTTACACTTGTTTAGATACACTTTAAGATATACTGTATGTACACCCAGTCATTAAAAATCTAATATAGGCTTTAACATGTTAAAGTAATTTCTATAATTATTTTAAATCTGCTGTTTCAACACACATTCACAGGCATGGTCCATTGTTGTCACCATCAAGAGCCTTGAATAGTGCGACACAGCCATTGCTAGAGTGTATTAATTTAAACAGGGTGTGCCTGCAAAGAAGCTGCAGGAGCTCAACAGAACTGAGTTGTAACTAATAAAACAGGTACAGGGGCGGACTGACCATTTGGAAACTCGGGCACTGCCCGAGGGCCCGGGGTCAGTAGGGGGCCCCATGAGATGCCCCTAGTACCTTTTTCATAGGCTTTTGAGAGTTTGGGCAAGGACACAGGGGCCCCATGATCCCCTATTGCCTGGGGGCCCCATGGGTTGTCAGTCCGCCCCTGAACAGGTAAAAACAAGTATTGTATTCAAAAAAGGCCATTGTTTATGACACACAGTGCCATAGCAATCTAAACGTCATTCAATTGCAGTTTACATCTTCTTTAACCCTGATTACAGGGTAAATAGTCAACCAATCATGAAGCAATACAGTGGAAGTCATCAATTATATTTTTCAACAAGCTAGGCAAAAAAAGAAATGATTTTCAAAATAAATTACAGTTAGTATATATGCTGACAAAACTAGCTGAATGCACCAAACTGTAAAAATTGTGCATGGTAAGCTTGGCTTTATGTAGAAAATAATATCAGAAGACATTTACAGTGAAGAGATTTTGTTCCAAAATGATAATCATCTGGCATTATTATTTTAGGTCAAGCATTTCTTAGTTCTCTGTGAAATAGCTTATGTCATAAGTGCTTACATGAGAATACTTCTGCAGTAAGTGTTTGTCTATTTGCAATTTATTTTCTGTAATGTATAATGAAATAATTACCTCAAAAATGTTTGCTAACTAAAGCAGGACTATAAGAGTTTAATGTACAGGGAATCTTCACTAAACATTATTTGGTAAAGAAATCCTATTTACATTTGTTAAATAGGTTCCTATTTGTTGGGTTCTGTAACAAACACTTCTTGGTCTCATCATCCTCCAGCCTCTTCTGTCTGCACTGGAGGCTGACATCCCTGACAAATAAAAAAATGTGCAGAATATGCAAGGGATCTGCATTCTGGGAATTCATCCCTGGACGCATAGGGCCCTAAATGTTAATACCACTCAGTGCACCATCCAGCCCTGTCCAGCCACAGCAGCGTTCAGCCTTTCATAGAGTTTAAGGCCTCTTTCATACCTGTGAACCATTTATCAGCTTTTTATCTATCTGTTGATGAATTAAAAATGTACATCAATGCAGCTCTATAGATGATCATCTGTTTACATCCATATCCATTAATATCCGTTTTTTGAAACAGATCAAAGCCCTATTTTTGTTCTGTTAAGAAAACAGAATGGATGAAAAACTGATGTAAATGGACAAATGGTCTGTTTTTGCTTGAAAACATTTGAGTTCTCCAGAAGTGGTTAAGGACTCTAGCTTACGGTTGTAGAAAAATGGATGAAATACTGATGTAAACTTAATTTGATTTTTCTTTGAAAATACGTAACTGAACTGATGAAATAAATGGTCCACATATGGGAAAGGGGCCTTACAGGCTGGGGCTGGATGAGGGTTAATTTATCCATGGCTATATATGCTACAACTTGAAGTCTGTCAGAAACATAGGGTTAGGGCCACAATATTACAGAGGAGCATAGGCTGGCTGGTAAGTGTGCTGGGAAATTTGTGTCTGTTAGTGATTTCTCTTCCATGTGCACCTTACTGCAAAGGCTAGTTATAAATTGGGGCGGTTGACATCATTTTGTATAGCTTTTTAACTGGATTTGGTGTGGGGACACATTGGATGCCTTCAGCTGCCATTGTGCTCTTGCTGGGCATCCAATATGTCCCTGTGCCTTTAAGGAGGAATGGGCTTCCTCCAGGCAAAACTGCCCTTAATCTATCACTTCTGTATGTGCTACAACTCAGAGACGCTCATAAATATAGAGCTAGGGCCGCAGTATACAGAGAAGCTTTGGCATAGGCACTGCAACTTCCACATGTAGGGCCGCAGTATACAGAAAAGCTTTGGCATAGGCACTGCAACTTCCACATGCACTATATTGCCAAAAGTATTGGGACACCTGCCTTTAATGGCATCCCAGTCTTAGTCCATTGGATTCAATATTGAGTTGGCCCATGCTTTGCAGCTATAACTGCTTCATATCTTCTGGGAAGGCTATCCACAAAGGTTAGGAGTGTGTCTATGGGAATGTTTGATCATTCTTCCAGAAGCACATATGTAAGGTCAGGCACCGATGCCGGATGAGAAGGCCTGGCCCACAGTCTCCGCTCTAACTCCCAAAGGTGTTCTATCAGGTTGAGGTCAGGATTCTATGCAGGCCAGTCAAGTTCCTCCACGCCAAACATGCTCATCCATGTCTTTACATAGACCTTGCTTTGTGCACTGGTGCACAGTCATGTTGGAACAGGAAGGGGCCATCTCCAAACTGTTCCCTCAAAGTTGGGAGCATGAAATTGTCCAAAATGTCTTGGTATGCTGACACCTTAATAGTTACCTTCACTGGATCTAAGGGGCCAAGCCCGACCCATGAAAAACCCCCCCACACCCTAATCCCCCTCCACCAAACTTTACACTTGGCACAATGCAGTCAGGCAAGTACGGTTCCACTGGGAAGTCTTGGAGGTCTTTAGCTATTGACTATGCAGACAGTTGGTGACTTCTACATGCAGAGAGCTTCAGAATGCGCTGACACCGCTCTGTCATTTTATATGGCCTACCACTTTGTGGCTGAGCTGCTGTTGTTCCCGGTTGCTTCCACTTTGTTATAATACCCCTAACAGTTGACCGTGGAATATTTATTAGCAAGGAAATTTCACAGATGGACTTATTGCACAGGTGGCACCCTATCACAGTACCACGCTTGAATTCACTGAGCTCCTGAAAGCTTTCGCAAATGTTTGTAGAAGCAGTCTGCATGCCTAGGTGCTTGATTTTATACACCTGTGGCCATGGAAATGATTGGAACACCTGAATGCAATGATTTGGAGGGGTGTCCCAACACTTTTGGCAATATAGTGTATATGTGCAAACATGTGAAATGAAAACCTCTGTTTTTAACATGAAGTGTTAAGACAGGGTCAATTTGGCTTGTTTCCAGGCTAGCTGGTAAATTTACTGGGAACATTTTGTCTGTTTGTGATGTGCATTGTCCTTCCATGTGCATCCTACTGCAAAGGCTAGTTATAAATTGGAGTAGTTGCCATCTTTTTGTATGGACATCCTGTCTTATTGCTTGTCAAACAAGGGATGCCACAATTCAGAACAAGGCCTAAGTAACATTTCATCATGGTTTTGTAGGCTAATAACTTGGAACTGTGTTCAGTAAATACATGGTTGAAATACATACAGTATATTAGAGCCATTTACCTGTCAAAGTGTTTGTGTTTCTATCTATCCAGTACTGAGATTCACAAAGCCCTGCCAGATAGCACAGCCAGATTGGTGACTGGTCTTTCTCAACTGCCGTTAAGCAATACAACTTAGTTATTTACTTGCTACCAGTTTGTAATTAGACAGTGAAGTAGCAGCAGAATCATCCCTTTGATCACTTCTCCTGTCAGCAATTTCTCTGTTAGACAAGTACTGGTCCTCTTTCTCACAGTTCAAGCTCTTCTATTCAAGGGAATACAAGTCAAATTCATTTATTACACAAGTGTTATTGAAAAATATATTTCATGATGAACACATAACTGACTTAATTGGTGTGTTTGTATGTATGCCTGGAGTTCAGCTATGAATATAATCAGTGAATAGCTATTTACATATCTATAGTCTAGCTTTGTTGTAGCTGTATTGGCAGCCACTTAAAAGAAATCTGTCATGAGGCTGAATACCTTCAGCACATGGTAAGCCTTGCAGGGAAGCAGTCATTCTGACTTCTGGCAGTTTAATAGCTTGGGGATAGCAAATGCATACCTATTCTGCTTCAATATGTATGACATTAATACTGTGGAAGTATCATGCAGCCTGGGGAATGAATTGTGATGGCCAAATCCATTGGTTGCTTCCTGTGTAGACATTTGTTTTGTGACGTATTCTCTCAAAATTCCAATCTAGATAACCACCAATCTTAAAAATGATATATTATGTATAATAGTATGGCTTATTTTTTTCATTTTACAATATCTTACAGATTTCCTCCTTTTTCATAAAAGGGGTGCGTATTTAATGATTATCTTTTTTGAGTACCCCACATATCTTTTCATGTGTTTGGACTGAATTCTATAGATAGATAAATCCTCATAAACCGCCTAAGTGGCAAGAAGCAAACAAAGGGTATACAGTGCTTGAAATAATAGCAGTAATTGGACTTTTTTTGTATGCTGAAGTCCTAGTTTTCATGTACCTGCTATTTCTGTCAAGTCCTGAGATTACCTGAAGCTTGCTTGTGGAAGTTAATTACCTGTATAACCTGTGGCTCCTCTCCTGTGGAGTAATTATTCCACTCCCTCGCTGTCCCAAATTATCTGGTTCATTGCCAATAATTCTGTTCTTAAACCTTTTTCTCTACAAAGTCATTTTCATGCTCCAACCCTCCGGTATATTCAGTATTTTCTTAAAAGGAAACAAATCTAGGGGACATAAGTGCATATTAAGTATTCCTGGTGTGCTTAGAAGTTATTTTTCATGTGACTTAACATTTTTTACATGTTTGTTGTGGCATATTTGTATGATACTATGTAATATTTTACACAATGGTATTTCTTTTAGGGATTATTTACAATAGTGATTGGGGAGCAAGTAAAACCATGTGGTTGGGCCACAGTTTTACTGCCCCCCCCCCCCCAACGGGCTCCCCTTTAGCTGAAAATGCAGAGGTGGGGGAAGTACATATTCTTCTCATCATTACAAAAATGATCTCCATTATCTCATTCAGCGGGCTGTGATACTCCCTGAATGTGGACCATTTAATCACCCATTGAACATATGCAAGTGCCGGGTTCAAGGGGTTAAAGTAGGCGGCAAGGAGGTGATACAATGCCTCTTCACTGCTTCTCAAGTGCTCTCTGAAGAGAAATCCAAATGCAAATCACTCTCCAGAAAACAACGCTAGTGTAAGCTAGCCCTTACATATTTTGATATTTTCTCTTGAATGACAATCTGAATGTTTAAGAGTGCAGCTGTGATCCTTGCCAAAAGATAAAACACAGTAAATCCTTCTTAAAACAGACGCTATCTACATGTCTCACTTCTACCACAGGTCCAATGAAAGTAATCTCCTTTAAGATAGTAGAGGGGGCCATGCAAAACACTCCTTTTTGCCTCAGGCCAACTGTACAGTTGTGACCAAAATTATTCAACCCCCAATGCTGTAAAGGGGTTTAGGGACTATAGTGTACATTTGGAATTGTATTCAGAATCAAATCCTACAAGGACGTTGTAACTACCCAAATGCAACTAAAATGACATCAATTGTTTATGTAATACAGTAGTAAATGGTTCTTATGTGGTTTCTTCATTGCCACAATTATTCAACCCCTTAAAGACTACCACTCTGAAGAACAGAGGTTCATACAGGTGCTTTCCATCAGGTATTGAAAACACCTGTGGATGTCACCGAGCAGCAATCAAGCATAATAAGCACCAATTAGGCAGCTTTAAAATGACTGTGATACTCAGCTCCTTCTAGACATTTACTGGTGTGGTTACAAACATGGTGAAGGCAAGAGAATGGTCCAGGAAGACAAGAGAAGAGGTGATTTCTCTTCACAGGAAGGGCAATGGCTATAAGAAGATTGCAAAGATGTTAAACATACCAAGAGACACCTTAGGAAGCATCATTCGCAAATTCAAGGCAAAGGGCACTGTTGAAACGCTACCTGGTCGTGGCAGAAAGAAGATGCTGACTTCGACTGCTGTGCGCTACCTGAAGCGTAGAGTGGAGAGAAGTCCCCGTGTGACTGCTGAGGAACTGAGAAAAGATTTGTCAGATGTGGGTACAGAAGTTTCAGCCCAGACAATAAGACGCACACTGCGTAATGAAGGCCTCCGTGCCAGAACTCCCAGGCGTACCCCCTTGCTGTCTCCAAAGAATAAGAAGAGTCGACTGCAGTATGCCAAAAGCCATGTGGACAAACCACAAAAGTTGTGGGATAGTGTTCTGTGGACTGATGAAACAAAATTAGAACTGTTTGGGCCCATGGATCAACGCTATGTTTGGAGGAGGAAGAACAAGGCCTATGATGAAAAGAACACCTTGCCTACTGTGAAGCATGGTGGAGGGTCAATCATGCTTTGGGGCTGTTTTGCTTCTGCAGGTACAGGGAAGCTTCAGCGTGTGCAAGGTACCATGAATTCTCTTCAGTACCAGGAGATATTGGATGGAAACGTGATGCAGTCCGTCACACACCTGAGGCTTGGGAGACGTTGGACCTTTCAACAGGACAATGATCCCAAGCATACCTCCAAGTCCACTAGAGCATGGTTGCAGAGGAAAGGCTGGAACATTTTGGAGTGGCCATCGCAGTCACCAGACTTAAATCCGATTGAGAACCTCTGGTGGGACTTAAAGAAAGCAGTTGCAGTGCGCAAGCCTAAGAATGTGACTGAACTGGAGGCCTTTGCCCATGAAGAATGGGCGAAGATACCCGTAGATCGCTGCAAGACACTTGTGTCAAGCTATGCTTCACGTTTAAAAGCTGTTATAACTGTAAAAGGATGCTGTACTAAGTACTAAGATTGAATGTCACTTGGGGGTTGAATAAAACTGATAATGCTGTGAGCACAGAAAAGACATTTGTGGTTATTTCATTATAACTGTTATGTTATATTTGTCTGACCTACAAGTGCCTCTTTAATGTAAATGTAAGCAAGATGACTGAATGATCAAAAGCAATGTCAAACTGGCCAAAACACTCAATTTCAGTGGGGGTTGAATAATTTTGGTCACAACTGTACATCCAGAATTTCACATGGACTTTCTGATCAGGTCTTCCTGTCAATTTTTTTAGGTGGACCTGTTCTAAAGCTCAGTGCAAGTCTATAGGCAGTCGGATGTGTGTCTATTTACATTCACGTCTCAATGAGTACCTTCAGGCCCACACAAAAATTGACAAGGACTGCATCGTTTTCCATTATTCCAGACCCAAACATGATGGAATAGAGGTAGCTTGACAGAAAATGATGCAAACCCATTTACGTCTAGCCACCAACAGAGCGATCATGGGTCCCCCATCATCTTCTGTCAAAATGCAGACAAAATAACAGGCACGGATGTCACAAAATTGAAAAACATCCAGTTCAGCTCCAGTTCAGCTGGTTATCTGTCCACAAATCCTTACTGAATGGAACAGACTTGTCCATGTAAAATAACCCTAAAAGAGATACAGCATATTATTATAGAACCAATTAATCCATACAGATGTTTTGAGCTGGTTTGCCATCATCAGCAGTGTATGCAAACCAGGGCTGCTATGGAGTAGGGATTATGGACTGACAAGATAGTAAAAATAAACAACTTATTGTGTGCTACACAGCCATCCACTTAATCAATGTTAAGGACAGCGAACCTTCTTAAAACAGCTTTAGTAAATAAACCCCCATGTTTCTAGGTTGATTAACACTGACTGAGGGAACATGGAAGCAGGGAGGTACTAGCTACATGAAAGCAGCAGATAAGAAGAATAAGTGATCAATGCAGCAACACAAGTGTTAAAAAACAAATTGGTTTCACCTGTGTTTTGGATGAAATTCTGTATGTCTTACCAAAAGCTTTGCAAGATGCAATCTGCTGCTGGTGAGTTAGGGTCCTTTCACACGGGCGTTACGTTTTTTTTCATCAGTTCAGTCATGTTTTTTCAAAGAAAAAACGGGTGAGTTTACATCCATTTTTTATTCTGTTTACATCTGTTTTTTCATCTGTTTTAGTCATCAGCTGTCAGTGGGGTTCCCCACTGACAGCTGAATGTAAAAAAAAAAAAAATTGCTGGCAATTAAAAAATTATTTAAAAAATGGCATGGAGTCCCCCCCTCTATCCATACCAAGCCCTTCAGATCTGGTTTGGATTTTGAGGGGTCCCCCCCTCCTGATCCATACCAGGCCACATGCCCTCAACATGGGGGGGGGGTGCTTGACAAGGGCCTCTTCCCCACAAACCTGGGCTGTGGTTGTGGGGGTCTGTGGGGGGGGCTTATCGGAATCTGAAAGCCCCGTTTAGCAAGAGGGCCCCAAGATCCCAACCCCCCCATGTGAATGAGTAAATGAGTATGGGGTACATGGTACCTCCACCCATTCACAAAAAAAAAACTGTAGTGTGAAAAAAGACAGGAGACAGTCGTTGACAAGTCCTTTATTAAAAGAAGAAAAATAAAAGAATGTCCCCCAAAGTAGATCCAACGTCAATCACGCTGCCCGCTGCCACTGCCATCACCACCCGAAAAAAGAAAAAAAACAAAGGCTCCGCTCCCGAAGCTGGCTCCTGCCATCTGATTGCTCCACTGGCTTGACAGTTCTTAAATATGTAATGGGAAGGGCCATCATGTATGTGCCCCCGCTCCCGTGTGATATAATTGACCCAGCATGCCCCGGTTGATGGTGTCACATGGGGCAGGGTCACATGGGTGATGTCACCGAGTGGCCCCACCGCTTACATATTTAAGAACTGTCAAGCCAGCAGAGCAGTCAGACGGTGGGACCCAACGTTGGGAGAGGAGCCTTTGTGTTTTTGGTTTTTTTCTCACGGCAGCGGTGGACATCGTGATTGACGTTGGATCTACTTCGGAGGACATTCTTTTATTTTCCTTCTTTTAATAGAGGACGTATCAAAGACTGTCTTCTGTCTTTTTTCGCACTACACCTTTTTTTGTGGATGGGTAGTGGTACCATATACCCCATACTTATTCAAATGGGGGACAGGATCTGGGGGCCCCCTTGCTAAAAGAGGCTTCCAGATTCCGATAAGCCCCCTGCCCACAAACCTCCACAACCACAGCCCAGAGTTGTGGGGAAGAGGCCCTTGTCCCCATCAACATGGGAACAAGGTGTTTTGGTGGGGGGAGCCCCCCGCCCAAAAGCACTCCCCCATGTTGAGGGCATGTGGCCTGGTATGGTTCAGAAAGGGGGGCGCTTCCTCATCCCCCCCTTTCCTGGCCTGCCGGGCTGCATACAATCCATTGACATCTGTTGACAACCGTTTTTCATCCGTTACAGTTTTTTGCGGAAGACAAAAAGGGTTTTCTTTCGTTCAAAAAAACAGATGTTAACGGATGCGGACATTAACTGATGTAAAAAGATGTTCATCTGTTTACACCCACAAGTCCATAGAAATACACGGGGGTCCGTTTTTCATCCGTAAACATGAAAAACGGACATACAGAACCCCCTTGTTAAAATGTTATCCATTTTAGCTGGACCTGATCCTTCTTCGGTGTATAGCAAAAAAAAAGTGGTGAAGAGATTCAACCTTTATGAGTTTAAGTGAACTCATAAGGGTACACTGAGAGATCCACTGTTTGTATAGGATGAGTATAACCCAGATGTATAGCCAAAGCTATTTTGGCTGTACTTCTCCTGGGAATCACAGGAGTACACTCATGTGACCCGTTTTCAGCTGTCAGCGTGCTAATGCATGCTGTCAGCTGATGTCACAGAGCAAGTCCAGGCTCTGAAAAGATATGGTCGGGATATGCCCAGAAGCCTGGATGGGCAGCTGGCTCAGCCTCTCAGTGAGTCCCTGATAGCCTGAGTCAGTCACTCCTGCTCCCTCCACAGCTCAATGATCCAGTGAGAGAGGCAGAGCAGAGAGCCGGTGACTGACAGTCACCGGCTCTCTGCTCACGGAACACTGAGAACTGAGCGATCAGCAGTCTTTGATCGCTCAGTTCTCAGTCTTAGAGCCAGAGGAAGACAAATGCAGCATCAGACTGATGCTGCATCTGCCTAGGGGTGTATACATTTTATTTGTTGTTAACCCATACTTCTCTTTTAACCACAAAAGGAATATCACAGTAAATTCAATAAGACAAGAAGTCCATTGGATCTATTTCAACAGTAAGCATTACAAGCTTTGGTCTGTCCTGAAGCTGTATGCAATTTCGCACAAAAAGAATTTAAAGCCCTACGGTAGTTGTAATCTCAACAGAATTTAATTCTTAAGCCTGCTGACAAGAGTAGAAATATAAAATTCCTTTCAGCAAAGAAACATAGTAATCGGTTGAGCTAAGGGATAGTTCAACGTGCAAACCACTTTATTCTAACACTAGCAGTATTAGCACCAAGTACTGCTAGTTTCCAGAGAAACCAGTGTGTTAATGTATACCTAAAGTACATAAGGATCTGCTAAAGAAACCAAAATGCCATTTATCTATGTGTGTAATCAGTTGAAACTTCTGCATACTGAGACCCTTTTTAAAGAAATTTTGAGTGGTTGTCCAGTCTCCTCTGTAAAAAAATAAAGTCAGCAGCTACTGAAAATGTAAAAAAAAAAAATTCAGCAGCTACTGAAAATGTAAAAAAAAAACAGCCACTCACCTGTCTCACGATCCTATGGTGTGATTACCCCAGCCAGGTTCACCAGCACTGGCATCTTAAGTGTGGGCACCCAGCTGTGACAGCTTGCAGCTTCACAGTCGGGTGCCTACTTTGCATGGGCGAGAAGCACTGCGCATTGTGAATGGTCCCATAGTCTTCTGGGACCTCTCACATGTCGCAGAAGACTGCAGGGATTGAGTGTGTGTGAACTTCTAGGCTTGTCTAGGCTCAAAATCAGGTGCCTATTCCCCAAAGGTACAAATTCTTCATGCAAAGTGGGGGACTGGTCCTTAAAGTGGAACTTTTTCTTTTGGGTGGAGCTCTGCTTTAACTTCAATTTATCAGTCCTACATTAGTAGACGATTTAAAAAAGGCACAACATTTCAAATCTGAAATATGTAATCTACTAATTTCTAAAGTTAGGTACAATGTACAATATTAAAATGGGATCTCAGTGCACATTTTTATTGATCAAAAATTACATAAGCTTCATGGGGGGAGTTAACAAAGAGTTGTGTAAGCATAAGCTTGTACCTCTCTCCTAACTATAAAAAATGGAGGAGATGCGGCTTCTAATTAACAAACGGGGCACAAGACCTTTTTTTAATTAGGAGAAACCAGTTCTCTGTTTTATTATAGCAGTGGTATATGTCGCTACAGCAGATCGTGAGGCACATTCTCAGGGCCCACAGTTGCTGTTATATCATAATGTTTTCATGATCTTTCATTTGGCTGGAGCATATACCTATGTAAGTGATTGTAGCTGACTTGGAAGGCACAGTTTCCTTGGGATTGTGGAGATATTCAGTAGATGCTTTCTACACTTGGTGCGGTCTGGCACCTGTCACATGTGAGTGCATATGTGGAACTCTTTGTGATAAATAAAGCTTTGAAAGGGTAAACACTATGTTAAGTTTTTTATTCATGAGGATTACTACCGGTGAAGGGAGTTCTTTGGAGTGAGCCATTGGGATCCATTATTCATCAAGTTGATCTTCAGAGTCCATTTTGGGACCAAAAGTGCGGTTAGACAAAGCATTATATGATGTGAGGTCACGCTGCTGGAGGTGAGCAGACATCTGGTGGAGGAATTGTGCACTCTCTCTGTGTTTTGGAGCACCGGTGGTCATAGGAGGTAGGATATTTGTTCCGAAGACATTTATTGGGACTTTTTATATGTTTTTTATTATTTATAGTATTCACTTATTTATTTATATTTGTTGTGTAGTGCTGCACAGTTATATTTTTATTTTCTCATCTTGATTTTGCCCACATATGAGACAGGGTTTCTTGTGTTTTAACAGCTACTTATATAGTTTGGGGGGTGATATTGTAGTAAATAAGTAATAAGTAAAATAATAGATGCATTTTTAATTTTGACCCATAATAGCGCATAAGGTTTTTTCACTACATTGAGTTCTCTGTTCTGCCATGTCTGTGACAGACAGCACAAAGATCGGAGAGCTGAAGCTCCGATCTCTCTGCAATTTTTCCCCCCCACTCAACTCAGGGCAGAAGGGAGGAGAAGAGTGTTAATCTTGCAGGCTCTGCTCATGTAGTGTGATCACTGGCCATGTGACAGGTCACATCTATATGGAAAATTGCTGTATTCCACCTCTGTTAATTTGGGACAGACTTGTACTAGTCTCTATTTCACCCTTAAACAAGTCTATCTGTTCAGTTAATGTGGCACGTACCACTCCTGACAGTTATGACCCCCTTATATTGGCACAGGATGTTTAATTTCCTGAAATATGTATATGTTTAGAGTTTATTCGTCTTCATTAGGGATGAACCAAACCTACCCAGGTTCAGAAGATTAAATAAAAGAGTATAAATGCACTTTTAAAATTCCAATAGCACTTTTAATAGCAGTTACGATATCTGTGTGTGGTCTCTCAACCCAAATAAATAGGTTACACAATAGCAAAGTATATTTAAATTATTTATAACATAATCTGTGCAGTAGGGATGAGCAAATGTTTGGCTGTTTAGGTGTTTAACCCCATGTTCAGCAGGGTCCTAAAAACATAAATAAAAGCAGTACTTCTACCTCCTGCTGTCACTAGTTTCTAAGGCTTGCACCAATGGCATTCCTAGGAACCATTGATGTTGCTGTGAATCCCCACCACTTATAGTGAATGCAGGTTTAGTAACACTTTATCCGGTCTCCCACGGTACACAGCACATGAAAATGCAATTATTTTGGTAAATATAAACTGTTAAATACCTTTTCTCATCAGCACTTTGAGCAGTCTTGTGACTTCTATCAGTGTCCAGCAGAACACTGGTTAATCTTGTAGAAGGCATTTTCGTTCTCCCCTGATTGTCCTATGAGGCTGAATAACCCCTGACTTTCTGTCTGGACAGTGCTGATTGGCCCTGTGCTGATTGCATGCACCCCCCCCCCCCCCAAAGAAAATAAAAACTCTCTAGCACAACACAATAAAACTGAACATGTGCAGAGTGTCTTCTGGAGCTCTGTACTATAAGCAGATGGATTGGAGACAGATAAGACAGGATCAAAACAGCCTTTTTACACAATGTGGAGGATTAACCACTCAGGTTCCACAGTGAATATAACAAGTATGGTTTGCTGCATATAGAGACTGATTTTACTGTTGTTGGCTTAGCAACATTTTAAGCCAGGGGGCAGGGATAGCAGTGTTATCACTGCCCAAATATGACCACTGTCTACCACTGTGGTGGTATCTAGCAGTCTTATTATTATTAAACAGGGATTCTACATTTTGAGAAGCCCCACCAGCAGACTCTCACAACCACCATTCTGGATTGTGGGGAAGAGGCCCTTGTTCTCATTAACATGGGAACCAGGTGCTTTTCCAGAGGCCCCCTGGCAAGACATCCCCATGTGGTCTGGTATGGTTCAGGAGAGGGGAACATGCTTGTTTCCCTCATTTGCTGACCTGCCAGGTTGCCTGCTCACATTAAGGTCGGGTATGGATTTTCTGGGGGACTTCACAAATTTTTGTTTTTCATGTGAGGAGAGCTGTTTCTTATTTGTTTTTTTCAATGAATGAGCAAAATTCTAGCAAGACCTCCCTTAAAAATGTATTTCCCCTGGCAAGGCTCCTTATTCCTATGCTGATGGATACAAGGGCCTCATTTCCACATACTTGGCCATGTGGATGTGGAAGTCTGTGAGGCGCAGCTTATCAGAATCTGAAAGTTCCCATGACGAGTACATACATACATTCACAATAAAAAAAATTAGAAAATAGTTAACACATACACAGACAATGTAAAAAAAAGTCCTTAAAATAAATTATTACATGAATATACATAAATTAAATTATCAATTATGTCTGCCACCAATGTAGATCCATCATCAATCATGAGTGGTATGTGGTTATGTCTGGTCAATTTATTTTAATGTCAGTGTGGTGCTTTAGTCCTATGTGTATATAGTTAATAAATAACCAACGTTCAATTATGTGACCCAAACCTATGTGCTGTAAAGTGAAATTGTTAGGAAAATTGCAGCCAAATTCCCAGTGCTGAAAATGCAAAAAAAATCATAAATGACAAATACAATTCCACTAACTGTAAATCCAGAGTCCCTGTGCTGCAAATAAAACTGTAAGGAAGTTTAGAACTGACTCGCAATGATATACAGTATATCTTAAATTGTGAGGAGTGGAGCTAGCTTCCAGCATGTGCGCAGTTGGAAGACAGAGCTCTGGCCAGGACGAATAATCCTTCAGTCATCCTGTGGACCTGCGGCATATGATTTTGCCAAAACCTGGTACCTTCAGAGGGGCTGAAGTGGATATTCTGACCATCATGGTCACAATTGGCCAGGCAGCAGGGAAATCCTCTGGAGAGCGCCTGGCTAAATTTGCATGGGGCTCACAAGATGGCAGCGGCAGCAGCAGTGGTAACCCAGAACCATGAGGAGATGCAGAGGAGTTGCAGCAGTAGAAGGATCCAGTCTCCTTAGCCGGGGCTGTGGCAGTAATCCCTCTGTCCCATAAAGATCATACCCTGAAAAGGGGACTTTCCCTGGATAGGCTATCTCAGTCTGCTGTAGGTGGTGAGCAGCAGGAGGAAGGAGATTCAGACTCCTCTTTGAAACAAATCATGTTGGCCATTCAGCTCTGTCAATCCACTCTCACGGAGCACATAGAAGGCATCAGAGTAGAGCTGTCTTTCCTGAAACAAGACATGCAGTCTGTTAAAGAGAGGGCCTCAGCTGCAGAACAATGTATAAATGATTTAGAAGATATACTACAACCGCTTGAGAGATCAGGACAGAATGCCCAAGAAGAGCTGACTGCCCATACTGATAAACATGGTGATATGGAAGACAGGTTGAGGCATAATAATATTAGGTTTGTGAGTTTCCAGGCGAATGTAGAGGGTAAACAACCGGGAGATTTCCTGGAAAAGTGCCTTTGAGACAACATAGAGGCTGACACCTTTTCTCGCTTATTTGTGATAGAGAGAGCCCACCGTATTCCTACTAGAGCCCCCCTCTGGGAGCCCAACTCAGGCATTTCATTGCCCTTGTATTACACTTCAGGAACAGAGAAAACATTTTGAGGGCTGCCAGATCTATGGGAGAGCTCATGTTTAATGGCAACCAAATTTCCATCTATCCTGACTTCTCTGTAGCTATGCAGAAACAGCATGCCAGCTTTGTATATGTGAAAAAATTTGATTGTCAACTGGTCTATAGTATGCTATACCCTGCAAAGCTTAGGGTGGTGAACAGGGGCAAGGTGTATTTTTTTATTACCCTGGTAGATACTTTCCCTTGGCTGGATTCTAAGGGAACTCGTGCAGTTCCTGACCACAGAGACGTTTGATTCTCTTTTTTTTTTGAGTTTACTATTCTTTTCTCCAGGGATGGTTTATAATGTGACATGATTGCTATGGGACTGCCGTGATGCCTATATTTTCATATGGCATCTTGCTTCAGGTTGATGGATGGGGGTATTTCAGGGGTTCTGCCCCCCCCCCCTTTTTCTCCCCTCTCTTCCCCTTCATCGCCCCCCCCCATCCCCTTTCCACTCTACTATGACTTGGCTCTATATATTTGTAGGAGGTGAAGGCCCTAGGGACATGTCGGCTAAACCTTCATTCTCAATTATATGGTACTAATACATTGCAGCAATTTGGACCTTTGTAGAGTCCTGTGCCAGACTAACTATTTCTCTGTTTCATTGATTTCATTTTTTTAGACAGTTTAAGATGTTTTGGGGTGCTCGCATGCAAACTCTGTAAGTTCTTTCCCTCTGGGAACTCAGAGGAGTGGACCTTATAGTTTATGAGTCTGCTCTTCTGACTGAAGACCTTTTGACCCCTGTGCTCGATTCTATACTATGTGTGAGACCTCGCTTCAAATGGTAGTTTTTGTAATGCACACAGCAACTCGCTTGCTTTTTTTAAGGGCCGTTTCAGCCCACTTTTATTTTAAATGACAGTTCTATAACATAAGAGGGTTCCCACGCAGGGGTATCTATCATCAATATAACAAAAAGATTCAGCCTCCTGGCTCTCTCAGATATAACCAATCTTCCTCTGGTCTTTCTCCTCAGGCTTACGTCTGACTCCTTCAAAAAATGGCTTTCGCACACAGCTAGCCACTAGCACACAGATACTCCTGAGCAGCCCCTTGCTGCTTTTGGCTTCCACCTCTCCTAGGGGAAGCCCACCTGACTTCAAGGCAGTGACCTCCTGCCTGCCGGGGTGGAGTCCTCCTGACTCCTGTCTGCTGAGGTGGAGCTCAGAACCATGGGTTAGGCCTCTACAAAAAGCCCTGCACCCACCTGTACAATCAGTGTCCTGGCCATTACCAAAACCTGGTCCCAGGATTGGATATTTCATCCCTCCCAGATCTCTTTGAAATCTCCAGGCTCCAGATTCCAAAACAGACTTAATGAATAAATGAGGAAACTGAAAAGCCAGTTTCCTCTGCAGTACATCAACCCTCTGGAGCCCCTCAACCTGCCTGGTTGAGAATCCAGGGTTATCAGCTTGATTTTGACCGTGGCAGGACACAGTACTGCCACATATGTTATGGGTATAAATTACTCAACGTATTGGGGCTGTGTGCAGGGTGGGGGAGTTGGGGAGTTGTTTTCTTGTTTCTCGGAGTATGCTACCTGCCCGAATATGTTTTTTTATACTTTATCTAGAACTACCAGTGTTGCCTGCAACTATTTGGGTATAAGAAGACCTAATGACCCTGGAGCCCGAGGGGTACGATATCTGCTAAGCCAGATATTTGCAACTTTACGTCTATGATACAATCTGTGAAATTACTGTCCTTGAATGTTCAGGGCCTGAACTCCAAAATTAAGCGTTCTTTAGTTTTTGACTATATTAAATGCTACAATCCACATATTATTTTACTTCAGGAAACCCATCTGCAGTGTTCCAGGGTCATGGCCTTAAAACCCTCTAATATTGCACAGATTTATCATGCAGAATGTTACACTTATATTAGAGGGGTTGCTATTTTGGTTACTAAATCTCCGAATGTACATATTATACAAATGAAAACTGACCCATTAAAACTGCCCTAGAGAGCAATATGTCATTTTGCTGTGTAAAATATTTAATACATGTTTCAAAATAGTGAGTATATATATTCCCCCTCCATTTTCCTTTCAGCTTCTGGAGCATATTTTGGCTATGGTAATTTCAGTGGCTAAGAAACCTTTGATACTCCTGGGGGATTTTAATGTTGACTCTGAGGTCACTATAGACTGTCAAGCATGTACACTCAGGCCTTCCCCATCACCTTCAAGGTGGCTGAAGAGCCACGCACTTGTTGATGTCTGGAGACACAGAAACCCCAGGATTAAGGAATTCTCCTGCTACTCATAAACTCATTGCACACTCTCTTGTATTGATATGGTACTGTCCAGATTAGATGGGGTCTCTTTGATATAGAATGTAAAATATCTGCTAAATATGTGCTATTTCTGACCACTCCCCTTTGGAGGTTGGTCTGCAGCTGGGTGCACAACCTGGGATTACACATTGGCATATGAATGCATATTGGTTGCAGGAGGACTATGTGAAATATATCTTAAATTGCTATAATCATATAATATAAGTGATTCACAATTACCGTACTTCTAATCCAATTGATATATTAAATGTGAAACCAAAATCCCAGTGCTAACCTAGCTCCTAGTGAATAACTCTCATATGTAATTTAAGTAATTCTTAAACAATTCAATTAACCTCCCTGGCGGTATTTCCGAGTGCAGCTCGGGGTAAAGTTTCAGTACCAAAAGCGGTAACCCCGAGCTACACCCCGAGCTACAGCGGTAACCCCGAGCTGGTTACCTTGCAGCGTTGCTCTGGGATCTCTGGGAAATTTGAAAGTTGTAAAAGTGACATTCATTAAATTCACTAAAATCATATAGTAAAACATTACTGTATCAAACCATTTCACATACATTTTGTCCCTAGTGCTTTGTCCTGTGCCCTGCCTGCATTTTTACTGTTCTTTCTGCCTGGAAACTGAGAAATGTCCATGGCATCCAAAAAGAGTCCCTTTAGGTCAAAAGCGGTTTTAGACCAGCTAGAGAACAGCGAGAGTAAATTAGAATCACTTGCAGAACTGAGTGATAATTATTCGTGGGGAAATTCGTCATCAGACACTGAAAACGATTTTGCGACTTTGCTCAGTGATGTGTGAACTTGGCGCTATATTTCAAATGTCAGTGTTTTTGGTTTGATTATATTATTTAATTAAATGTATTATTATATTATTATTTTTTATGATTATTTATTAAATTATAATTTATGATTTCGTGTTTCAAATTTTAACATACCCGGGATGTTTACTAGACTAGTTTACAGGCCTACAATAAAAAAAATACATATTTCCATGCAAAAAAATGTACCGCTTTGAGCACAGAAAAATGGACATAATCAGACCGCTAGGGAGGCTACGCATTATTATGTGCAGGAGTTACTACCAGACACTCAGTGCTGCTAGCCAAAACATATTTCAAAGCAGTCTACCAAGATGCACACTATATATACTGAAACACACTACACCCTGTTCCAAATTATTATGCAAATTCTATTTAAGTGTCACAAAGATTAAATATTTTGTTTTTCAGTTTAACTCATGGATGGCATTGTGTCTCAGGGCTCTTTTGATCACTGAAAACAATCTCGGACATCTGTGATAATTAGATTGGCCGGTGAGCCCAATTTAAGGAAAAACTACTAAAGGAGGGTGTTCCACATTATTAAGCAGAGCACCATTTTCAAGTAACATGGGGAAGAAAAAGGATCTCTCTGCTGCCGAAAAAGAGTTCAATGCCTTGGATGAGGTATGAAAACATTAGATATTTCACGAAAACTTAAGCGTGATCATCGCACTATTAAGAGATTTGTGGCTGATTCAGAGCACAGTCGGGTTCGTGCAGATAAAGGCACATTGAGGACGATTTCTGCCAGATCCATGCATCGGCTCAATAGAGCAGCTGCTAAAATACCATTACATAGCAACAAACAGATATTTGAAACTGCTGGTGCCGACATCAAGGTGTAGAGTCCTCCAGAGTCTTGCAACTGTGCATAAACCTTCTAGTCGGCCACCACTAACCAATGCTCACAAGCAGAAATGGCTGCATTGGGCAGAAAAATACATGAAGACTAATTTTCAAACAGTCCTGTTCACTGATGAGTGCTGTGCAACCCTGGATGGTCCAGATGGATGGAGTAGTGGATGTTTGGTGGACGGCCACCCTGTTCCAACAAGGCTGCGACGTCAGCAAGGCGGTGGTGGAGTCATGTTTTGGGCCGGAATCATGGGAACAGAGGTGGTTGATCCCTTTAGGGTCCTCGAAGGTGTAAAGATTACATCTGCAAAGTTTTTGGAGTTTATGACTGACCACTTTCTTCCCTTGTACAGAAGGAAGAACTATGCTTTCCATAATAAAACCATCTTCATGCATTACAATGCACCATCTCATGCTGCAAAGAATACCTCTGCATCAATGGCTGCTATGGGGATAAAAGGAGAGAAAGTCATGGTGTTTCCTCCATCCTCCCCTGACCTCAATCCTATTGAGAACCTTTGGAGCATCCTCAAGCAAAAGATCTATGAGGGTGGGAGGCAGTTTACATCCAAACAGCAGCTCTGGGAGGCAATTCTGACATCTTGCAAACAAATTCAAGCAGAAACTGTCCAAAAACTCACAAGTTCAATGGGTGCAAGACTTGTGAAGCTGCTATCAAATAAGGAGTCCTATGTTAAAATGTAACGTGACCTGTTAAAATATTTACAAAGTTAAAATGTTGTTCAAAGTTTGATTGAAATAGCTTTTGATTTCAGTAAATATGCTGCAAACACAACAAATGACAATTTTCAGTTCTTTACAACATATAAAGTGTTTTGAAACTTACTGTGTGTAATAATTTGGAGCAGTGCATTGCAAGTGTTTTATGTTTAAAAAAAATACTGTTATCATTAGGAGGTTTGTTCAATAAAATTTGAATTGTACTCTTAATAGTTGATAACATGAGAATTATGCTGACTGTTATTTACATCAATTATTTAGGTAAATGAGAAAAATATCATTTGCATAATAATTTGGAACAGGGTGTATATAACAGTCCACCAAAATTCTTTCATGCAAAGATCACTGTAATCATCAGTGCCTGTAAAATATCGTATTGTCTCGATATTTTATTAACTTGTATTGATGAGAAATGTTTAGATAGAAAGTCCTTCCACTGCTTGTATAAAACTCAAAAAAGATGATTTAATAATAACGTTGCATAAAATTAGAAATAAAATATTGGCATACAGAATGTTTAAATAATGTCCAAAAAGTATAGTTAAGTTCTTGATAATAAGATTGTATATATGTATATGTGTGTATGTGTGTGTGTCTCTCAAGGCTTCCAGCAATGTGAGCATAAAAAGTCTTTGTTTCTACTCTTAAATGAGCAATCCAGCCCCCAATCTCCTAAAAGTGGGTTGGTATTCTCTTGTAGTCCCACTAAGATAATTGGAAACAGATGTGTATATATTACAAACTTCCAGTCTACTTCTCCTAAAGTCTAAGCGTAACCTAAGAAGGCCTAGACATTCCATCAATCAGAATACATTAGATGTATAACACATACATACATATATATATATATTCTCCTAAAAGTAATCTTACTAAGAGTTATCTCGTATATAAATATCGTAATCAAGAAATATTACAGTATAAACCTTGTAAACCGAACAATTCACTAGTTAGTGAAACATATCATCTCTTACATAGATGGGGGAGGATGGGGGAAGGTATAGCTAATTACTCTCATATGTGGCTTGAATGTAAAGGAAAAACCCAAGATATGTATATTCACAGACTATGAAGTCTAATTCCTTACTTTTCCCAATCTAGAACAAATATAAATATAATAACTCAATTATTCTATTAAGATCCAACTCATTCATACTTATGTTAGTACTGTTAATAAGAAGATATTAGATATTTAGGTTAAGGAAAGCTTCTAACAGTGCCCCAGCTGATTGTCACAGTGTTTGGTGCTTAGTTCCATTAGTGGTTCTCCATCCAAACCACACAGTGCCGTGCCCCACTAAAGTGTAGATTAGCCTCTCAACTTGTTATTAGATCTATATTTACATACAGGTCTAATAGCACTTTATGCTGTCCCAGTAGGTCACTACACCAGGCACAAGCGTTATCAGGTTTCCTTTTCTCAGTATCCACCAATCACCAGCCATATGTAAAACAAATGATTGTTCATAGTGTAATACTGTTTCTTTAAAACATTTATTGAATATGGAAAATCACTCACATTACGTTAACACTCACAAACAAGTGTTATAGTGTTTTAGTAAAATCCAGGCAGTGTTTCTGTGACAGTGTTACCCTCTTCCAAGTCTCGCCTGCAACTGGAAATTATGTCACCTGTCTCTGTCCGATGCGCTCCATCACTGATTCCATGACTTCATCAAGGATCCCAGATGAAGTAAAAAAACTAAACCAAACAAAAAGGTCACCATATTTAACAAAATTCAAAAATGTCCATTAGCATAATAAACATTCATGAAGAACTGATTCCAAGACACACAGGGTTAATAGGATATCCTCCACACGCATCCACTGCAGCTCCTCTTAGAGATCTTTGGGGAACCTCTAGCTAGCAGAAGACAAAACAAAACAGAGGGCACAATTCAAGTTAAGTATCATAATCTTTAAAAATAAAAGAGGCAATTGGCCACTCCCGTGTATATGCAGTATACTTAAGCCTGTCAAAAGAAAGTCTTTGAGAAACCATCTGATGAACAGATCCAGGAGCCTTTCGACAGTGCTGTATGCTGAAGGGAAGCGAAGCTGCTGGACACAGGTTTCTCCGACAAGCACAGGAGGGCTGATGACAATGGGTGAACTCAGATTATAGAGGTTACAAGAAGTAGGAGTTTGTAGACATGGCATAGGCATGGCAACACATTTTGCAGCTGCTTGCTTCTTTCTCAAGGCTGCCCCTGTATCAGAGAAACCAGTTACAGTATAAAAAATGTGATAGATTTTGAGGAAATTAGATGATAATTTATGCCCCAGAAAGTCTAAAGGTGCTCCTTCTATTTTGGACCCCTCTGTATGGCTAAGCTATGAAAAAGTCTCACATATGTAGTATTCCCATATTCATGAAGAGCAGCAAAATGTGTCTTGAGCTGTAATTCTAAGCATGCCTATGGTGTGTGTTATAAATATCTTACTAATTGATAACTTTGTGTAAAAAAATACATTTTCATTTTCTTTCTTGCATTTTCCAAATACTTATGGGAACAAATTAAATTTTTAAATGGAGTCATTTTGTGGGTGTTTTTCCTGTCCTGGCACTTCAGGGACTCAAGAAATGTGACAAAACGTCAGAAACGGTGCTCTTTGGATTTAGGGTCTCTCTAGGCATCTAGGCTGTGAAAAAGACTCACACATGTGGTATCCCAATACTCGGGAGGAGTACCAAAATGTGTTTAGGGATGTAATTATAAGTATGCCCCATGCTGTGTGTGAAAAAAATATCAAAAAGGGGTCATTTTGGGGATAATTTTACTGTTCTGAGATTTTAGGACCTCATCACTACTGTGCAGATATGTAGCTTGAAAGCTACAACTACAGTAAGTCCAGGAGTGCCCATAGAAATTAGCTTGACATACAAGTGATGGCCCACCTGACATCTAAATGGAGAGAGGCTGGGATGAAGTGTTGATGCCAAACAACATAGCTAACTGTTCATTTGGCTGTATGTTTAGGGTAGTTGTCCTGCTGGAAGGTGAACCCCTGCCCCAGTCTCAAGTCTTTTGCAGACTCTAACAGGCTTTCTTCTAAGATTGCACTGCCCGAGGGCCCGGGGTCAGTAGGGGGCCCCATAAAATGCCCCTGGTACCTTTTTATAGGCTTTTTTGGTTGTGTTTTGAGTGTGGGCAAGGACACAGGGGCCCCATGATCCCCAATTGCCCAGGGGCCCCATGAGTTGTCAGTCCACCCCTGATCACCACCATGTTTCACAGTGGGAATGGTGTCTTCAGGGTGATGTGCAGTGTTAGTTTTCTGCCAAACATAACGTTTTGCTTTTAGGCCAAAAAGTTCAATTTTGGTCTCATCTGACCACAGCACCTTCTTCCATATGTTTGCTGTGTCCCCCACATGGCTTCATGCAAACTGCAAACAGAGCTTCTTATGGCTTTCTTTCAACAATGGCTTTCTTCTTGTCACTCTTCCATAAAGGCCAGATTTGTGGAGTGCACGACTAATAGTTGTCCTGTGGACAGATTCTCCCACCTGAGCTGTGGATCTCTGCAGCTCCTCCAGAGTTACCATGGGCCTCTTGGCTGCTTCTCTGATTAATGCTCTCCTTACCCAGCCTATCAGTTTAGGTGGATGGCCATGTCTTGGTAGGTTTGCAGTTGTGCCATACTCTTTCCATTTTCGGATGATGGATTGAACAGTGCTCCCTGAGATGTCCAAAGCTTGGGATATTTTTTATAACCTAACCCGGCTTTAAACTTGTCTGCAACTTTATCCCTGACCTATTTGGTGATGTCCCTTGGTCTTCATGATGCTGTTTGTTCATTAATGTTCTCTAACAAATCTCCGAGGGCTTCACAGAACAGCTGTATTTATGCTGAGCTTAAATTACACACAGGTGGACTCTATTTACTAATTAGATGACTTCTGAAGGCAATTGGTTCCAGTAGATTTTAGTTAGGGGTTTCAGAGTAAATGGGGCTGAATACAAATGCATACCACACTTTTTAGACATTTATTTGCAAAAAATTTTGAAAAACCATTTTTCATTTTCCTTCCACCACTTCACAATTATTTACCACTTTGTGTTGGTCTATCACATAACATCCCAATAAAATACATTTACGTTTTTGATTGTAAAATTACAAATGTGGACAATTTCAAGGGGTATGAATACTTTTCCAAGGCACTGTGTATATATATATATATATATATATATATATATACAGTATGTATGATTTATGGATTGTTTGTATTGCATAAGCAGTAAAAGAGTTCCATTAGGTTTGTTACCTATCCACCTAAAAAGTATGACTACCCTAATTAACACCATAGGCGTTGCGGTGGTCTTGACATGTATAGAAATTTTGAATGCCTCCAATGATCTTTTGACATCTGTCAAATCCATCATCAACATCTGTTAGATAGCATTTCTAAGTTCATTAAATTGTATAGGAGGAAGTCACATCAGTAATCATCCTGTAACAGTCTCAATGTCAAGTCATTCCTGCCTGCGGTTTCATTTGAAAGATAAAATGAGTCTCAGATTGTATCAGTGGTAAGTGACAGTCACTTGGCATTCAAAACATATCCAAAGCTTTGAAGCAGTGATTTTTAGCTGCTTGTTTTCCTTTCATGGCATGGATCAAAACCATCTTAAATATATTCAGCAAATAATCACCAAAGTAGGGAACCATATTGACATTGAGGTTTCAGTGCACACTGCTTTATTGTGCTATGTCTACGCACATAGACTCCCCCTGTTACATTCAAGGTCAGGCAGAATTCAAAATAAAAGCAAAATGATCATCTACCCTGAGGCCACCAGTCCAGTGGACCCATTGGGGAATCTTTTGGTTGACCTTCTGCTATCTAAACACTGCAGCCTGGGTTCCTAGTCAGTTAAATTGCCAACACACAAGTTTGTAAATAAAAGGCAAAGAACAGACCTTTGCACGTGAAGGAGTGATGTCCACTGGGATCATAATTTTCTGTCCCAGTGACCACAGAGGTGAGTAAGATTGCCTCTTTAGATTTAACATTTGCTCTATTTTAAATATTTTAAAGTAAGTCACCTAAGTAAGGACATACACCACAGGATACCTGCTGTTTTATAATGATAATGTTTGCCCACATTTAAATCTTCGTAATTTTCCAGGTTGAACCAGCGGAACCTCAGAGGACAAGTGCCCTGTGTTTACATTAGAAGGCTGAAGGTATACTAGGTTTACACTTTCATTGCATGGGGAAGTTCCGCTTTAAAAACTGGTCCCCCACTCCCCATTAAGGATTGGCACTAGAGATGAGCGAATCGAACTAGGCGAACCGGAATTCGAGTCGAATTTCAGGAAATATTCGATTCGTGTCGAAACCGAAATTTTGCCTACTTCGGGTGCGCGAATCGAACATTTCCCGATCAGCCGGCAAAAGTGTCCCTGCAGTGAGCTCCGCTATTTCTGACAGTTCTCTGACAGAAGGAACACATGTTTAGCGGTTGAAACATTGTATCTATTAGTTTACATTTAGGATACAGATGTTTCAACCACTGTACATGTGAAGAAGTTGTGAGAGAACTGTCAGAAATAGAGGAACTCTGCACATACACTTTTTGCCGGCTTGGAATTATTCTTCTTTTCATCCTGCTTCTTCTTCTTCTTCATCCTCAGAAGAAGAGGATGAGGATGAGGATGAAGAAGAAGAAGAAGAAGAAGAAGAAGAAGAAGAAGAAGAAGAAGTAGGATGAAAAGAAGAATAATTCCAAGCCGGCAAAAAGTGTATGTGCAGAGTTCCTCTATTTCTGACAGTTCTCTCACAGCTTCTTCACATGTACAGCGGTTGAAACATCTGTATCCTAAATGGAAACTAATAGATACAATTTGTATCTATTAGTTTCCATTTAGGATACAGATATTTCAACCGCTGTACATGTGAAGAAGCTGTGAGAGAACTGTCAGAAATAGAGGAACTCTGCACATACACTTTTTGCCGGCTTGGAATTATTCTTCTTTTCATTCTTCTTCTTCTTCCTCATCCTCATCCTCATCCTCATCCTCTTCTTCTGAGGATGAGGATGAAGAAGAAGAAGAAGAAGAAGTAGGATGAAAAGAAGAATAATTCCAAGCCGGCAAAAAGTGTATGTGCAGAGTTCCTCTATTCTGCAGATACACTTAGAGGAGCTCTGCAGATACACTTAGAGGAGCTCTGCACATACACTTTTTGCCGGCTTGGAATTAATCTTATTTTCATCCTACTTCTTCTTCTTCTTCTTCTTCTTCTTCATCCTCATCCTCAGAAGAAGAAGAGGATGAGGATGAGGATGAAGAAGAAGAAGAAGATGTAGGATGAAAATAAGAATAATTCCAAACCGGAAAAAAGTGTATGTGCAGAGCTCCTCTAAGTGTATCTGCAGAGCTCCTCTAAGTGTATCTGCAGAATAGAGGAACTCTGCACATACACTTTTTGCCGGAAACCGCTGTATGGAGTGAATGTCCCAGAACTGTCAGAAATAGACTATTTATGACAGTTCTGGGACATTCACTGCATACAGCTGTTTTAACCGCTGTATGGAGGGAATGTCATGGAACTGTCAGAAATAGACTATTAATGACAGTTCTGGGACTGTCCTTCAATGCAGCGGTTGAAACATTGTATGTATTTGTTTCCATAAATGGATCCATTTATGGAAACAAATACATACAATGTTTCAACCGCTGTATGGAAGGACAGTCCCACAACTGTCATTAATAGTCTATTTCTGACAGTTCCATGACATTCCCTCCATACAGCGGTTAAAACAGCTGTATGGAGTGAATGTCCCAGATCTATCAGAAATAGACTATTTATGACAGTTCTGGGACATTCACTGCATACAGCTGTTTTAACCGCTGTATGGAGGGAATGTCATGGAACTGTCAGAAATAGACTATTAATGACAGTTCTGGGACTGTCCTTCAATGCAGCGGTTGAAACATTGTATGTATTTGTTTCCATAAATGGATCCATTTATGGAAACAAATACATACAATGTTTCAACCGCTGCATGGAAGGACAGTCCCAGAACTGTCATTAATAGTCTATTTCTGACAGTTCCATGACATTCCCTCCATACAGCGGTTAAAACAGCTGTATGGAGTGAATGTCCCAGATCTATCAGAAATAGACTATTTATGACAGTTCTGGGACATTCACTGCATACAGCTGTTTTAACCGCTGTATGGAGGGAATGTCATGGAACTGTCAGAAATAGACTATTAATGACAGTTCTGGGACTGTCCTTCCATGCAGCGGTTGAAACATTGTATGTATTTGTTTCCATAAATGGATCCATTTATGGAAACAAATACATACAATGTTTCAACCGCTGTATGGAAGGACAGTCCCACAACTGTCATTAATAGTCTATTTCTGACAGTTCCATGACATTCCCTCCATACAGCGGTTAAAACAGCTGTATGGAGTGAATGTCCCAGATCTATCAGAAATAGACTATTTATGACAGTTCTGGGACATTCACTGCATACAGCTGTTTTAACCGCTGTATGGAGGGAATGTCATGGAACTGTCAGAAATAGACTATTAATGACAGTTCTGGGACTGTCCTTCAATGCAGCGGTTGAAACATTGTATGTATTTGTTTCCATAAATGGATCCATTTATGGAAACAAATACATACAATGTTTCAACCGCTGCATGGAAGGACAGTCCCAGAACTGTCATTAATAGTCTATTTCTGACAGTTCCATGACATTCCCTCCATACAGCGGTTAAAACAGCTGTATGGAGTGAATGTCCCAGATCTATCAGAAATAGACTATTTATGACAGTTCTGGGACATTCACTGCATACAGCTGTTTTAACCGCTGTATGGAGGGAATGTCATGGAACTGTCAGAAATAGACTATTAATGACAGTTCTGGGACTGTCCTTCAATGCAGCGGTTGAAACATTGTATGTATTTGTTTCCATAAATGGATCCATTTATGGAAACAAATACTTACAATGTTTCAACCGCTGCATGGAAGGACAGTCCCAGAACTGTCATTAATAGTCTATTTCTGACAGTTCCATGACATTCCCTCCATACAGCGGTTAAAACAGCTGTATGGAGTGAATGTCCCAGATCTATCAGAAATAGACTATTTATGACAGTTCTGGGACATTCACTGCATACAGCTGTTTTAACCGCTGTATGGAGGGAATGTCATGGAACTGTCAGAAATAGACTATTAATGACAGTTCTGGGACTGTCCTTCAATGCAGCGGTTGAAACATTGTATGTATTTGTTTCCATAAATGGATCCATTTATGGAAACAAATACATACAATGTTTCAACCGCTGCATGGAAGGACAGTCCCAGAACTGTCATTAATAGTCTATTTCTGACAGTTCCATGACATTCCCTCCATACAGCGGTTAAAACAGCTGTATGGAGTGAATGTCCCAGATCTATCAGAAATAGACTATTTATGACAGTTCTGGGACATTCACTGCATACAGCTGTTTTAACCGCTGTATGGAGGGAATGTCATGGAACTGTCAGAAATAGACTATTAATGACAGTTCTGGGACTGTCCTTCAATGCAGCGGTTGAAACATTGTATGTATTTGTTTCCATAAATGGATCCATTTATGGAAACAAATACATACAATGTTTCAACCGCTGCATGGAAGGACAGTCCCAGAACTGTCATTAATAGTCTATTTCTGACAGTTCCATGACATTCCCTCCATACAGCGGTTAAAACAGCTGTATGGAGTGAATGTCCCAGATCTATCAGAAATAGACTATTTATGACAGTTCTGGGACATTCACTGCATACAGCTGTTTTAACCGCTGTATGGAGGGAATGTCATGGAACTGTCAGAAATAGACTATTAATGACAGTTCTGGGACTGTCCTTCAATGCAGCGGTTGAAACATTGTATGTATTTGTTTCCATAAATGGATCCATTTATGGAAACAAATACATACAATGTTTCAACCGCTGCATGGAAGGACAGTCCCAGAACTGTCATTAATAGTCTATTTCTGACAGTTCCATGACATTCCCTCCATACAGCGGTTAAAACAGCTGTATGGAGTGAATGTCCCAGATCTATCAGAAATAGACTATTTATGACAGTTCTGGGACATTCACTGCATACAGCTGTTTTAACCGCTGTATGGAGGGAATGTCATGGAACTGTCAGAAATAGACTATTAATGACAGTTCTGGGACTGTCCTTCCATGCAGCGGTTGAAACATTGTATGTATTTGTTTCCATAAATGGATCCATTTATGGAAACAAATACATACAATGTTTCAACCGCTGCATGGAAGGACAGTCCCAGAACTGTCATTAATAGTCTATTTCTGACAGTTCTATGACATTCCCTCCATACAGCGGTTGAAACCGCTGTATGGAGTGAATGTCCCAGAACTGTCAGAAATAGACAGAAACTGTCACAGAACTGTCCTTCTTCTCATCCTTCTCCTTCTTCTCATCCTTCTTCTCATCCTTCTTCTCATCCTTCTCCTTCTTCTCATCCTTCTCCTTCTTCTCATCCTTCTCCTTCTGCTCATCCTTCTTCTCATCCTTCTCCTTCTTCTCATCCTTCTCCTTCTCCTTCTTCTCATCCTTCTCCTTCTCCTTCTTCTCATCCTTCTCCTTCTCATCCTTCTCCTTCTCCTTCTCATCCTTCTCCTTCTTCTCATCCTTCTCCTTCTTCTCATCCTTCTCCTTCTCCTTCTTCTCATCCTTCTCCTTCTCCTTCTCATCCTTCTCCTTCTTCTCATCCTTCTCCTTCTCCTCATCCTTTTTCTTCTCATCCTTCTCCTTCTCCTTCTTCTCATCCTTCTCCTTCTTCTCATCCTTCTCCTTCTTCTCATCCTTCTCCTTCTTCTCCTTCTTCTCATCATTCTCCTTCTTCTCATCCTTCTCCTTCTCATCCTTCTCCTTCTCATCCTTCTCCTTCTTCTCATCCTTCTCCTTCTTCTCATCCTTCTCCTTCTCCTTCTTCTCATCCTTCTCCTTCTCCTTCTTCTCATCCTTCTCCTTCTCCTTCTTCTCATCCTTCTCCTTCTTCTCATCCTTCTCCTTCTTCTCATCCTTCTCCTTCTCCTTCTTTCTCATCCTTCTCCTTCTCCTCATCCTTTTTCTTCTCATCCTTCTCCTTCTCCTTCTTCTCATCCTTCTCCTTCTTCTCATCCTTCTCCTTCTTCTCATCCTTCTCCTTCTTCTCATCCTTCTCCTTCTTCTCCTTCTTCTCATCATTCTCCTTCTTCTCATCCTTCTCCTTCTTCTCATCCTTCTCATCCTTCTTCTCATCCTTCTTCTTCTCATCCTTCTCCTTCTTCTCATCCTTCTCCTTCTCCTTCTTCTCATCCTTCTCCTTCTTCTCATCCTTCTCCTTCTCATCCTTCTCCTTCTCCTTCTTCTCTTCCTTCTCCTTCTTCTCATCCTTCTCCTTCTTCTCATCCTTCTTCTTCTCATCCTTCTCCTCCTTCTTCTCATCCTTCTTCTCATCCTTCTTCTTCTCATCCTTCTCCTTCTTCTCATCCTTCTCCTTCTCCTTCTTCTCATCCTTCTCCTTCTTCTCATCCTTCTCCTTCTTCTCATCCTTCTCCTTCTTCTCATCCTTCTCCTTCTTCTCATCCTTCTCCTTCTCCTTCTTCTCTTCCTTGTCCTTCTTATCATCCTTCTCCTTCTTCTCATCATTCTCCTTCTTCTCATCCTTCTCCTTCTTCTCATCCTTCTTCTTCTCATCCTTTTCCTTCTTCTCATCCTTCTTCTTCTCATCCTTCTTCTTCTCATCCTTCTCCTTCTCATCCTTCTCTTTCTTCTCATCCTTCTCCTTCTCCTTCTTCTCATCCTTCTCCTTCTTCTCATCCTTCTCCTTCTCCTTCTTCTCATCCTTCTCCTTATTCTCAGCCTTCTTCTTCTCATCCTTCTCCTTCTCATCCTTCTCCTTCTCATCCTTCTCCTTCTTCTCATCCTTCTCCTTCTTCTCATCCTTCTCCTTCTCCTTCTTCTCATCCTTCTCCTTCTCCTTCTCCTTCTTCTCATCCTTCTCCTTCTCCTTCTTCTCATCCTTCTCCTTCTTCTCATCCTTCTCCTTCTTCTCACCCTTCTCCTTCTCCTTCTTCTCATCCTTCTCCTTCTCCTTCTTCTCATCCTTCTCCTTCTCCTTCTCCTTCCTCATCTCCAAGGGCATTTAAATTAAAGGTACAGTGTTCTGCACTAATTTAAAGGCTCTCTGAAGCCTAGAAACCCTTTAAATAAGTCATCTTCGTAGCGGAGAAATTCGCATCGAATCGAATTTCACACTGGAATTCGCCGAATCAGCCGAATCGAATTTTTCATTTCTTCGCTCATCTCTAATTGGCACCTTTGGGTGGTGGGGAGGTAGCGGGTACCCAAATTTGACAGGTACCTGCTCCTCCCTTCCTCCCTCCCTGTAGTCTTTTGGGACACGTGACAGGTCCCAGAAGACTACAGGACTATTCAGGAAGCGCAGCGCTACTCGCGCATGCGCAGTGGGTACCCGGCTGTGAAGCTGCAAGCTGTCACAGCCGAGTGCCCACACTGAAGATGCCAGCGCCCAGGGAGAGAAGATGGCCAGTAAAACGGGCTGCAGGGGACACACCGCGGAACTGAGGGACAGGTGAGTGTGTGTTTTTTAAAAGTTAGCGGCTACAGTTTTTGTAGCTGCTGAACTTTATTTTTTGACAGTGTGAGTGGAACTCTGCTTTAAGTTAATGGCAGTTCAATACAATAGTGATCTGTAATTGGCTTCAGCTGGTCACATGGTACAGGGTGCTGAGATTGGCCCCATGTGTCATGGAAGAGCTGTGGACCAATCACAGCTCTCCTGGAAGAGAAACAAAGTTTTTATGAATCAGATTGAATCATAAAAGCTTTGTTGTCATTGTGATTTTGTGGTCGCATTGCGATTACGTGATCACCGGGTCCCGATTACTGGGATTCTCATTCTGCTGTGTCCAGTGGATACAGCAGACCTGAAGGGTAGGGTTGCACACCCGAGCGTGCAGCACCCCCCTGTGTTGACAAAAGTCCTGTAGCTGCTGCCCATCCACAGTACATTGCAGGTGGGCGGCACGAAAGTGGTTAAACCTGAATAGTAATCACATATAAAATAAGCACATGCACAAATGAATGCAGCTCTGTGGTCATTAATACATCAATAATTGAACAGTATTTCAAATGCAAACAGTGCGCATGGCCAAATTTGACCTTTTAGCACCTGTACAGAGTGAGTGAGAGAACAGGCAGTAGTACAAAGAGCCAATCAGTTCATTTGCTGATAAGAAGCACACTGATAGGAAGAAAAAGCAGAGTGCCAGAGAGATGAGTTGATCACTGTGCTGCTTTTCTTTTTCCGGTCCAGGCACTGGCTGGGGAGGGTGGAGAATGACCTTGGTTCAGAGGAAATGTATAGTACGATGCTGACCATCAGACTGAGAAGATTCAGCAGCAGAAAGCACTGCATCTGACCTGCAGGGAAGCATTTCAGCAAAACCTGGATTTGTTATTTTAATTGGCTAATCAATTTTATCTTTTATAATACTTATTATTAAAACAGCTATTCATTTTTACATAATATTTGCACCCCTTCCCCTCAACATAATTTGGCATAGTTTTGAGGCCTTTCATTTGCTGCAGTAGCATTTTCCAGACAACCCTAGTCTGGATAGTATGTGCCCCAGTATCCCCTGAAATTCAGGTCAGTACACATCCAAGTGTAAATGTCAAAATGGATGTGTAAAATCTTTTAGATCAGATCAGATCATTGTTCTCTGCTGCTTTATGCTGGCCATGCCCTTAACAGTATAATAATAGGATTTTGATAAAAAGAGAACTCAGGTGCACAAAATCTTTGTTACAACATGTAATTGATTTTTGTGGTTACGAAAGAATGATCTTAGCAGAAAAAAATAATCAAATTTGACAAGATATATTTTCTAGCTTAGCTGAAACAATTGTTTTTGAGCAAATGATCATATGATATAATTACATTATTGATTGACTACTTAAGGATATGTGTATGATCAGCATTGGAATTTCCAGGGTTTTTATTTCTTTTTAACCTTTGCAGAGACGCCTCCTTATTTCCTACCAATTCTGCCTGGTAGTCACTGGGAATAAGGGTTTATCTTGCCAATAAAAGAGCCCTGGGAACAAATTGTAATAGAGAATCCATACATGTCCAATTTGAACAGAATGTGAGAGGGTTAGAAAAAAAAAAGATTTTTTTCTAATTGGTTAGAGTTCCTCTGATTAATCAAGAGTGAGGTAAAGGAAAATGTAACTTACTTTTGTGAGGAAAAAAATTATCCAGGCTCTTTCCATGGTGTCACTGCCAGTAGTGCTCAGCAGTTAAGCATTTTGTTTTTTTTAGAATTTAAACCATTTTAATAAAAGTTAACTAATAAAAGCACCCCTGGCAATGTTAGAATTTGTCCAAAAAATTGCTATCATCCATTTTGTGGCCAATATGGTGAGCATGTAAAAGTAGAGAATAATAGAAATAAAAGTAACTAACATTAAAAAAAAAATGTATATACTGGTTACATTACGTTTTAACCTCATACAGTTACCAGATGTGTGTGTGTATGTATATACAGTCATGGCCGAAATTGTTGGCACCCTTGATATTTCTCCAGGAAATCATGTATTTCTCACGAAACGTATTGCATTAACACATGTTTTGCTATACACATGTTTATTCCCTTTGTGTGTATTGGGACAAAACAAAAAAAGGGAGGAAAGAAAGCAAATTCGACATAATGTCACACAAACCTCCAAAAATGGGCTGGACAAAAGTATTGGCACCCTTTCACAACTGCGGATAAATAAGAATGTTACAAGCATGTGATGCTCCTGTAAACTCACCTGGGGCAAGTAACAGGTGTGGGCAATATAGAAATCACACCTGAAAGCAGATAAAAAGGAGAGACGTTCACTTAACCTTTGCATTGTGTGTCTGTCTGTGCCACACTAAGCATGGACAACAGAAAGAGGAGACGAGAACTGTCTGAGGACCTGAGAACCAAAATTGTGGCAAAATATCAACAATCTCAAGGTTACAAGTCCATCTCCAGAGAACTAGATTTGCCTTTGTCCACAGTGCGCAACATTATCAAGAAGTTTGCAACCCATGGCACTGTAGCTAATCTCCCTGGTCGTGGACGGATGAGGAAAATTGATGAAAGATTGCAACGCAGAATAGTCCGGATGGTGGATAAGCAGCCCCAAACATGTTCCAAAGACATTCAAGCTGTCCTGCAGGCTCAGGGAGCATCAGTGTCAGCGCGAACTATCCGTCGACATTTAAATGAAATGAAACGCTATGGCAGGAGACCCAGGAGGACCCCACTGCTGACACAGAGACATAAAAAAGCAAGACTACAGTTTGCCAAAATGTACTTGAGTAAGCCAAAAGCCTTCTGGGAAAACGTCTTGTGGACAGATGAGACCAAGATAGAGCTTTTCGGTAAAGCACATCATTCTACTGTTTACCGAAAACGGAATGAGGCCTACAAAGAACAAAACACAGTACCTACGGTAAAATATGGTGGAGGTTCAATGATGTTTTGGGGTTGTTTTGCTGCCTCTGGCACTGGGTGCCTTGACTGTGTGCAAGGCATCATGAAATCTGAGGATTACCAAAGGATTTTGGGTCGCACTGTAGGGCCCAGTGTCAGAAAGCTGGGTTTGCGTCCAAGATCCTGGGTCTTCCAGCAGGACAATGACCCCAAACATACGTCAAAAAGCACTCAGAAATGGATGGCAAAGAAGCGCTGGAGAGTTCTGAAGTGGCCAGCAATGAGCCCAGATCTAAATCCCATTGAACACCTGTGGAGAGATCTTAAAATTGCTGTTGGGAAAAGGTGTCCTTCCAATAAGAGAGACCTGGAGCTGTTTGCAAAGGAAGAGTGGTCCAAAATTCCGGGTGAGAGGTGTCAGAAGCTTATTGATGGTTATAGGAAGCGACTGATTTCAGTTATGTTTTCCAAAGGGTGTGCAACCAAATATTAAGTTAAGGGTGCCAATACTTTTGTCCAGCCCATTTTTGGGGTTTTGTGTGACATTATGTCATATTTGCTTTTCTGCCTCTGTTTTATATTTGTTCCAATACATACAAAGGGAATAAACATGTGTATAGCAAAACATGTGTTAATGCAATACCTTTTTTGTGTGAAATACTTGATTTTCAGGAAAAATATCAAGGGTGCCAACAATTTCGGCCATGACTGTATATATATATATATATATATATATATACATACTGTATATGCATTGAGATAAGAAAAATTAAAAGTGAATCAATGTATTCATGTAAGAGTTTGAGCAATGTACCCAGAAAGCTGTGTAGCGCTGGCCAGAATCCTCTTTAAGCCATACAGCAGAGGCATACAGCAGGGTTAAGCTCTGTCTCACCTATGGTGGTTGACAGGTCTGTGGTAGGGAGCAGAGAGACTGATGGAATATGATTGGCCATATTAGCAGCCAGACTTAGACCTGCTGACAGGACAAGATAGGGAGGGGAAGAAAGTTCTTAGTAGGAATAGGAAGCAGAGTGTTCCCAGGAGAGAGGGAAGGCTGCAGTGGCGAAACAGAGACACACAGAAGACCTAACAGGAAGATGAGGCTTGAAAGGAGAGCCCCAGTGTAATGTGCTCCTGGCCTTCAGAAGATGTGCTAGGGGTGCAGAGGCATCTAGGGTTAGAGTGATCTGTTCTGCAGCCAATATTGCCCAACCAGGGGATCTTGCAGTCTGTACTGCATCCATCTCCATCTGATGAGTCACTTAGACTACAGACCCCTTTAGATACTGACTCTGTTCATTACTGCAGGACCTTGCTCTGCAAGTGGCACCCTAAAGTGGTTCTCCTCATTTCTCCATCTTCATCCATCCTAGGATACTTTGTGAGTATAATTCGTCTTTTGGATTAAAAACACCTTAATTTGTAAGTCAAGTGATCCCATGGCGAAGGATCAAGGGCCTCACTGCCAACACACTACATTTATTATTTCACCGGGCAATGATTAGATATGACTTAAAGCATTAAACGTAAGCAACATTGTTATCTGCATTCTTTAATAATTCAGTGGCATTCACCTTTGTGACTTTGGTAACTATTGTCTTTAGAGTTGTTTCTCTCTCATTTGCCTAGTGCGTTTTGGCAGTGCCCTTCACAGGCAATTAAAAAGAAGGATCACCACTACCCCTTCCACCGTACTGAATTATACCGATGTTGATATTCTATCTTCTTTACTGCTGTTCAGTCTGCTTAACCAATACTTCTCTGCAGGGTTTACTGTCATTTGTTTTAGTAAAGCCCAATTATTTGCTTTGGTTTCTAAGTGTACTGTGTTGCAGGGTGGGTCATCTCTTGAAAAGGTAGATGAATCTAACATTTCCAGCAGCCTCTGCAGGAGTAGTATTACAACTGTTATCAGAAGAAGGTCAGCATTGAGAATACCTCTTAGCAAGACCTCTTTCAACATAAAATAAAAAGTGACTTCTGCCTCAGGTTCATTGGTTAAGCTGACTGACCAGACTCTGGGCCATTTCTAGCCATGGATGAGCTGCTGTTATCATGAGGGCACCAGATTCGGGAGGTCAGATAAATCATTTATTTGATCTATTGCTGCTCTAGTGTTTAAAGCTGAACTCTACAAAATAAATCATAAAAATACAGCTGATCTTGCATTTTAAGTGATGACGTTGAAGAGAATGACATCAATTGACTAAGATAACTTTTATTTGGTTTGAAATCATCCTTTTGACAAAACAAGCATCAAAGTAGATGATATATGACACAGCTTGCCTTTACATGCCCTATAGTTGATATTTAAAAAAAAATGGCTGTAAATACCTTCTTTTCCTCTTTTGATTAGCAGTCATATGACCTCTCAGTCTCTTCTCCCCTTAGCCTGGAAGGCTGGGGGTAAAGTCTTCATATGCCGCTGTAGAAACTCCTCTGCCTTGAAAATACCTGCAGTATTGACAATGATAGTTCCTATGTATACCGCTGTCAATTTGCAGCTAGATATAGGCTCAGAGGAGTAAATTAATAATCACAAACCCCAGCGTCACAGAAAAGTATGTCCCCAAAATGTATATAGGCGTATAAACTGCTGCTGTACACAAGTGTAATACACCAAATAATATAAAACAATATAAACAGCACAAATCCAAACCCTACATGAAATATAATAAATTACAAAATTATAAAAAATTATAAAAAATATATAATCTCACTCAAATAATATATGAAATCAAAAAAGTGTTCAAAGAAAGATAAAGTCCTTAATCCCCAAAAAAAAAAACTAATTTGTGTTTCAACCAAAAAAACATATAAGTCCTTCTCCTTTTTATAATGTGCTTCCACCATCCACCAGTGCTGTAACCAACATAAATCGCACTCACCAGATACTAGTGAATTGCACGCTTTTTAGGACTTTTAGGGATCCTATACCCTTCTTTACAGCCTCCAGGACTCCATACCACCACATAGGGCTTTAGGTTCTCCTTCCACTCCCTCCCAATTTATTCTTCCAAGCCAGCTCCACGGCAGTGTAAGAGAAAGACATATATAGTGTAATATTGCTAATAACCTCATAAAGTGCTATAATAATACCAGGCCACTCACATTTCAAAAGATAAAACAAAGCATTGTTTATTGCCTCCAACCGGCTTTCGTATTTTCCATAGCATCCAGGACAACATCAGAAACCTCACAGCCTTTTTACAAAAAGGCTGTGAGGTATAGGATCCCTAAAAGTCCTAAAAGAAGTGCAATTCACCAGTATCTGGTGAGTGCGGTTTATGTTGGTTACAGCACTGGTGGATGGTGGAAGCACATTATAAAAAGGAGAAGGACTTATATGTTTTTTTTGGTTGAAATACAAATTAATTTTTTATTGGGATTAAGGACTTTGTCTTTCTTTGGACACTTTTTTGATTTCATACATTATTTGAGTGAGATTATATATTTTTAATATTTTTTATTTATTATTTTCTCATTTATTATATTTCATGTAGGGTTTGGATTTGCGCTGTTTATATTGTTTTATATTATTCAGAGGAGTAAATGTCTGTACAATCTTAGAGGCTACAGGACACCATACGCATCACGCTTTGACGTCAATACATCCTGACGTCACTTCCAATTTCTGTCCTAGCACTGGCTTGCTTTCCAGCGTGGCTATATTTTCTGCTGGAGGAAGACACAGCCTGTCATTTGGACTTAATTTGCATTTTGACAGAGTCCAGCTCTATTCCACCCATCCTGCAGAGCTGGTTTAAGGATACATCTCATCCACCTATCCCCCCGATGTCCACCAGGCTTGCCAGCGAATAAGGACGTATGATAAGCCCATTTTTCCTTTTTCCTTTACTTGTTTTTAATTAAATTGATACACTTAGATGGTGGCGCTTTCTGTTTGTTTATTGTTATTATAAACTGCATCTGATCCTGACCTTCTCCTGTAAGATGACACTGTAGAAAAAGAGAGAGAGAAAGAGAGAGAGAGAAACCGGCTTGTATTCCACAATGTTTGGGCTAGGTCCACCAGTACCCTAAAATGGCTCTAAGCAGGGGTTTCCTTAAACACCCATGTTTCAAACATACATAACCCAGTCTATGAATGTGTCATTAAATATATTAGCACTAATGCTGATGTCCTAGAATTAATTTGCTGGGGAAATATGAATTTGCATTTCTTGCTTCTGGTTCCTCTACTGTCTTAATATAATAAAAAAAAGATAATAATAAGTTCAAAGGAAACCATAGTGCACTAAGCAACTATGCACTAAGCAACTAAAAGGTGCCATCTTTTTTTTATCATAGCCAGAAAAGAGAATTGCACAGAATGTGAGACGTTTGAGGTACCACACAACAAAAACAATTTTTACATGAAAATCTTTCTTTTAGTTGTACAAATTTTAAAAACCTTTATGGTAAAAAAAAGTTTTTCCATAGTACATTATTTCTGTCTCCCATCTAGTTGGAGCAATAATATTTTGGAAACACCAAACAAAGGAGTATCCCCTATTATTATTCACATTAGAAAACTCATTGCATAGTTGTCACAGGTGTCATTAGTTCAACATGTGGCTCGTTCACACAATTCATTTCATCAAGGACTGATAAGGCCAATGTCACTCTAAAAAAGATTCATATATTTATATACTTCGTATAATGAATACAAAACAAATAACATGATGTATGAGGCATTCTGCTCCTTACAGTATGTGTCACCCCAGCAAATACTTCTTATGTACATATACAGTATCTAAACGGAACAGCCTGGTTTCCTGCATGTATGGGAGGAACTCAACGAACCAGGAGAAAGAAGAGAGGAGCCCCCGACCAGCACCCACTGCATCATATAGAAAACTAATTCCAATGTACAGAGCTTGTAAAATTAATATCAAAATATTTTGCTATGACTTTCACATTTTTACTTGTTCTATAAATATTTAGCGGCACTTCAATGATTCCATTATGTGGTTAGCTTTAAAATTATTTAGAGAAAAATGCCGCTCCCCTGTAGTGAGTTGACAAATTAGTTTTTTATCTGTATCATGGACCTATCACATCCCCCTGACGAAACCACGTGACCCTGTGGCGGCACGCGTAGGGGAGGGGCTCTGAAGTCACCGCGCACCCACTTCTGAACGGCGAGTATAGTCTGAGTGTGGAAGACACACAAAGGAGGCTTGTTACACTGTGCGGGTTTTTTGTATATACAAGGCAAATTTTATATGTTTATCATGTGAGTGCATATAAGATAAGGGGCACACAATAAACCTTTTATACAATGATAAAGCGCTATATTCTCTTTTCTTGCTGCAACAAGGGGAAAAGCAGAGGGATGGAGGAGAATTCTGCAGGGTAAGGAGGAAAAGATACCTATACCAACAACACCGCAGAGATTATCCCAGGAGAATAGAGGGGAGTTCAACCATTCATTTCTTCCTGAAGAATCTAATCACAGAACACCAAATCATCATTTAATTGGATTAAAAAGCTTGGTTTGCCTAGGATTAGGCTTACAGGAAGGTGAGCGCATAAGAATGTCATAAATGAAGCAGAGATTTAAACAGCGATGTGAACACACCCATCAGTTTTTGGACTTTTATATATTTTACTATTCCATTTATTTTTTATTTTTCATTTTATAAATATTTTACATTTTTTACTTTCTGGTTCACATTAATGATTGAACTAATTTTTATTGATATATTTACATTTATTGTCCTAAATAAAATCGAATTACAATCATAATTATTTAATCTTTAATCCTATCATACAAAGTGGATTGAAAAATTAGTTTGATATATTAAATCACCAACACATTTACTCCATGATACAGATAAAAAACTAATTTGTCAGCTCACTACTGGGGCGCAGCATTTTTCTGTAAATAATTTTCAATTTATGCACATGCCAATGAGAATGTGATCAAGTGCCAGCAAACCACAATATTATAATATATTACATGTGGCTCACAAGTTATTCACATTTACATATAATGTGGTTAGCATTAGCTATGAGCAAACTGAGCAAAGCTTGGTTTATGGATGTTTGACGAACAACTGAAAAAAAATTGCAAACCATGATCCATGGCAGGGACCTGCTGATCGGCTGTGTCCAATCACAGCCCAGAGCCCTGTGTTGACAATCAACAAAGGGCTCTGTACAGAGGGAACAATCTCTCTTTTTCTTCTTTCTGCAAATAAGCAGAGAATTTTAGTGAAAAACAGCACACATTACACAAATTAACACTTGTTAGGCACACACTAGATCTCTTAATTACCAGAGATGTTAACTCCTTCCCAGCCAGTGTCATTAGTACAGCGACAATGTATAGTATTATTACTGATCACTGTATTACTGACACTGGAGAATCCAGTGTCATCTAGTGTCAAATTGCACTATCACAGTCAAACTATAAGTAGCATCTTAGTAATATTTAAAAATAAATAAAAATTCCAGTGTATATATGCCATAGCCATAGTTTGTAGACACTATAACTTTCACTCAAACCAATCAATATATACTTGTTGGGCTTTTTTAAACAAAGACATGTAGCAGAATACATTTTAGCCTAAAGTTATGAAGAAATTTTATTTTTTAAATTTTTTTATTGGATTTTCTGCATTTTTTTGTTTATGTAATACAAAAAGTAAAGACCAAGTGATAATCAAATACCACCAAAAGAAAGCTCTGTTTATGTGAAAAAAATTATATAAATTTCCTTTAGGTAAAGTGTTGCATGACCACGCAATTACCAGTTAAAGTAGCTCAGTGCCAAATAGAAAAAATGGCCTGGTCATGAAGGGGGTAAAACCTTACAGAGCTAAAGTGGTTAAAGTCCAATTCCAGTTTCCTCTCTAACATTTTTTTAAATATAGTTTTAACAGAGTCACATGCTCTTAAGACTTCTCTTTTACTTAGGGTGGGTGGATATAGTAAAGTGAGTGCCATTTTCTACAGCATTCATTTGTGAGCATGTGCTGACTTGATGACAAACCCCAGAGAGGCATGTCCATGATGTCCTAGGATCACAGAAAGTGGGTTAATTGATGCTGGACATCATTCGTGCGGAAAAGGACATATCCAGAACAGGGGCGGACTGACAACTCATGGGACCCCCGGGCAATAGGGGATCATGGGGCCCCTGTGTCCTTGCCCACACTCAAACCACACCCAAAAAAGCCTATGAAAGGTACCAGGGGCATCTCATGGGGCCCCCTTCAGACCCCGGGCCCTCGGGCAGTGCCCGAGTTCCCAAATGGTCAGTCCGCCCCTGACCTTGAACATCAAAGCGGTAAGTCTTCAGGGGAGTGCACTTTTTTAGAGAAATAGTTTCTAAAACAAAATGGTATCATGCATCAGTATGTTTATGCAGTTATTCACCAGGCAGTACCAGATTTAGACCTGGGGGGCCCAGGGCACTTCAAGTTAAATTATATGACCAAGAAATTAAATTGTATGACAAAAAAGTGAACCGAAACTTAAGTTAGGTTTTGAAGAAGACACTTGTCTCGATTTTTTTTAAATTTTTTTAAATTTTATTGACTGTAATAATACACATTATATAGATAGAAATGGCAAGTCATACATCACAAGTATGCATCACACTACAATATTTACAAAAAATCTTTCTTCCAGCACTTAGCATGTGCAAAATCTTTAACTCATCAAACTGTATCAACTTGAGGACACAACTCTTGACAGCCAATAGGCACAGAACACTTAATCTTTCAGGAGTCATTTCTCCAAAACAACTAGTGACCATCATGCTTAAATATATTGTAAGAGCTACATTAACACCTGGAAAGGTATCAGCAGTCCTTTATCAAGTAATAAAATGATCTGTTGAGATGGAGTGGGACATGACTGGAGCTTGGCAAACTGCAAACTGAACTATTTTCTCAACAAACACACTACTGAAGTCTGAAGGGGAAATACGTTTTATATTTTTATAAAGGAAGTCTGGGGCCCTCTCTGGCAGGGGGCATGGGGTAATTGACCTTTTTACTCCCTTATAAATCCGATACTGCCTCCACGGCACAGAGGAGCTTCAATACACTCTGCTGGAATATGCAAATGTTACCTTTGAGCCTGTCCTGGACACTGATGAGCCAATCATGAAATATAGGAGGCAGGAGGTCAAACATTACCTTGGATAAAGGTATTTGCATATCTCGGTCTTTGAAAAATAATAAAAGCACCACAAAATTTAAGAAGCTGTAAGTATATAGTCAGTTTGAAACATGTTCCAGTTTATAAACAAAACTCTCTTTTCTATCTTCTATAATACAAAATAAAATATTGAAAATTTCACCATTTTTGGCATAAGTACTAAGTTCACATATACTCATACTTTGCCACCTGAAGTATTTTAAGACACTTTCTCCTCGCTCAGTATTTGATAATTAAAAAATTGTGTCTATGGGCATTTTTTGTTGTGTGTGTGATGAACTTTTTTTTACCATCCCTCCCCTCCAACCCATGCTACTATGCATTTTTTTCTCTACCTTGTGAAACCAGATTTATTTGCAAAAGTCCCCCCTCCAGGTCCCTCACCACCACCATTTCCAGCATTGCAATGCCTCTGAGATTGCCAGTCCAGTGCAATCCATCCTTTGATGACATTGTCCTCTTGTGGATCCTAAGAGGACCCCACCGCAGGATATCCAAAAGGAAGAGTCCACATCATGCAGGCACTGTTGTGGACACCTGAAGAAAGAGCCAAGCAGAAAGTGACTAGAAGAGTACAAGACTCAAAGCTGCAGCATCATGAGATCGAGCTTAAGGTAATTAAAAAGGCTTTTAGATAAGATTTTTTTTAATCTAGCAATCAGATTATCCTAGAGTACGGCTTTAATATCACACACAATTTATTCTAACACTTTTACTTTTTTATCCAGAAAGCTTGAGATATGTTTGATGTGAAAATGTTCTTCTGATGAATGACAACCTCATTGCCCATTGTGCTTACTGCCACAAGGTCTGTCTCAGAACACTGAGCATGGCAGACCTTTGTAAGGAGCTTTGGAGGAAAAGATTCTTAACCTTGTCAGAGGATCTTTTTTCATATTCTACACATCCAATGCCTTGAAATTACAGAGGGCTGGAGTACTTTGGAGACTGAGGTTTAAACTCTGATCTATTCCTCTCTGTAATGTGGCAATAACGTTGTATCAGAAATTTAATTTTAAACTGAAGATTCATATAGCCTGATATGAACTTAAGTACAGTATGAGCTGAACCTATTACGTAAAAGAAAAAAAAAATTTCCTTCTTGAAGGAATCATTGAGAAGATGCATATATCCAGGACTGTTAAATCCATTATTGCTGGCTGTGGTTACAAGAAAAAAAAGGTTTTCCTTTTTTTATGTTGAAAATTCTGATAGCAAGGCTCCTTTCTACTGAAATACCATTTACTTCTAATAGGTTTAAATCAAAAGAAATTATTTTATATGCCAAATCAACACTGCATTAGGGCAAAAGTCACCAGCAAATTTCAAATTGTAAGTTATATGCATGTCTTATTTCTTTTTTAATATCAGCTTCAAAAGTAAAAAAACTGTACTAGAGATTAAAAATCAAATTCCCATAGGTAATAATGTAACCAGATGTGACGGTTCCAAGAATGTATTTTCCTTTTACTGAACTTGACCACTGTGATGTGACAGATACTGAGATTCATTAGTCTAGGCAGATTTTATCCAGTTTTCCTTGTTCATAAATGTGGGTCCAGTTGTTCCTTCACCTTTTTGCTATAAGTGAACAAAAATTAACAAAACTAAAGGGGTAAATTGCTTAGAGGTCAAACATACAACAATGTATACCAAGGCTTTGTGTGTTGTATCTCCTCCTAAACCATAACAATGAACTTCTCTTATTTTCTCCCTTAGATATACCATTGAAAAGAGTGTTAGCTCTAAAGAGCAACTCCCCCCTGTGCTATGGAAGTGAGGAGAGGAAGAGAGCATACGTCCATCAAGCTCAACCTAAAAAGAAAAATTAGAAAAACTAGATGAAGGCAAATGCTGCTATGTTTTAAAACAGAACTCAAATTAGAACTTACCTACTCCATACAAATGTTACCTCTAAGAGGCTGGGACCATACTGGTGCCATTAAAATATCGGGTGCAGCTCAAACTCAAGAGCCTTGAGTGAAACTTGCTGAGTGACTGTGGACTCACCTCCAGGATGTCACAGTTTCCTTATTTATAATTTGTATTTTATGTCAGTAGTGTTTTACATCCTCAAATATATGGTCCTGAAGAAGCTACTGTATATGTGAAAAGAGTCGACTGTTGAAACTGGATAAGACGTGAACATACTTAATGTTGTATACTATGTAGTATTCATATTTTAGGGAGGTTGTATAGCTAATGATCTTTTTAATAGGGCTTTCTCTTTTGATTTGTCCATTTTATTGTTTGTATAAATAAAGTATATACATTTTTATATTAACAAATGTGGTCTCATGTGGTGCCCATAAAGTCAGCAAATATACTGCATAGGCTGTCCTAGCGATTTCTTTTTTTTATATTGTATGTCTTCTGGACATGGCACACTGAAAGCTTTGTTGGATATTAACTTATTTATAGATACTGATATGAATAAAAGATAAAATCTATGTGTTATGCATGCAGGTCTAGTGCTTCCAGTGGCCAACTGACCGACTTTCTCATATTTCATTTTTATAAACACTCCAAGGCCTTCTCTACTGTGGCTTATGTTTCTCTGATCCTGTATAGCTGTAGAGTTTGGCAGCAGTCTCAGCCCTCTCCATTCTGTATATATGGATATTCCTCTAGAGTCAAGAAGTAGACAAGAAGTAGTTTCAGGATGTTTGTTTGCATTTGGTTCAGATCCTGACCATATGCATTGAGTTTGCATGCATTCCTGTGTTTATGTGGGTTTCCTCTAGGTGTCCTAGATTCCTCCCACAGTCCAAAGACATGCTGGTAGGCTAAGTGGTTCAACTTAGTATGCTCAAGATGGCAGCCTCACCACCCAAGTGTTTTGAGTCCCTGGCGGAAAAAAGACTATTGAAATACAAATTTTTAAAACTAATACTGGTTAACATGTCTGTTCTTTACTGGTTCTTGTGTATATAATACTGGATTGTGCATGCAATGGATTTGAAGAATCGTATGTGTAATGTTAAATTGTGTGTATAGTGTAGTTTTGAATGTTCAAGGCTGGATCATTTGTTTGAAGTGTCCTATCGTGTTTGTGAAATTCTGAACTGCATTTGTGTATAGTACAGGAATTTATTTGTGTGTGTCTTTGTAATATTTCATTGTGTATGTAATTAAGGAATACACATGTAACATAGGAGTATACATGGAATTCTGTATTGTGTTTAGTGCAGGAGTGTAATTATTAAGTTGTATGTAATATGTTGTGTACTGCGCGTGCACATAACACTGGATGGTGTATATGTAATGTCAAATGGTTTATGTACTGAGCTTAGTAGAATGTTGTCCTTTTGTTAGAAGTATATCATTTGAGTTCAGGGCCAGTAAATAAATGCTACAACTTGTTGCCACAGGCATTGTAAAGATTTTGTTCTTATGCCACATTTAGCATAGATTGAGTGTTAGGGGTTCAATTTAGGGTCTAGGTTAAGTGTAAAAGGATTAGATATCAGAGGGTAAAGTATTCATGGATGGCTTAGTCACAGCACAAGCTCCTGGCAATGCTAGATAATATACTGTTTTATACTTGTTATTCCTTTGACATGGAGTTATCTATATCTTACAAAAGTTAGGCATTTGAAGTTTGCTGTAAGCCTGTCGTTTATCCAGTTTAAAAAAAAAACATTCTTATTGTTCATGTGAATATCCACCCATTCAATTTAGACTACCCACAAGATAACCACAAGATAATCTAACATTAGTGGTAACAGTGCTTTGCAATTTTGATGATAACATTATCTGCAGTCATATCATGTAAGCTGTTGATGCTTTCTTCTGACATGACATTACAGAGAAACTCCTGTAATATGACACAGGTCTGCTGCCTCTAACATGGCAACATAATTGTAATGATGATGCTCTATTAATGATGGGCCTCAATAGATGAGATGTTTTATTGATCTTCAGCTAACCAATTGATATATTGCAAATGTTCTAAGCTCACTTACTTGACAACAAAGTCTCAGACACATTCATTTCTCACATTCTTGTCTGAGGTTGGAATAAAAAAGGGCACCAGTTACTATAGTTAGGGGTTATTTTTAGTTGTACTGCTCAAGTGCATTGAAAACAGGAAGAACTGGAACATATAATAGCTGAAAGTCTCCACATAGAACACAGTCTCTGGTCTTTTGCACATCTTTTCAAACTATATGGGTCCCTCTCTCACAGGGCAATGCTGAGTGAACACTTAAATTTAGACCATGGCTTCTTTATATTGAGGGTCTAGTGGTGTCTCAATGTTAATACTCAAGGCAGGAGAGCATGGAAAGGTTTCTGTGTTGACCTTCCACTCAGTCAGTCACTTTCTACCTCCACTGTGTGAAGTTTGCTTCCTCTATGGCCAAGGTGGAATATCTAAGGCAGACAGCATCTTCAAAGATTCCCCCCAGGAAGGGAGATCCTTGCAGCATTCCAAAACTTAGGCCCAAAGGCCTAGAAACAAGGTAGGTATGACAGTTGCTTCCTCACTAGGCTAAAGCTCAAGATGAGAGAACATATGCCAGAAAGTGCCTCAAATATTTAACAATTTTAGTACCAGTCACCAGTAGGCCCCCAAGCCTGTTGACTGGATAGGATGCCAAATACACATAATGCTAATAATACAGAATGCATCCTCTAGCACACCTTGCTGGAGCAAGTTCTGACAGTCAGTGACAGAGATTAATCACTTCATACATAGAGAACACTAACAGGCACAAACAAACACAAGTACAAGCTGAATAAAGCTATGTTTCCTACAGAATCATAAAAATACAAAATGAGAAAAAAATACTACATTTCTTGTATCCAGCCTCTATGTCAGCCTCGTTTGAAAGAAAGATTTGGAAGAAAGGTGCATATCCACTGTACATGTATTGGTTAAATGCCACTGAGTTTTCCATTACAATATTTCAGAATAGACGGTCATGGTTTGATTTCTGAGAAGGATGGATGTAAACTGAATATGCAAGAGAGGCATACAGTGACTGACATAAGTATTCACACTACCGTTCCACATTTTGCAATGCTACAACCTGGAATTAAATTTAATTTAATTAACTTTTTCCATTTTGTGACACTCTTACTGTAGACACCCTGCTTTAATCTGGAGTATTCTTATTCCAAATGAAGTGTACAATTGGGTTGCAGTCAGACTGATCTCTAATTTGTGTTGTTGTTCAGGTATTTATTGGGTTTCCCTTTGGTTCATACATATTTTTATTCTACCTGTTGGGAGGGAAAGCCTCTGGTAAATAGATCAAGAAGAAACAATATTACTGGTGAATTAAAATTATTCTTCTCTGGCACATCACTAAGAGTTTTTTTTGGCAGGGATGCACAATGGGAAAGAATATAAATAATTGGGGTGTCCTTTAAGAAAGGTCTATGTTTTTCACGCTTTGCCTTGAGCTGGAGGTCTTTTTCCTTCCAGGATTGCTACCTGGCGAGAATTATTGCTGAAAGAGGGGCCTGAGGCTGAAACCAGGGATTTTATAATGCTGGAGGGTACATCCCATAGGAGTACAGCAGAAAGATGTCTGCCTGTATGGATTATCTTTTGAGGAGATGTCAAAAGAATGAAGAGTGTCCTGGAGAGCTAAGAAGAAGCTTTTGCCTGTAGATATTGTAAAACATTCTCACTATTCATCCAGTAAGGTATCCGTGCTGTCTGGTTGCTCTTAAAAGGTCACCTGTGCCTCTACAGGAAGAGGCTGAAAATATTATTTTCTGTTTTTGGGGTATCCTGTGCCTTAACCTCACCTTGAGTTTTATTAAACTTTTTAAATGTACTAAAGTGACCTATGCTCAATTCCTTTCCCTCCAGAAAGAGTCAAGGAATCAACTCTGAGAGTTGAAATGCTAGCCCACCAAGCGGCATAAGGGTCCTCTTCATCATACTGCTGTGAGTCTTATGAGGCAAGGGCTGCAGGAGGTGTTCAAAATTTTGAGGAGGATTGCTTTACACAGAGCCATGGAGGCACAGATGACAGGAATTCAGGAGGCACCTACTGAATGCCTGTTTTACCTTTTTCAATAAGTTTACTACCCCACAACTGCAAGCTTGACTGCAGCATGGCCCCATTCATTTGAATAGGTCATGTTTGATAGTGCGAATGCCTGGCAAACATGAGATGGATCATTTTTGCTGCACTGAGATGCAGAGCATCAAGTCTGTGGCATGTATACACTGCCATTCTCTGCTTTTGCAGCTTAAAGGCAAGTGATTTGGGCATGCAGTAAGTAAATGCCCCGAATGCCTATTTTTTACTGTCCCCCAACTGCAAGTGTAAACTAACTCTTATTACTGATAAATATGTGTAGATCAGTGACATAAAATTCAAATCAATTTTAAAATCTGACCCACCAAGTTAAAAGGAATTAGGTATGAGAGTAAGCATACAGTACATAAATATTAAACTCCCAGAGGCGTTTTTTAAGATAATGAGAAAAATGTTAACAAGATATATATGGAGGAATAAAAAACCAAGAGTATCATATGAAACACTAAGTAGGACTAAAGAGAAAGGGGGGATGGGACTACCTGATGTCAAGAGATATTACAAAGCAGTAATGTTAGCAAGAATTTATGACTGGACTTTTAATCACAAGGGGAAAAGTTGGGTAAAAATGGAAAATGATCTGAGTGGAATTAATTTGAGTAGGATGATATGGGTTCCAGCACATTATAGAAGAATTAAAGAGGGCACAAGCACTTACACCTTAATTGTCTTAAGGATATGGGATAATTTACATAAACACATGAAATGGGAATTCAACTCTATATTAATGCCTCTTGCAAACACAGAGTTTTTCCCCCCAGGAAAAGATGAGATATCAGGGAGATGGTTTAAAAAGGAAGATATCCAATTGAGAGACATATTGGTAGAGGGGGAATTGAGAACATTTAAAGAATTAAAAGAGATGGGAGGAGATATGTTTACTAAAATAGATGAGTGGAAATATCATCAATTAAAATGTTTTATAGGAACTCTCCCAAAACCCTTGAGATTAAAAAAGGAGTGGAATATGTTTGAAAGGCTATTAGAGACACGTAGAGATGGGAAACACGGTGTTACAAAAATGTATAGAATACTTACAGACTAGACACAGACACAAAGTTAATTTTCATAACAAATTGGGAAAGAGATATGGGGGTGGGGATAGATGAAGATCAACAGAATAAGATATTTAGATTAGTTCACGAGAGTGTTAGTATGAGAGACGTTGAGATTAACTATAAATGTTTGACACGATGGCATATTACACCGAGCACTGAGCACAGGATGAGGGGGGAGAATTCAAAAATGTGTTGGAGAGGATGTGGGGAAGAGGGCACGGTGTTTCACATATGGTGGCAATGTCCAAAAATTCAGGTTTTCTGGAAGACAATAGTCAAATTAATAGAAATAATAACTGGAAATGACATAGGATTAGACCCAACCATGTGTCTCCTACATAGTGTTGAGACAACAGTAAATAAATATAAAGAATCAGGTGTATGGTACTACTTAAGTGCAGCAAAAGGGTTGATCCCCAAGTTTTGGCAGAAGACAGAGGTACCAACGGAGGAGGATTGGATCAATAGGGTAAACCAGATTAGCAGAATGGAAAAATCTTATCATATGCAGGAAGACAGGATGAAAATATACTATTCACGATGGGAAAAATGGGAAAAATCGGGATTGAAAGAGAAATATAGAAAACTCTAAACTAGGAAGCTATTCGAAGTTACTGGGCCTAGAGAGACTGGAGATATTGCAGAGGGGAGGGAGGGGGGGAAGGGGGGAAATGGTGGGTTGGGAGGGAAGGGAAATAAAAGAGGTAAATAGAAGGGACAGAGTAGAAATGTATTGATATTTATATGTATTGTGTCTCTTCTTATGGAAATTTTGTAATAATGTGAAAAATTAATAAGTATTTAAATTAAAAAAAAAAAAAAAAAAGTACATAAATATTTGCAATTACTTGCACGTAGTGGTGAGGAATTACTGAAGAACATGGATTAGGAGCACTGTGAACAGCATGCTTTTAAGAAGCTTTCAGCATGATTTTGGCAAGCTTTAATCAGCTTTCTTAAAGCCTTAAGGGCTGGTGTACACTTGCAGATGGGGGGGGGGGGGTGTTACAATCCTTTGGTTGAGGTGCGTTTTGGTTGCCCCTCAACTGCTCCCCCTTTAGCTTGGAAGGCAGCTGCTGGGGGTGCACACATGCCATGGCCACAATACTGTGCTTCACGGTGGCAGCAATAATAACCGCTGTCATGCTCAGTAGACACTACTGCCCTCTGAAATCGACCCATTTAACTGAATGGGACCAGGCTGCAACTGCCCTGCAACCACATGCAACGAATGCAGTTGCAATGTGGTACTCTAGCATTTAGGGGGTTAAAACAGGAGTGCGGAGGTGATACAATATTAAGTGTGTAAATCCCTCTTCAGAGAGCAAAATAAGTATAAATGAGTCCTCAAAGTGCAATTCAGCTCCACTTTAGAAGTGTTAAACACAGGTAATAATAGGAACGCTGACTGTTACTGTATACAAACTGCTAGCAGGCTTCAGCAATCTTTCAAAAGCTTCAAAATGACTTGCTTTAAGTTCTGCAATTCCTTTGTAAAAGCTCACTTTTTACACTGCTCTTATACTTGCTTGAGGCTTCAATATTTGCATGGCAGCTTTATTTTGCAAGCACATATGCAGGTTGTGCTTTTTGTTTAGTAATGCTGCACAGTCTGTATTACATTATTTATTAGTAGAAAGATGTCAGCCTGCTAATGTGGAAAACAATACAATATTTAGGGTGCTCCGGTCATTGATTTTAAGCTACAATGATAATTCAATTACAACTTGTCAGAATGTAAAATACTGTACATCTATGAAAATATTGGAAAGATAGCAGTTAAAGTGATATTAAAATATCAATATACTTATCTGCTCTGTGGTTTTGCCTAGAACTGCCCCGATCCTCCTCTTTTCAGGTCCCCCTCCAGCGCTCTTTGCCCCCTCCCTTCTGCCAAGTGCCCCCATAACAAGCAGCTTGCTTTGGGGGCACCAAGGCAGGCTTGCTCCCAAGCCGCTGCTCTGTGTTTCCATTCACACATAGAACCGTGACTCTGCCCACCCCCTCTCTATCCTCATTGGCTTACTGACTGGGATTGACAGCAGCGGAAGCCAATGACTGTCTCAGCCAATGAGAAGGGAGAGCCCTAGAGAAATGGGGCTCTTGTGCACATCACTGGATTGGATGAGGCTCAGGTAAGTATTAGGAGGGATGGGGGAAGCCGCACACAGAAGGTTTTTTACCTTCTTGCATAGAATGCATTAAGGTTAAAAAACCTTCAGCCTTTACAACCACTTTAATTGAATACATTTCATGTAACTTATATAATAACTTTTAAACTAATAACTGAAGATGCGTAGTCATTGAAAATATATGTTTAACTTTATTGGAGCTGACATCTGATTGGTTGTTATATGCTACTGAACTTTAGAGATAATCAAAGTTCTTTGTATCGCTTCATTTATAAAATGATCTTTTTATACACCTAGCATTATGTGTGTAAAGATCAATAAAGCCAACTCAACCCAAAACCGATTTTTTGAATTCAAGTAGACAGTAGTAGTTTAATCATCTGTCATCTTTTTATATCTTTTAATACAGCTGGCCTCTTTCATTTGTCTATTCTGGGTTATGAAGGATCAACTGGAGGAATGTGACACCAACTGTTAGCCTTTTTAATGTCAGTGACAAAGTAAAGTCGAAGGCCAGTTAAATGCTATCTAAGCTTAAAGTGCTTCTAAAGGCTTAAGATTTTTTTTACTTTAATGCATTCTCTGCATTTAGGTAAAACGCCTTCTGTGAACAGGATCCCCCTCAGCTGAATGCCAAAAGAAACAAAACAAATCCTGAAACCGAAACGGGCCAACACAACAAACAAATATATTTTCTACCGAATGAATGAATCCGAAACAAACTTTTTCAGTGTCCACATGTCTATCTGTTACAGGGTGACCACTGTCTCTCAGTTGTGCTCCTGGGTTTTTACTTTGCACCCCTGGTGGAGACCACAAGTGGCCATTGCACGAGCATGGTCAGCTGTTGTCACTAACAGGAAGCCAGTCCAAAGCAACTACGTGCAGCTAATGCTGTAGCATATGCATGTGGCTGGAATAGACAGCAGAACAGCAACATTGAACTGCAAAAATAGGATGAAAAAATTACATTAAAAAAATAAAAAGGTTTAGGGGTTACTTTGAGGAGTTACAGTATTTCTAATTGGTTGTTATGGGTTTGTGAACTCTGATTGTCTTGTAGAAAGACTCAAATGGTGTGTAATGCATATGCATGCTATGATTGTTTTGTTTAAAGTGATTCTAAAAGCTTAAATTTAAAAAAAACAAAATAACAAACAAGTAATTCACACATGGAGCCGTGACTTACCCCGCCCCCCTCTCTTCTCATTGGCTCACTGGCTGTGATTGACAGCAGTGGGAGCCAATGGCTCCCACTGCTGTCTTAGCTAATGAGAAGCAGTCCCAGTATAGCTGAGACTCCAGTGCTCACTGGATCAAGAGGGGCTTAGGTGAGTAATAGAGGGGGGGGGGGGTGATGCTGCACAGAGGGTTTTTTTTACCTTTATGCATAGAATGTATGGCATGGAATGAAAGGTAAAAAACCTTAAGCCTCAACAACCACTTCAACTTTAAAAATATTTCAAGCAAACTAAACTGTGTAGTGTATGCTGCTAAGAAAATTTGTATTTTGATATTTATTAAAGTAGTTGTAAAGTCTGAAGGTTTCTATGCATGAAGGTAAAAAACCTTCAGTGTGCAGCACCCCCCCTCAGCCCCACCTAATACTTACCCAAGCCTGATCTCGATCCAGCGATGTGCGAGAGAGCAGTGGCTCTCCCAGGTCTCTCATTCCTCATAGGCTGAGGTACAGGCTCCCACTGCTGTAAGTCACAGCCAGTAAGGAGAGAGTGGGGGGCGGGGCCAAGCCACTCTATGTGTCTTATGGAAACACAGAGATGGCTTGGAAGTGAGTATGCACGAGAGCCCCAGAGCTCTGGGAGCACTCAGTAGGGGGTAGGAGTCAGGATTCCATCAAAAGACCGGAGTAGAGAAGGATTGGGGCTGCTCTGTGCAAAACCATTGCACAGAGCAGGTAAGTAGGACATGTTTGTTATTTAAAGAAAAAAAGCTGAACCTTTTGTGTCACTTTAATCTGATCAGTATAGATTGCCATATACGGTATGTTTATCAAGCCAAATTACTTATGGAAACGTGTAGAATATTTATATTTCACCCTGCTTGATGAAATTGGCCCAGAACATTTTTGCATACTTGTCATTCAACATGATTTACATTTGTTTCTCCTAAAACAGAGATCAGTATTTATGAGTCCTGTTCATTATCATAAGGTCTTGGAGGAAAACATTACTCATTATTTTAATTAGTAGTATTTCTTTCTAGAATTTGAACTTCTGCAATCAATATTTGTCTCAAAGGAGAAGAATGTTTTCTTGATGGTATTTCAGTTTAGGCATCCAGTATGATTAATTTTATTAAAGGCTCTGTTTTTGTTTTTTTTGTTTTTTTTTAAAGAAAAAAAAATAAAGAAAACATCAATTGCTATCTAAAATAGAACAGTGGCTGTATGACATATCATTGAAATATACTTATGAGTATTTATAAATATTGACAGCAGAGAATAAATATGTAATAGATGCAAAGGGACTGCAAAGTTGCCTACATGCTTACCCGAGTCAGTGCAGCACTCATAAATCACAGACAGAGTGAGTCTTTTCATTGACAGAGGTTGGAAAGTACAAAAATGATTAGATTTTCCTATAAATAATTGTAAATTTTCTTACTGTAGAACAGATGTGGTTAACTAGTTTTATATTATGGTGATAATAAGTTAACTTTTTTTCTATTTTAGCATAATGCTAGAGAGATTGGTGTAATATTTGCATTTTGGTAGCTTGATTTTCTGTTATTTTTTAGTATTGTTATTTATTCCATGTAGTATTGTAATAGGATGGTATGGTTTTTTTAGAGTATAGTATTCATTTAATCTTACTTGATATGAATTGCTGTTATTGGTAATTTTATTGTTATTTTTGTGTTTTGTTTATGTTCGTTTCTGTGATTTTGTGTTGTCATCGTTGAATGTAATTATATCTTAATAATTTCCATTTGGGATTAATAAAGTATTCTGAATCCCTCTATAATATTCCTTTTGATGATGTGGATGATTATCCACAAAATGAGTCACAATGCTTTAGGCCAAATACTTGTTGACATCTATTTATGCTTATTTAGACACTATGGGCACTACAGAATCTGGTGCAGCTGTGCATGACATCCAATCAGCTTCTGACCTTAGCTTGTTCAATGAGACTTTGACAATAAAACCTGGAAGCTGATTGGTTTCTATGTAGAAGTGCACCTAATTTTGTACTCTCCAGCTTTAAATAAACCCCTATGTAATATTTAGTGTTGTGAACACATGCTATTTGGGACGTTTTTGAAGTGATCTACTATGTTCTATATGTTTAGCATCATTTATTTTCCAATAGTTTTTATTGAAAGTTTTTCAAATAGCAAATAGTACAATAGACAAATGTCATGTCATAAAAGTAGGTGTAAAAAAACATGGTTTAACCAACAGAGGATACACATTGGGAAACCAGAGAATCTGTGTGAAAACAACTGGGCAAATTCAAATAGAGAATTTCCATCATTAATCTGACCATAAACAAGTGGCAAGGGGAAAAGAAAGGCTAGAGAGGGGCGGAAGGGGAGGTCAGGGGACGTAATAGAGGGGGGAGGGAGGGAGAAACCCAGTGTTTGTAAACCTAAGAATACACACAGAATGAGTGCTGTTGGAAACGTGACAGACATTGTAGAGCGAATAGGGAGTAGTCTCAACTAGCCCCAGAGAACAGAAAAAAAAAGAAGGGATAGTAAAAAGTAAGAAAAAGAGGTAAACAAGAACAAGAAAAGGAGAAGGTCATATCGGGAGACCTCAAGGAACAGAAATGTATAGAATCCACGGGTCCCACGTTTTATCAAATTTTTTAGTATTGTTGTGTAGAATACAGGTGAGTTTGTCATTAATCATGATCCAGTTCAATTTATTCTTAACATATTCAAGTGGGATAATTGATCTCTTCCAATATCTAGCAGTAGTAATCCTTGCTGCCAACAGCATATAAGTGAGTAGTTTAAGGGATTTTTTTTGGAACCGTATTTGGGAACTTATGAAAGAGGGTCATCTCCAGGGATCTATGAACATTCACCCCCATCACCATGTAGATAAAGTTAAACATATGGATTCAAAATCTGGTTGCTATCGAGCATTACCACCAGTCGTAATACATAGAGCCAATCTGGCTGCAACGCCGAAAACATATTGGTGAGGCAGATGGATGCATCCTCGTAGTCCGAGTTGGGACCAAATACCATCGCAAAAGTGTTTTATAATTTGCTTGAATTACCGTGAATTATTGATGGAAACTTTAGATAATGCCAAGGCTATGTCTTGCCAATCAGATAGATCCTAATTAACATTCAGGTCCTGTTCCCATTGATCCATATAGGGAAGTTTAAAACAAGGATCAGCAAAAAGGGCATATACCATAGAAATATAGCCTCTAGAGATATTTTTATTCTGGCAGGAAAGTTTGAAATTGGTAAGAATGGGTGGTCTGTCTAATGATGCAATTTTCGAGTGGATAAAAGAGACGACTTGATTGTATCTAAAGATTTCGGTAGGAGGCATCTGTAATTTATCTTTAAAATGTTGGAAAGAGTAAATTCGGTCACCCTGAAGGTAATCTCCTATCCGCAATAACCCCTTATTGATCCACCATTGGAATGAGGTCAGAACTAGACCAGGTACAAATTCAGGATTATAAAAAACAGGCGCTAATGGTTTGCAATGGTGTACTCTATCCCAGACTGCAACAAGAAAGACAGAATGAGACATAATATAGGAGAGTGAGATCTATTAGGGAGCCAAAGTAAGGAGCCGACAGCTAAAGGATGGCAGGAGAGAACTTCAATAGAAACCGAAAAGGGGAGCAGATCCTTTAACGGTAGTATAGGGCAGTTGAGCAATTTGGGCAGCTTGGAAATATGCTTGAAGATTAGGGAGGCCAATCCCACCTTGTGATTTTAAAGTGTATAGTGTCTTCTGGTTCATCCGAGGCCTTCTATTGTTCTTACCAAAGCAAAGCACCTTAGCTTGTAGGTGTTGAAACTCATGTCTTGGAATTGGTATCGGTAAGGTCCTAAAATAATATAGCAAGCGAGGCAACAACGTCATTTTACTTGAGTTGATCCTGCCAAACCAAGATATAGAGTAAGCAGCCCAATGACGAAGATCATCTTTAAGTTGCTTAAAAAGGGGGGGAATAGTTCGTCGATATAGGGTCTCAATAGAAGCAGTCAAGTTAATCCCTAAATAGAGCAAAGAAATGCGTGGTCATTGAAAGTTATATGTAGTTCTAAGCTGTTGTTCTATAACAAAGGATAACGAAACATTAAGGACTGTCATTTTTTGAGAATTTAAGGAGAGCCCATAAAGTTCAGAGAAGTGGTGCAAAAGAGATAGTAGGTTAGGTATGGTGGTCAAAGGGAAGGTAATATACATAAGGGCATCGTCAGCAAATAAAGCGCATTTATGTTATTGTCGGCCACACTGGACACCATGGATTTTGGGGTGAGAATAGATGGCCATAGCTAAGGGTTGAATCGCCAATTCAAAAAGCAGTGGGGAGAGTGGGCAACCTTGTCTAGTGCCGCGTCAAATTGGGAACATAGAAGATCTGTAACCTCTAATGGAAACTTGAGCCAAGGGAGTTTTGTATAATGAATGCAATAGTGTGAGAAATGCAGGACCAAATCCGAAAGCTTGCAAAGCAGTAAACAAATATTCCCAGGTTAAACTTTCAAAAGCTTTATGAAGGTCCAAAGAAAGAAGCAACAACTCCCGAGAGAGGGGAGCATCCCATTTAGAGCGGACAACAGCAATCAGAGTGATGGACCAACAAATCTGATCCAGAGTTTGGCGACCTGATATGAAACCTGATTGGTCGTTGTGAACATACTGTGCCAAAAAGGAATGAAGACGCAAAGCCTAAAGTTTCGTCATAATTTTCATGTCACAATTAATCAGCAAAAAAGACCGATAATTGAGGATATCGGTAGAGTCCTTATTAGGTTTAGGAATAACGCTAATATGTGCTTTTTTTTTTAATCCAAAGGGATCACACCGCCCTCCCTTAAAGAATTGAAGTAAAGGTCCATACGGGGGAGAAGTTGTTCAGGTTTTGTATTAAATATTCTGTAAACCATCGGGGCACTGGAGATTTATGTGATGTTAGCAATTTAATAACTTTGCTAAGCTCCTCGCTAGTAATAGGTTGTTCCATAAGTTTCCTGTGGGCCTCGGCAAGATATGGAAGCTGCAAGGATACCAAAAACTCTTGAAGCAAACAAGGCTCAACAGGCTGGGGTGACTGCATAAAGTAGCATAGAAATGATGGAATTCCCAAAGAATCTTCTGTGGATCCTGTGAGAAATGACCCCCCGAAAGTCTAAGCCGAATATAGGAAGTGCCAAATAGGTGTGCTTTGGGGAAGTTTACGCGCTAAGGTAGAACCCGGTTTGTCTTGCCATGTGAAGAATTTGTGATTCATCCTACTTAGCTGTTTTCCCCCTTTTGTGGTAAGACAAGGATTAAGTTCTAAATGAGCTTGCTCCACCTTAAGTAACAAGTCCGGAGTTGCGGCAATTTTGTGTTGGGCTGTTAAAGCCTCATACTCCTTAGTTTTGGCAGAAGTCAACTCTTCACGGGATCATTTAAGTCTAGAGGATAATTGGATAAAAAAGCCTCTAACAGAGGCTTTATGAGCTGCCCAGTTAATAGCATGGGTCGTATCTTCCACTTTATTAACGGTAAAGTAAGAGTTTAAGTGGTCCACTACTTCAAGGCAGATAGACTCACTGCTAGGAAGGGACTCATTCAATCGCTAATGCGGCTTAGCCAGCTTGGTAGTTAAGTTAGAAAGTGTTAGCATCACAGGGTCATGGTCTGACCAAGGTGTTGATACAATTGTGGCTGAACGTAATTTGGACAGCATCTCCGTAGGGAGAAATATGTGATCAATAAGCAAGTAATGATTGTGAGCTCTAGGAAAAATTAAAATAGTCTCTGGAGGTAGCACTGGCCTCTCTCCATGCATATATCAAGTTATAGCAATACAAAAGTTTTGCAAATTCGATACTTTGTGTGGGAGGGGATTTAAGTATAACTGTATGCGATTTATGAAGCGTTTGGTCTAAGGCTAAATTTGAATCCCCCACTAAAATGACATCACCTTCCAATTCCTGAGATAAAGATTTAAGCAGGGATCGAAAAAAGGCTACCTGATTCATTTTAGAATCATAAAATTCACTAGATTTCCCCCTAAATGGCCTTTGACCAATAGAAATCATCCTTCCTTGTCTCATATCACTTTAGTTTCAGTAAATGACAGCCACTGAGCAAAATTGAGTGCTACACCTCGTTTTTTTGAGGCATTAGCAAAAAAGCAAACAGGAAATTCCCTATGAATATACCTAGGTGAAAAAGAGGAGGCAAAATGGGTTTCCTGTAGAGCAACTATATCAGCTACTAGGGACTTATAATGAGAAAAAACCTGGAGACGCTTAGAGGGGGAGCCCAATTCTTGCACATTATGGGAAAGTAAGTGGACAGTGCCACTATTAGATCTTAAAGTAGACATTGAAAAAAATCAAAGCAGCTATAATGAGACCCATGCACCCACCAGTGTGGGATATCGAGTATCCAAGATCTAATAGGAAATCCCAATATGACCCTCAAATAGAAACATGGAAAAAAGTAAGAAAGAAAAAGAAAAGAAAAGAAACAGTAGATGCTGAGCCCAAGGAATGGCCAGCCTCAATCCAAATGGCACAATAACAATATACAGCATAAGGCAGTAAGTTAACAAATATCTCAGATGTGAGGTCAAGGAACAGAAGAGTCTCCGCCAAAACGAGTGGGAAGAGTCTTTCAATTAGGGAGAGCGCATAGACTCTTCCAGGCACCATGGGGTCTGTACAAAACATACTGTATACATTAAAGGTTCCCAAAACCGGAAAACTAATGTACCTGGGATATAAACAGTCAAACCAATAAACATTTAAAGGTCAATATGACCAGGGTGCAAGACATACACAAAAATAATCCAAAAACTAAGGAGGAGGCCAATGCCCCATAATGGGACCACGGAGAGGTCCCTGCCAAATAGAAAATCAGTTAGTAACCAGCAGAGTCCTTAGGGAACCTGACGCGAGGTAGCAGGTTTCTTCTTCCTGGGAGAGGAGGACCACAGAGGCGAAAGTGGGGGAAGAGGACCATCAGCTTGGGTTGATTCCTCGAGGAGGGGCTAAGGGAAATAAAGCCGAAGTTCAGAAAGATGTTCTCCCCTTTGGGGAATGTAGAGAAAGAGTAGGATTTGCCATTGTAAGCAAATTGTAGGCAAAATGGATAGTCCCATCTATAATGGATGTCCCTTTGGATTAGAGGTGAAAACAGCGGTTTGAACGCCCTCCGTTTTTGAATAGTAGATTAAGAAATATCTGCAAAGACTTGAATCTTGTACCATCAACTTCCAAATCTGGATGTTCCCTGGTGTATTGCATTACCGCCTCCTTAGCTCTGAAAAAATTAGGTTTAACAATGACATCCTGAGGATGCCCATCTGGTTTTAGGGGGATCAGAGCTCTATGGATATTGTCTATTTCCATGTGGATTTCGTCAGTAGCTCTGCTGATTGCATAAGGGAATGGCCAACTGAAGAGATATCTTTAATCATTTCCGGAAGACCTCTAATCCGGAAATTGTACCAGAGGGTGCGGTTCTCAAGATCATCTATTTTATTATAACCTTCATCTAGGCAATCTTGAAGGTCAGAAATCCTGCTAGAATTCTGAGACACTCTGTGAACTGTATCATAAACTTTAGCTTCAATGTTCTCCAGGCAGTTTCAGATCTCCCTGAAATTCTGTTTCAGGTCAGAGGCCAATTTAGTGGTAGCTTTTTCCAATTCCCTCTGTAGTAAATCAGCAAAACGAGCGATAAGAACGGAATCCCCTGAATAATGCAGGGGCACAGATGGATAAGCAGGAGAGTTCACCGGACAATCAGGAGCAGAATAATGGCCGCTGCTTTGACTAATAAGTATGTCAGACATTTCCCTAGCAGGGAAGAAGCCTGGGAGTTATGGCCTAGTGACAGGGCTGCAGCCTGGGAAGGAGACATGCAGGGCTGACGAGGGACTCAGAGAGAGCAGAGTGATCACTCACGTGAGCCAGGGAGCAAGGGGAGCCGTCGCTCTATGTCCCAGGACTGGAGGAGGAATTTTGAGCCCTCAGTGGAAGTTGCGTGTTCCTTCTGCAGTCGAGGACATCTGGGAGCCAATGCCAGTCGTCATCTTGCTGCCCCCTCCCTTCTTCACCACGGCGACTTCCCACGGACTTTCTGGCCGGTCAGATGGGCATCGGGAGATCCCCCACCTTCTCTGCAGTGAGGCCAGGCAAGCAGTGGGGAGGAGTGGGGTCAGGAGCCGCCCCAAAGGTGCCAGGAATGTGAGGAGCGGTTATGGCTACATTCCCTCCAGATGCCCATGCATGTGCACTCCTGTTTAGTACCATTTAAAGTGGTTCTAAAGGCAGGAGTTTTTTTTACCTTAATGTTTTCTATGCATAAAGGTAAAAAAAACCCTCTGCAAGCAGCTCCCTCCCCCCGCCCCCCTTATATTTACTTGAGCCCGATCTCAATCCAGCCTTGACCTGTAGGTCATGGGACATCCAGGAAGTGACTTGCAATGGGGGCACTCAGCAGGGGGGAGTTACCAGGGGCACAGGCAAGGTCCACAAAAGTGGAGAATCGGGGCTGTTCTGTGCAAAACCTTTACACAAAGCAGGTAAATATGATGTTTGTTATTTTTAAAAAATAAAATGTGAGCCTTTAGAATCACTTTACTATACTTTTTTAAAATCCTTTTTGCATTCAATAAAAGTATAGATATTTTTAGCAATACATTCTGGATTTTATTATTGCTGTATCTCTAAAGTCCCATCTGTTCAGATTTTGATAGTTCTGTATATTAGAGACAAGGTATACTCCAAAGGCAATAGAACCTTGGGATCTTTGTTTTTACACTAGGTAGTTTTTCTATACATCTGTGCTTAAAATGCTGTCAGTTGTCATGGTTGTGAGGAAGCAACATTTAAATTTCTTAGAATTTACCTAATGATAGCTAGCTAAAGAATACAATCAAAAGGTTATACTGAATAACATTGAATTACAATATGACTTAGGTAATAAGTATATACGTATGTTGCATTATTTTGTAGCTGAAATTGACTTTCCTTTAAAGTGAAGGTTTGCTTCAAATTACAATATGGCTATGCTGTGTGGCCAATTTAGATGGAAATAGAGCAAAACAGTTTTCTTTAAAATGACCTGTGATGGTGTAGGCATTGGAAGCATTGCCCAAGGATTGTTTATCCAACAAAATCCAAAAGGTCAAAAACAAACAGGTACAGCTGGTTATTGTGCAATGCTCCACAAAGCCATTTACTGAGAAATAGAAATCCTCGGGTTAGCATGAACACATGAGAGATCACTAAATTCATATATAACGGCGTGAGAGGCCATTTGTAAGAAACACAGAAACCAGATTTACAAAGCCTGTATTTACTTGTCTAAGCTTGATCCCGTTTACACCAATTTTATATGTAGGTAAATATTAACCACTAAACTCCAGGCAAATAGCTAAATTACACAAATGAATACATACTACATGTGAGAGCTGTTCCATCTGCCAAAAGATTTATATTCCTGTCCATTCAATCCTTAGATTTACACAGCTCTGCCACACAGTCCATCTAGTAGATGAGGGGACCTGATTTTTTTCTACTGTAGTTTCACTTTTCCCTTACAGGTGCCCTCCTCACCTTACCCTGTGACTGGACAGTGAAAAGTGGAGTAGCAAACTAAGGAGTGCATTTCTCTATCACTCTGTTCTCTTCTATCAGCCCACCTGAATGGCTCCTTGTGCTACATTTCTTTCCACTGTGTGAGCCCTCCTGCACAGGGACTGCAAGTCAATTTCAGATATTTACACTGCTCGTTATACTTACCTGTTCTGTGCAATGGTTTTGAGTAGCCCCATCTTTTCTCTTCTCGGGTCCCCATTTGTGCTTCTCCCCTCCACTGAGTGCCCCCATAGCAAACCACTTGGAGGTACTTATGTGTGGTGTGCTCACTCCCAAGCTGACTCTGTTTGTCTGAACCAATAGGCAGACAGAGAGCTGCTGCTCTTGCACACATCGTTGGATTGGGTTCAGGGAAGTATAAGGGGGCCAGAGATTCATTCAGAAGGTTTTTTACTTTAATGCATTAAGATACAAAAAAAACGTTTGCCTTTAGAACTAATGGTTCTAATGGTTTTGCACAAAGCAGCCCAGATCCTCCTCTTCTCAGGTCCCCAGCTGGCGATCCTGGCTCCTTTCCCACTGCCGAGTGCCTTCATAGAAAGCCATTTGCTATGGGGACACTCAAGTGCGCTCACTCCCAAGCTGGCTCTGTGTGTCCATAAGACATACAGAGTATGGCTTGGCCCCACCCCTGTCCCCTCCTCACTGGCTGTGATTGACAGCAGTGGGAGCAAATAGCTCCAGCTGTTGTGCTTTAGACAACGAGAAGAGGGAGAGCTGAGAGGGGTGCATTGTCTTGCTTGAATGTGGAGATCTGTTAGGTTTTTATTCAACCTTTTGGTTGAATGAAATAATCTGTGGGTGTATACCCAGCGTCCAGCTCAACTGCATGCATTAGGGTTGAAAGCTATTGGGAAGAGAACTAAGGCTGGGTGCTGTGATGTTTTCATAAAGCACTTTGCTGACCCCTCTCACCAGACCAGTCATGCAAACATTGCATAGAGAAGCATAGAGACCTAACGATGGCTTCAGCAAAAAAAATAAAAATAAGGTATTCAATTAAAACAGAAGGGTGTTTTATTTTTTTTCATAGGAATTTTGATGAGGGGTGTGTACTGCAACCCCAGCTGCCAATTAATTTGTAATTTATAGAGCTGTAAAAGAAATCATTTTGCATTTGCATTGCTCACAGCAGTTTATCTAAATTCTTGTTTTATTTTCAATTTATCATTGAAGTAATATTTGAAAAGACCTTTCATACATCAGCCTCATTGAGAGGCATTTCCAGAACAGTACTGCACCTTGCTCTCACCCCTCTCCCTTTCTCAGTACATCAATGTTATAGGGTTTGATCCTCACCTAACATTTGGAGGAGTCAAGAGATTGAGTTGTTCCTTTATCAGTTTATGTGTGTGCATAAACCACATGATTCAGTTAATAACCTTGAGACCTTTCTATTTTTCCTTTGACTCAGCAGACAAAAAATCAAATGAAAATGATCAAAAAAGAAAATCTACAGCCTCATCGTTTCCCAGGTTCAGTCAAAATATTGAACAAATCCCTAAATTAGTTGAACTATGACATGTGTGGGCACCATAGAGTAAATGTATCAATATGCTTTATACTCAGGACCAAATCAAGTGAAATCTGCTCTGCCACAGATCTCTAGGAAAAGATAATTTTACTAATATGATGTTTTATTAGTAGAGACGTGCAAGCAATAAAAAATGTTCTCTTCTGGTATTTTGTTTCATCCACTGTGAAACATCCCTATTCTGTGTTTTATGCTTTCTTAACCCTTAACCCAGAACTACTGCTACACGGCAGCAGGGCTGCGCAAAATCACATATATATATATATATATATATATATATATATATATACGTGATTTTGCATTTCCAAGTAAGGGGTGCACACGCACATTCCGCCCTTCCTGCGCCGCCACAGCTGTCGATCACCTGGTCCCGGCCAGACATCCCCCGCCAGCACCCGGCGATCACCGAGGAACACTGACAGGGGAGAGGTCTGTATTTAACCACTAGCCTACAGGGCACTTATACCCCCTTCCTGCCCAGGCCAATTTCCAGCTTTCAGTGCTGTCACACTTTGAATGAAAATTGCGCGGTCATGCAATACTGTATACATATGAAATTTTTATAATTTTTTGTGACAGATAGAGCTTTATTTTGGTGGTATTTATTCACCTCTGGGTTTTTTATTTTTTCTTAAACAAACCAAAAGTCACTGAAAATTTTGAAAAAAAAAATGTTTTTTCTTAGTTTTTGTTATAAAATTTTGTAAATAAGTGATTTTTCTCCTTCACTGATGTGCGCTAATGAGGCTGCACTGATGGGCACTGATAGGCTGCACTGATGGGCATTGACAGGCATCACTGATGGGCACTGAAAGGCAGCACTGATACATGACACTGATATATGGCACTGATAGGCAGCACTGACTGGCACTGTTAGGCGGCACTGACTGGCACTGATATGCGGCACTGACTGGCACTGATAGGCGGCACTGATTGGCACTGATTGGCAGCACTGATAGGTGGCACTGATTGGCATTGATAGGTGGCACTGACTGGCACTGATGGGTGACACTGAAAGGCAGCTCAGATGGGCACTGATATGCGGCATTGATGTGCACTGGTAGGCACTGATATGTGGCACTGATGTGGCACTGATGGGCACTGGCACAAGGCACTGACATAAGGCACTGATGGACACTGACAGGTGGCACTGCTGGGGCTACACTGATCATCAGGGCACACTGATCATTAGTGCCCTGATGATCAGTGTACATGCCCCCTCCGCAGAAAGCCGATTACCGGCTCTCCTCTCTCCTCAAGCTGTCAGCGTGACAGCTCGAGAGGAGAGAAATGCAGATAACCAGCATTTCCCTGTTTACATGTGATCAGCTGTGATTGGACACAGCTGATCACATGACATCTTCGGCTGTTTCTGTGATCGGTGATCCGCTGTGTCCGAGGGACACAGCGCACCGCCTATCACCGCGCTGCACGCTCCCTGAGCCGCACATGCGAGGTGAGAATGGGAGGACGTCCTCCCAGAACGAGAAAACCACCTTGCGCCCGTCATTGTGCTATATGGCGGGCGGGAGGTGGTTAAACAATACAGATCTCTCCCCTGTCAGCACCATCATGCTGCTTTGTATTGCTCTGCATAGCTGTTCTGTATCTACCACCCCTCTCTGCCAATCCCTTCACTGGCTTCCCATTGCACAACAAAGAAAGCATTAACAATAACATATAAAGCCATTTACGGTATAATTCTGCCCCAAATTACATCATCAATCTTGTCTCCAAATATCACCCAAATCGTCCTCTCCTCTCCTCCCATGACCTCCTGTTCTCTAGCTCCCTTGTCTCCTCCTCCCATGCTCATCTCCAGGACTTCTCCAGAGCCTCTCCCATTCTCTGCAACTCCCTACCCCAATCTATCCGACTATCACCTACTCTGCCCATTTCTCTTCAGGGAAGCCTATCCCGCCTTCAGCTAATAACAGAATCTTCTATTCCTCCTATCATTTCATCCCCCACAGTTATTACCTTTTGTACCACTAGCCCCTCCCTTTTCGATTGTAAGCTCCAAGGAGCAGGGCCCTCCCAACCCTCCTGTATTGAACTGTATCATTGTTGTATTGTCTCCCTGTATATTGTAAAGCACTGAGCAAACTGTTGGGGCTATATAAATCCTATATAATAATAATAATAATAATAATAATTGCACTTTATATTTGTGTAATGAGTGATTTTTTCATTATTTTTATTGATGTAAACAGAGTAGAAATATATTTTGTTTTGCATGGGTATATTCAGTCACAGACTGGTTTTCATGTGGTTCTGCAAACTCTTGGTTTTATAGTCTCATTTGTTAGGAAACTGGCTGAAGAGGATAGCCCAGATAGTTCAGGAATGGAACCCTGCAACAGGCTCCTCCCAGGTGTACCTGCAAAAGTCTATGGTATACTAGTCAAGGCAGCTGTGAGCAATGCCATACCAATTAAATGGCTGAAGTGGGGAGTCTCTCTGGACAGTGTCCACTAATGTGGCTGGGGTTTAGGTGTGGCTGTGTGATCTAATGCCCTTCCTTGTCCTGCACATTGAATCTTATGTAGGAAGCTTAACCCTAGGTTCGCACCTAAGCGTTTTCCGCAGAAATGCAATACAGTCCATTTAACATGATTTCCTATGGGACATGTTCACATCTCCGTGTTTTCACCCAGTGTGTTTTTTGGAAAGGGTCAGGGACTTTTTTAAACGCAAAAAGTTGCATTTTTTGGTTCTACAGACTGCAATGGAAAAGCTGCAGAAATGCATGTAGTGCATTTTTGCTGCATTTACTTCCATGATTTTGATGTGTTTTGCGTTTTAAATCTGCCTAGCAACAAGAAAAAAATGCATTAAAAAGTGGCAAAAACGCATGTGCAAAAACGCAAAAGGAACAGCAAAACGCACTGCAGAAATGGATCAAACGCAAAATGCATAGGTGTGAACCTAGCATTATATCTGGTCGCAGCTAGCTAGCCCAATCACAGATGTTCCATCAGGCAAGGTCCAACTGATCACTGGATGGTGAGAGCTACCACAATTTATATCTTCTGGGTCTTTCCAGGAGTTCAGAAAATTATTTTAGCCAAGGGGATAATGGGACCTCAGCAGATTGTTGATAATGGAGTTAAAGTGCCCTATGTCCACACCATGGGACAGCAGGTACAGGGCACTACACTACATTTCCCTATTCTGATGCAATATGAATACAATACAGTGCCATAAAATTGGCATGCAAGTTTTCACCTTGTCGCTCAACTTTTGGGTATCTTATCAACTTACTTTCAAAGATAGGGCTTTTGTTGTCATGTCATAATCACTGGTCATAAGAAAATGACTTTTCTAGCATTTTCATCCTATTCCCTTAATTTAATAAAAAAAAAAAACCCTTAAAGTCTGTCTTTATTGTCTAGTATCAAAAGTAAGTACTATCCGTCCCCCCATAAAACAATACAAGGATTGGCTAGGCAAAGCAGCAGTTGTAAGACACATGTCCTATCAATTGAAGAAAAAAAAAAACAACAATGGTTATTCCTGCTAGAAATCCAGTGCTGTCTTGTATACCATGCACTGTGCATTGTTATCTCAGTCAGTCCTTGCGCAGGATACCTATGTGAACTATAGAACCCCCCCTCCCCTCGCAATGCTATGGAGACGATGAGAGTGTTATTCTGTAGTACTGCTCCTTCATAGATACAGTACAGTGAGTAAGTGTTGTCACTCAAAGACATTTAAAAAATAAAGATAATGTAGCCACCAAATCTAAGCACTGGCATGATTTAACATATTTCAATTTTGTTCCTGGACTAAGATGCTCTTTAAGGGCCCATTCACAATATGCTGTTTTTGTGCATACCTGGTAAAGCTTGTTAAGGTACATGTTGTCATGTATTAATTTGTTAAGGCAGCCCATTCCTTACCACACAAGAACAAGTAAAAAAAAAAAGGACCCCCCTGTCACGATCGTGGCGTCAGACCCCAGACCTTCTCACCAAAACTCGTGACTGAAGGGCTAGCCGACCTAAAACCATGATGTGACATGCGTAACAATGCCATACCCAGTTGCACCCTGCACAACGATTTTCCAGCTATTGGATACCGATTGATATGCCAGCAGCCTGAATTGATTGTTACTGGGTCAGGTTAATTACGCAATTAACCCCTTCACACTGCTACCACCTCCTTTTTAATCAGAGAAAGAGGAAACTCGGTGTCCCGCTATAACACTATAATGGTTGATATAATCAACTGCATAACCCGGTCAATAATACAGGCCTGTTATACAGAGGGTTAACACAAACAGTAGTGTCTCTTTAAAGGCACGGATTCGTAAATTGCAATTAAGAGCTATAGAAACAGTTCAACACTTCCAGAAAGAAAGATTTATTACTAAAAGGGTCAAACAGGTGCCATAAAAATGTTTACAGAGAAGATATAACCAAGATATATATATATATATATATATATACATAGAAAACAGCACAGCAAAGAGATAACAGGGAGAAGTTAAAGGGTTAAGTTACTTGCCATTAAGCCTTGGATGGAAACAGATCACATTTCAGAGCGAAAGGCACAGATCTCCCCAGGTGGTATATTGATGTTAAAAATGGGACATCTCTTCAAAACTTACTCTCTTAGGCTTGACAACCTGCTTTAAAGTTTTCCAGCAGGGGGTGGTTCTGAAGTAAAAGACCAATCCCCTGTTTAGGGAGGAACCATCAGGCGGAACCCTAAACTGGAACCAACATCTTTCATAATTCATATTCTGGTCCACAACTTTCCATCTGCACCAGCGATAGTCCACCCGCGGGTATATTATTATAGAGACAAGTCTGAGGATTATTTAGATATGAATTATGAAATTATATATTGCACGGTTCACAAGTTCTATGTTTCGGCTCCCCTGATGGTCCGAGATAAGCGAGTGACCCATCAAACGCTTTGCCTGCTCATTGGCCATCTGACGAGGTGTCCCGTTTTTATGTAAGTCTCTCATATTCCAAGATATGAGACATAGGGGAAAAATTGATTTGAGAAGTGTTCATCTAATTCTGTCACCTACGCTGAGCTAGGTTTATTAGCTCAGAGTCCCTTTCAACTCTTGGGAAGGCTCAGGTATCTTTTGATGAGGTGTGAAATTACACAGGTTCTCAGGGCAGTGAGACTCCAGCTCTCTTGGGAAAGCTGGTCCTATCTCTTCCTAGGGGAGGAAGGATACAGCTTTCACAGACAGCTCGGCACCTAGCTAGAGATTCCTTGGCAGGCCAGTGACCCATAACCAGTACACACACACATCTGTCACTGTGCCTCTCAGGAAGGGAGGGGGAAGGAGAATGAGGGAATAACATGCTACTCTTAACAAAATGGCAGACTGCATCAGTCTCTGGTGCGTATGTTTGCGACACCCCCTATCCCAAATGCATGAACATGAATATACACATACTGCTATTTTTTAATTGAACAGTCTCATCTTTTTTATTTTGCCCATTCACAATACTGTACATACCCTTTCACGCTGACGAAACACAAATATGCAGCCTCACAGAACTGGGCTTTTTTCCGTGGGGGCTGCATATTTGCAAATTGGAAAATTTATTTTGGGTTGTTCTTTGGTGGTAGGTTATGGTAGTAACAAGAAACACACAGCTAAATTTAAAAAAAATATATTTTTGTTTTACTATTTTGGGCCAGTTTTCCTTTGATAGTAAAAACTAAATCAGGAGATAATTACCATTTACCATTTACCACCAAATGAAAGCCCACTTTGTCCTGAAAAAAACAAGCTATAATCCACCTATATGTACAAAGTAGTTGTGATGATATGTATGGTTTTACTAACACGTCAAAGTTGCAAGATTGTGCTTAGGCGTTAAGATTTGTTTTACCCTTAGGCATGAAGGGGTTAATGTGAGCCCACATTAGCTGGTGAATCACAGTCTTTGTACTAAAATATGCTTTACTTTGTACAGAAATCCAAAATATACACACTTGTTTAATGACCATACAGTGTGGTGTATGTATCAAATAATACACATTTTTTGGGCCCCTGTACTCAGGATAAATAGGAGAAAATAACTTGGTGAAAGTATTTTGAACAATTTTAATCATACAATATAGGTTTGCAATAAACAAACCAAAACTGCATGTTTGCCTGTTTCTTTGCTTATACTAAAAATATTTTTCAGGGTATTATTAAAAGAAAATGACCAATGAACGTACTTTATGTGTTGTTAAAAAGGTGTGAAAAGTCATTTTGGTGTGCAAAGTAATGAAAAAGCTGTTATTGAGTAAGCTGCTGAGTACCAAAATGTCAACATTTGGTCTGGTCACAAGTAGTTTTATTACCTTGGGACTTGCAAAAAGTTACAAATGTTCCTATCATATTCTAATCACAGATCTGTATTACATTTGTTAGAGCAAATACTCATCTAATTAAAATAATTCATTCTGATTCTCTATTGCCCAATGATATGTTGTAACAGCTGGATTTTATTAATTCAGTTAACTAATGAATTAGATTCTCTTAGCTTAACCAGAGTAATAACCACCTTTATTGAAATAGTCAAGTAGAATATCACTCAGTACAACTCATATATACAGTACCAAGTATTAAATGTTGACACCTGTAATAACCTAACACCATAATCCAATAATACCTGTACTCTAAATCAAATGATGTTTGGGAGTATGTGAGCATGCATCCTATTAAGGTATTGTTGAGGAGAAAACTCAACCAACTGTGAGTCATTCTGTAAGTGCTATGGTTATAACTCACGAACATTTAGATACTAAAGCCAGGGCTTGAAAATCATTAAGAAGGCTACATGACATTTATAGTTATCCCTAGATGTTTCAGTTGACCTTCTAGCTCAGTTTCATGTCATGAATCAAAAAGGTCAAAGAGCTTCAAATTTATGTAAAGCTGTAGGTGAAATTATTGTCTGAAAGGGCAGCAACATCTTTTGATGTGACAGAATACAGGTGTCAATTATTGAGAAGGCTCATACCCCACTAACACAATCATTGTTCAGAAGCTTTCCATTAGCAATACTCTTTTTCACTTTGCTACTGGAGAAAGGTAAAGTAATAAAAGCCTGCCCCATACTACTAAAATAATCTGCCTTGCAATGATATATGCAATTGATATCTGAACAACACAGCATCCTGTGACAGCAACTTCCTTTGAATGGTTATGGCAAGTCACTGCAATTAATAGTGACAACGTAAGTATAGATAAAGTTGTAGGCTGCCTTAAAAGAAGAGGTAGGGGAGTATATCTCCCTTTGAGCAAACATTTTCTAATAACCTGGCACCCTGGATTGTTCATATAATATCTAAACATTAGCCATTCATTAGGAATTAACAAATCTATGGAATGATCCTTCTCCTTCCCCTTTAACAACATCTTATTCAATAAAAAATGTGCAGCGAACAAACACTAAATGCAAAGTGCTATGTTCATGGCAACCAAACAGAAGCAGTACTGCTGTTCTTCAGCAAAGTAAATCCAGACTGGTTGGAAGCACATTTCCTTTTTTAGTACCTTTTGAAAAAAAAGGTCATAAATCTCCATGTAAATATATGGTGAATCCAAACCACATGATATGTGGTTTAGAAACTGAGTTATGTCATGGTCATGGAAAGGATCCAGAAATAGAGTGGAACTATGAGCAAAAAAAAGTGCAAATATGATTTAGGTCTGTTACTAGCACACACACACACTTCTCCCCATAACATTTCTTTTTAATTTTTTTGTGACACAAAAATGTCAAACAAAACTAATGCAAATGCAAAAAAATTTTCATGATTAGGGGTGAGCAAAGCAAGCAACGTTTAGGCCAAAAGACATTCGGCAAACACAGCAGGAAGTCCACAAAATCCAGACATATTGCTGAACCCTCTTGAGGTCTATGGTAGCCAAATATTTCTATACTTTTCCAGGCTTTCTCAAGGCCAATTTGCAAACCATTGTTTAACAAAGTGCTGATAACTGACAAGAGAGACACTTAGAAATGAAAATTGAGATTTTTTTGCTTACTGTAAAATAATTTTCATTACATCTATTGAGGGGCACGCTAATGTAGTAATTCTTAGACATTTAGGTTTTACTGCTGCCTACAAAAGGTTTGGACACTGGCACGCAAAGCCAGCTCCTATATAACTCTGTCTCTAACCACCATATCTTGGTTTTATGAGAAAGAAGTACATAAGGCCAAAAACACAGAGGAGTGGGGCCTGTGTTCCATAATGGACTTCAAGATAAATATATATATTTTTAATTATATTTTTATTAATTTTACATTATAAATACAACCAATTTTCAAAAAATTACACTCACAATTTCCATAACAAATTTTACTTATTTCCTTCACCTCCCCCCCCCCCACCCCTTCCCGTCACCTCCTACTATTTCCTTTTACTCTCTTTTCCATCTGTTCCACTACTATTTTTCTTCCTCACACCTCTCTCCTTCTCTACCTGCCAACTACTAAAAGAGCTCTTATTTCTATCCTTATCTCTTCCTCTCTTTTATGTTCCAATCAATTCTAGAAAGCTCCTAAATGTTTTAAAGTCTTTCCATCTATCCCAAATTTTCTTAATTTTTTCCATTTTATCCTCTCCATTATGATATAGTTCCTCTATCCTATATACATACTCCACTCTATGTATCCAGTCTTTTATTTTCGGGGCTTTCTGTATCTGCCAGAATCTAGGGATCAGTCCTTTAGCCACATTCAGTAAATGGAATAGCATCATGTTCTTATATTGTTTCACTGAATACTCAGAGTTGTAGAAAATACATACCCAAGGGTCCTTCAAAACAGTAATGCCCGTTATCTCCTGTATTTGTTGTGTTACTCCTTGCCAAAATTCCTGTATTTTAGGACAATCCCACTAAATATGTGCCATTGTTCCCTTCATCCCACATCCCCTCCAACATAAAGGTGTACTCTCTGCCCATAAATTATATGCCACACTAGGTGTAATATACAACCTTACTAAACATTTATAATTCATTTCTACTATATTCATATCCACCGCACCATGTACTAAATTAAATATTTTCTTTTTCATTTAATTTTGTTCCATGTTCCTTTTCCCACTTTTCCAAAAACGGTGGGGGGACAAGTCCAGCTAAATCAGTAAAAATCGCAATTCCCCTTTATCAGTGATATCTTTCAAACGTTAATTTCAGATCTGCTGAGCTCTTGCCTTGTCTCACACTTGCTTGGAAGTTGGTTTTCTGGGAGTGAAGCTGCTACATGTGCAGGAGGGAGATCCAAGCAGGTTGGTCATCAGCTCTGAGGAAAGGGATTCGTCCCTGAAACGCGTCAGCCATTTGACCACACTGACAGTGAGAACACCTTGCCTGCCGTTGTGGCCATTGTCATTTTTCTATGCTTTTTAGATACATGCTTCGTCTGTGAGTATGTTTTTATTATTCATGAACTCCTACAATAAACCTTGGATAATGCACTAGGTGTGTGCGCCACCTGTTTTCTCTCTATCTAGTTATACTCCCACCCCCTTTCTTTATAGATTCTATCCCATATCCTAAGAACATTCAGTGTTAAAGTGCTTGTGTTTGCAGAAATATTTCAATACTGTTGTGGAGGACAAGTTATCTTATCTAATTGTGTCTCACTCAGTGTACTTTCTATCTTTACACAACTTTTCCCCTCTAAATTATATATCCAGTCTGCTATTCATGAAACCAACACCGAGCAGTAATATCTCTAAATATCTGGCACATTCAGGCCCCCATTAGTTCTGTCTTTACACAGTGTCTATTAGTTTAATCTAGTTTTTTTATTCACCCATATACTGTATATTTAAAAATCATCCTTTTTAAAATCGCAAAAAATGACCCCGATAAATATATTTAAGAGAAAAATGATACCCAAAAGAATGGTGGACCTCAGCTAACAATGTGGAGGACAGTCAGTCATGCCCCATAGAGAAAACAAGTGGAACAACAGACTACCTGAACAAGAAAAAATGTAGACAGCTAAGGGAAGGCTGAACAGACCAGGTATGTTTAAAAAAACAACAACAACCTGGTCACAGCCAAAAGCTGAAGAGGCCCATCTTTTACCATTTAACTTCAGGATAAGGAAGGTTGGATAGACAGGGTATGTCCAAACAATAAAACTAACCAGTTAAAAGTTGAAGGCCTAAGTGGAATATCCTTTACTCTTGAGTACAGGGATTTGGCATTCCATAAAATAGAGAGTGCTTGTATAACACAGCTCTCAACAGTAAATCTAAATGGAGACAGGGAAATCATAAGCTAGAAAAAAAAGAAAGGTAGTAACCCTAAATTCCTTAAACAAAGTGTTAGGTAATCCACTGAACCATTTTATAGGGGTAGGCAGGGAAGAGGATATATTGTAGTGCAAATTGGCCTACAAAGATATTAGGACCTGAAAGATGAGAAGTAAACCTTCTAACTCATGCCAAATGGTGTGTTAGGAGTATATCCTGCCTATCCTGACCATCAAATATCAAATACATGATTGTAGGTTTAATAAAACTCAGCCCTGTTAAGGGCAACATTCTCCTCATAGGAGCTAGAAGTTGGAATGCATGTACCAGCTCTAGGAACAATAAGCCTGATAGAGGGAAATAAGAGAATTTATCTTTTAGCAATTCCCCAAAAATGGAGTCCGGAGGACTTACACTATCCCACTGAGAGGAACACTTTGAGCGAGTGTTATAATGACCTGTCTGCTGACTTTACAGGGAAGCACAGGATTTCTAAAACAAGAATATTTCCCTATAAGGAAAGTGATGAGGACAAAAGACTAATCCCCAAATCCTTGCCCCCTAAAAGGGATGTGGTGGTTTGTGATTTGCACTTATCAGATAAGACCCCTGGTATCTGACCTCCCACAAGGGGGATGAATATAAGGTACTTGTTACTTGCTACACATTACCCCCAAAAATGCAAAAAGTAAATAAAAACACAAACACTAAGCAAAGTCCTATAGTTGAAAAAGTAAATAATGCCACCCCCAATGTAAATCCAATGTCAATCAGGTTAATCCAAAACAAATCTGAAAATATATTTTTTTTAACATGTAAAAAAGTAGTTTTAACAAATATTTTTATATATATTTCTAAATGCATTCCAAAAATGTAGATTTGTATTTTTAAAGACGTACAGTATATTTGAAATGTATTTTTAAATATATTTTTCATATATTTTGTGATAAAAACACATTTCAACATATATATATATATATATATTTTGAAGTATATTGAATAAAAATTGTAGTATTTCAAATATCTCCTAGATTGTAAGCTCCAAGGAGCAGGGCCCTCAAATCCCTCTTGTATTGAACTGTATTGTTACTGTATTGTCTCCCACTATAATGTATAGCGCTGAGCAAACTGTTGGTGCTATATACATCCTGTATAATAAATCCTGTATAATAATATTTGGGAAGAATATTTTTAAAATATATTTCAAATACATTGTTGTTCGATGTGGGTATGTTCAACCCAAACCTGAAGCTCATCCCTATTAATAATACAAATGTCAAATCAGAAACAAATAGCTAACGGGATTAAGGCGTTAATTGGGGCTGATTGGAGTAAACTACTGCCTATTAAAGGGTTACAAAGGAAGATTTTTTAATTTTGAAATAAATATACTTTTTTTTACTCGTAAGGTGCATTAACTGATGTCATATGCAAATCAAAGGTCAGAACTTTGTGCTACATATTCATAACATAGTAAATACAGTGTGACAATACATTGTTGTGTTGTATTATTCATTGACACCTGCAGACTATCTGAAATTGTAATTTTACAACAAATTATACATTGCAATTTGAGAGTCTGTAAAAGCAACAGGATGAAGAGTGGGAGTGGGGAGATGGCATGGGAGAGAGGAGCAGGATGAAGGTTATATAAAACTTCAAAGTTGGCTGTGTCCAATAATAAAATAAGCAGAACTCCAGCCAAACTTTTTTAAACACTTTTGTTAGACAGAGAAGACTGCATGTAAAGTTTAGGAAATTGTAAATAAACCACTAGCCGCCCAGCCACTGTATAAAAACGGTGGCAGGGCGGCACGGCTGGGCAAAAGCACGTTTTAAAAGGTGCTGTTTCAAAACAGGTAGGGGGTGCGCGCGAGGCGCGCCATCGCCCTACCTTCACCACGGATCTCAGCCGTGGGTGTCAGTCGCCGGGTCACAGCCGGTTATTATCAGCTGTGTCCCAGGGATTAGCAGCAATCAGTGACAGAGAGCAGGGCTGCAGTAGCTCTGTTTTCTGTCAGTTCCCTGACAGTTCCTGACAAGCTGACCTGCAGAAAAGAGTTTCTCTGTCCCGATCAGCATGTCTCCCTGCAGTACACACCCCCGCCCCCTAGTAAAACACTCCCCTCACACAGTTAACCCTTTCAGTGCAAAAAAAAGTTAATCCCTTCCTCCCCGATGCCATTAGTACAGTGTCAGTGGGTTTTTTTTGCACTGATCACTGTATTGGTGTCACTGGGGATGTCAGTGACCCTAAGTCAGTTCCCCCCCAGTGTCAGAATGTCCACCGCAGTCCCGCAGTTCTGCCATAAGTCACTGATCGCCGCCATAAGTCGCTGATCGCCGACATTATTAGTATAAAAAGAAATTAAAAATCCGAGTATCTTTACCGCCATTTGTAAACACTATAACTTTCACGTAAACCAATTAATTTACACGGATTGGGTTTTGTTTTAGCAAAGACATGTCGCAGAATGCATTTTGGCCGATTTTTTGACGAAATTTGATTTTTAAATTTTTTTTTACTGGACATGTTTTATAGCAAAAAGTACAAAATATAGTTTTTTTTCTCAAAATTGTCAGCCTTTTTTTTTTATAGCGCAAAAAATAAAAAACGCACAGGCGATCAAATACTACCAAAAGAAATCTCTATTTGTGTGAAAAAAAGGACATAAATTTAATTTATGTACCGTATTGCATGACCGTGCAATTGTCTGTTAAACTAGCGCAGCGCTGTATAGCAAAAAAATGGCGTAAATTGCAGTATCTATACCATAGTTTGTAGACGCTATAACGTTCACAAAAAGCAATCAATATACACTTATTGGGATTTTTTTTAACAAAAACATGTAGCAGAATACATTTTGGCTGAAATTTATAACTAATTTTGAGTTTACTATATATTTTTTATAGCTGAAAGTAAATATATCGTTTTTCTTCCAAATTTTTGGTCTTTTTTTGTTTATTGCGTGAAAAATAAAAAGCGCACAGGTGATCAAATACCAACAAAAGAAAGCTCTATTTGTGTGAAAAAAAGGACGTAAATTTTGTTTGGGTTCAGCGTTGCATGACCGCGCAATTATCAGTTGAATTAGTGCAGCGGCGAGTAGCAAAAATAGGCCTGGTCATTAAGGGGGGTGAATCCTCAGGAGGGCAAGTGGTTAAGGCATATGAAAAAGAAAAAGTAATTTATAGAATACTATCATTACATGTATTAACCCTGCATAGATACCAAAATACAGTGGAATTGATTTACTAAAACTGGAAAGTACAAAATCTGGTGCAGCTGTACATGGTAGCCAATCAGCTTCTAACTTCAGACTGTTCAGTTAAGCTTTGACAAAAATTCTGGAAGCTGATTGGTTTCTATGCAGAGCTGCTCCAGATTTTGCACTCCATAGCTTTAGTTATATGTTTTTACTATTGTAGTCCTTAACAATATTTGAGAAGCTACTATGGGACAAAACAAACCAAATAGTAATTGAGAAATGACAAAATCTAATGGACAGGGTTTTTTTCTTTTGTGCGTTAACCCTGTTCCATCCCACCTATGATGTGTTTTTCTGTTATTAAATTGAACTGTATCTGGTTATTATTATTCTGAGGTATTCTACCATCTATTGGTGGGCCATCAAAACATATTTATTTATGGTTCGGTACATCCCCTTGCTTGTATAATGCTAGTTGGTACATTCCTAGCTAGACCCTACCTGTTTCTTCCATGTTCTCTCAGTCAGCATTAGTCATTGCAGGAATAAGCCATTGCAGGAATAAGGTGTGGAAAGTCAATGGCTTCTTACATTTTAGAAGACTGGAAAAATATCCAACAAATCTTCTGTATTGCTCCTATGTTAAAGGAGAAATACAGCCAAAGCTTGTTCGGCTGTGCTTCTCCTGTGGATCACAGAAGTGAAGTTTGTTTGGCACTCCTGTGATCTATTTCCATCTAACAGTGAGCTAAAGTCCCCTTGTCAGCTGACATCACTCAGCCAATCCAGGCTAGGGAAGGATCCTGACCATATGGTCGGGATCCACCCAGGAGCCTGGACTGACACCTGGCTCAGTCTCTCAGCAATACACTCCAGTGAGCACTGGGGGGGGGCAGGGCAGACAGCAGTAACTGACAATCACCGTTCTCTGCTCAGAGTGGCAGGAAGAACTGAGCAATCAGCGGTGTTTGATCACTCAGTGCTCACCATTAGAGTCAGCGGGGGATAGATGCAGCATCAGATTGATGCTGCAGCCACCTAGGTAAGTATGATTTTTTTCTTAAATTATATTTTAGGCAAAATCACATTAAATTCAATTTTTGTGTCTGATGGAAGACTTAAGCTGCCTGAGGATGGTGTCTAGTCAGGAAGTGACTATATTGTCTATACAGACTGATTCTATGTTGGAATGGAAATGCTTAAAGTGGCATTTGAAACAGAAGACACTCTTAAAGGTATTGTACACTTTCAAATATTTCCATTGTTTTATCTACAGTATACATTAGTTTAGTTATATTCCTTGTGCTGTTTGTTTGTCTTAACTTGTAATGATGGGCTCAAATGTTGTGGTTGCAGCTTGTGGTGTCATGGTTGATTGATTCTGGCTCCATCTAGCCTGTCCCTATTGCATAGTTGCCAACAGTCTTGAAATGCCCAGGACGCTCATGGAATTTTGACAGCTGCCACTGACAGTCCTTGTCCCAGGCAGAGTCAAGAAAAGTTAGATTTGTCATGAACAATCAACTTTGTCCTGTCACAGATTGATTAGATGGCTGCTGTGTCTTGCTGGTTAGATGGTTGTACTGCCACCAGTGAGAAAGTGCAGCTGTGGGGCATATGATCTGTCCAGTGTTCTGATCATCCTCTTGCAATCCCCCTGCCCTCCCCCTGCCTGGGACTGCCAATCAATGAAAGCCATGTGCCTCTTCTTGTGATTGGTCCACACTATGGAGGGGGCCTGGCCATGAGTGATCTGTGCTTCCTGCCTTGAGCCTTACACAGGGGACCAGGACAACCAGAGCAGTTCGGAAACACAGGGAACTGTCAGAGCGGCTGCAGACGCAATCAGAGATGAGGTGCAGGGACACAAAGAGTGGAGGCCCAAACATAGGAATCAGGAGGTGCAGCCAGGGCAGTATGAGAGCAGACAACTTGCCAACCAGAGGAGCAGGTAATTGCTGATTGGCTGCTCATTGCTTCATATTATGGTGTTCATGATTGTGCATAAAAAAGTATCAGCAAATGCAGTATTTTTTTTATCCAGCAGTCACTGAGGGTCACTCTGATGGGGACAGGACATGCCTATGCCTGCAGTCCTGACCCTTTCCTGCAGTATGCCTGCAGTCACTGACCCTCCCTTGTAGTACACCTGCAGTCCCTGATCCTCTTCTGTAGTACGTCTGCAGTTCCCGACCCTCTCCTGTAGTACGCCTGCAGTCACTGACCCTTTCCTGTAGTATGCCTGCAATCCCTGACCCTTTTCTGTAGTACACCTGCAGTACACCTGCAGTCCCTGACCCTCTCCTGTAGTAGGCCTGCAGTCACTGACCCTCTCCTGTAGTATACCTGCAGTCTTTAACCCCCTCTTGTAGTACTCCTGCAGTCTCTGACCCTTTATAGTAGTACTCCTGTAGTGTCAGGAATGGACTTGCCAATAACGGTGGGACTCACCTGCCTTGTGGGCTGCAGTACCAGGGCTGGCCAGCGGGTGCTCTCAGCAATCAGAGACTCACCCCTGCAGTCAGCCAAAACACCTGAAGCTGATTGCAGGGGTTGTATTTAAGGAATGGCCAGACTCACAGTCAGGGCCTTGGTGTGTGTTTTTCCATGGGCCCCTGTATGTTGTAACCTGCATTCCTGTTTCTGCCTGACTTGTTGCCGACCCTGCCTGATCCTGACCTCTGCTGACTTCTCCTGTTTGATCCCTGGCTTGTAACTCTGACCATTCTCTCCGCCTGCTCCTCCTGTACCTACCTGCCCGATAGTTATCGACCCGGCCTGCCTGACTACGTTGTGCTCTATATGTGTATGTACCTGTGTATCTATATCAGTTTAGGTTTTGGTTTGTTTCACCTTGTTGTATGTATTTGTGTTATCTTGGGGTTTGGTACACTGCGTTTATATTTGTATTGTTAGTCTCAATAAATTATATTATTTACTATATCTGAAGCCTACTTTTCCCTGTGTCAGTCCACACACTTCTGGTCACACCCGCATCCCTGACATGTAGTATCATACCCTCTCCTGTACTATTCCTGCAGTCTCTAACCAACTTCTTTAGTATGTCTATGGTGCCTCACCATCTCCTGTACAATACCTGCAGTCTCTAACCATCTCCTGTACTACCCATGCAGTCTCTGACCCTTTCCGGAACTAACTGCAGTAACCTCTAGCAACCAATCAGTGAGCGGTAATGATGTTTTTATGTTTACATTATAAAAAAAATTTCAGATAAATCTATGTGTGTGTTTGTTTTTTGGGATGTTGGGTGGAGAGTAAAATTGCATGGGTGGAGCCCAAGAAAATCATACTTTACTTAAATATACCCCCTTTAAGCCACCCCCAATATTTAGCGTTATTTAATCTATGTCCATTTTTCAGCACCTTTTTTTCTAGGATAAACCACACCTATCAATGAATGCCCCACCCTTAATTAACATACTACTCCACCTACACTGGCTCTCTGGACATATAGAAAAAAAGTGTTCTTAAAAATGTTTTTGAAATGTTGGCAACTATATTGGCCAAAGGGACAAGAAAACGTCATGTTCCATGTCAAACAGCATTAAATGCATGCATTGCAGTACACTCCAGAGTGGGAATGCTAATGTAATAAAAAAAAAAAAATCTTCCAGCTGCTTGAGTTAGCTCTCTGTGTTTCTGCAAATGCTCTGCCTGCTTGTGACTGTGTCAGATGTAATCATTGTGTAGCTCTCACCTGCACAAACACTATACTGAAAGAACTAGGGATTGTAGGATATGTAGTTTATTCACAGGTAATGTGAATAGGATACAGACATAGATCCTGAATTAACCTGTACAGTGCCATGCTGAATTCCTCATGTTTCCCCAGAAACAGAAACTGCTAATATAGGAATGTAAAGATTTACTCTGCTATGGATTATGTGTACAGAGCATCAAATGGCAAAATTTAACCACATGATCAATGCACATTTTATGCAGGTGTCATTAGGTTAGCATTGGAATTCACAATGGAGAAAAATTGGCAATTTATGCATAATGCCTAACCCCATGCTTCCATTTTATCTAACACTCCTTTTATGTACACAAGGGGCTAAGACATCTTCTGAGTTTCATTAGCTTTTAAATGCTACTGTATTATTACTTAAAATAGCTGGAACAGGCTATTGGTATGCCTCTTGTTAAAACCAATGTCCAGTGTGCCTTTATGTAATTATTTGGCTTACGTGCCAAGCACAATACAATAACAGTAAAGGGAGACAAGTTCCAACATTTTTGTATTGTATTGCATTCAGGAATTTGCTCAAATGCCAAAGGTAGCGATAGGGATAGGGAATGCGTACATGTGGGCATATTCCAGGTGTGCTACAAACAGGTAAAATCTGGCAGGGCATAATCTTTGTCATAGCACTTGTACAAAATTCTGTTTAGTGACCCTAGGTCCTCTGTTGACATTATTTGTATCAAGTACGCTCTAGTTATTAGAGATGTGCATGGTGAAAAAATTAGTTTCGTTTAGCTTTGGTTTAATTTGTTAATTCAGTCATTTCATTTCTTCATATTTGTTATGTTAGAATGATTAATTTTTTTAACTCATTTTGTATATTAGGATTAGTTTTGTATATTCGTTGTTTTGAATTGATTCATATTTTTGTAAGTCATTTCAGAAGATTTACTGTCGATTCATTAGTGGTTTCCAGTGCAGCTTTGCATTGCACCTTACTTGTGGCTTGCTTGCAACTTGGATGCCTCATCTGAATTTTGATTCATAACAAAACGAATCGCACATATCTACTAATTATCAACAATTGTCTTTGGCTAGTCCTAGCTGGTGAAGCTTATTTATAAAAATGCAGCCATTGTCACACAAAGGAGCATTATGTTCTAGATTTGTTTATGTCAGGGCATCTTTAAAGTGTATGTACATTTTTCTATGTTTAGTTTTGGATAAAGTGGGTAAGGATTAAAACCTTACGCCTGCCTTTTAGAAGATTCAGCTTACTATTTATATTGGCGACCATTATTACAAAAAGTGATGGTATATCCAAAATTTTAGAGCTGCCATCAAAGCAAGAAACAAGAGAAAATCATTCAATCAGGACTCCTGTTCCAACCACAACTCTTTTACATGAGAATTGTGTTCATTTCACAGAGATTTGCTCCTATTTTATGTTGTATCTGCAAGACAAGAAGTGAATGGAATTCTTCTAGAGCTCTAAGACTTTTCTATGCCATCTAGATTTACATAATTAATAGAAAAGGTGCAAAATCTTTTAGCTGTGTAAGTATATCCTTCTAACAGCATTTATAATATTTAAGACTGTACACACCCATCTAATCTTGAAATTGGGTATGCGTTACTGGAGCCCTTCAAATGTTCATAAGCATTACCTACTGTAAAATGGGACAAACAAACGTAGGCACTAACTGAAGATTTTCTGTAGTAACATTGCCTGTGGGTCCTTCTGATTTCTTCTACCAAAGGGGCCTATATGCATTTATATTATCTGCAAAGAAGGTTTGTTTTACACCCTTTATTTCCAATATGTGAGTGTAAGGGTTACTGCTGACATTGCTACCCAGTGATTGATTGCTTTGATATACTTTGATTTGGATGAAAGACCCGATTGTTTTAGGGCAATAGAATGTGTATGAGGCTTTCAAATTAACCATTTCTATGGTTCCCAATGTAATATGAACCTGTCACCCACACAGATCACCCCTATCTGTATCAACTGGAAATTATTTTGAATTGACAAATATATTGCAGATCGGCCACATTTTGTCAAAGAAGTAGAAGCCTTGGTTGGCTTGGTTTCTCTGTAAGTATACTGTTAAAGTAACATCAGACAGCAGTGTTTAAGGTGAGTGTAACATAAACCTCTAAATACTTAATGGTCATCCATCACTCACATGATGTCCATTCTGAGAAGTAGCATCATACGGTAAAGCTTTAAAGGACACCGCCACTTGCTTTTCATCTTTTCAGAGGCTTTCCTTGCCCATTTTTATTACAATAAAGTTCAAAGTTCAGAAATAAAAATCAACAGATTTCCCTCACAGTGGTTTTCAGCGTTTCCATCAAAAGGAATCCATATTTAGCCTCCTGTCTTAGACATGCAGTACTCCTGCTCTGGCCTTACCCTTTCGGTCCATTGTCTGTCTTCTGAAGACATAACTCTGTGTACAGACCTCCTGTCTGCCAGGGTGGAACCCAGAACAATGTTCAGGTCACTACCAAAAGGCCAACTTACACCTGGCCAAACATTGAGCTAGTGGTTCCAAAACCCGGACCCAGAATTGAAGATTTCAGCAGTATGAAATCTCTCTGGGCTCCAGGTCCCAAAATGGATTTAACCTAACAATGAGGAAACTGAAAAGCCAGTTTTCTCTGCATGACACAAGCTTCCTGGAGCCCCTTAACCTGCCTTTCTAGACCCTGGAATGGCAACACACTGCCACACCATACACTGTCGAACACCACGGGACACTGCTGTGAGCTAATTATCCAATGTCCCTTCCCCAGAATCCCTTCTCTATATGTCCTTATGGTAAATGCAACAGGAAGCCAGTAAAACTTTCACAGGCCTATTGTCTTTCCTTAATTCTTCTGCTACTAGCAATGTCCTCTGAGGAAATTGGGGAAATATGTCCCCATTAAATATATACTGTATTAGTAAGTCTAGAATTGAAATGCCACACCATAATATCTGAGTCCAGATACAGGTTTATTCCAAAGACAAAAATTTGACAGAAGCCATTGTGTTTTGAGGGCTAAGATCCACCCTGTCATCAGTACTGCAATATAGCATAACAGTTAAAAAATCTAACAATAGTAAATTAAATATTATATAAATAAATATCAGGATCAGAAACCCTGGAGGCCATTTTAAAATTACACATGGATGTGTAGAGATAAAATTGCACACTTAAACAATAAATTCACCTTTCATAACATGTTACATGTTACACCCATTTTCATGTAACATGTTATGAACGGACCAGCCCCCACACCCCCAATTTAAAAAAAAAAACTCAGTCTTCTGTGAATGAGAAAACTACAAGTCCTGACATCCTTAGCTGCTGTCGGCTTATAGTTCTCAATTGTTGAGTGCTGTGGTGGTTTATTGATTCTTCCTGTCGGTATATCTGCTTTCCCGTACATTCCATATGGGCAAGCAGATATACTGACAGGCCTGCAGGAGACCTGCATGGCACCAGCAATCTGCTCATCGCTGGTGCAATGCTTTACAGGCTCCTGCCACAAAAAAATAATAAATGCAAAAAACATGTTAAAATGTGCATTTGTTATTTTTTGTTAGAATGTGAACATATCCTTTAAAGTTTCAGTAAACCCATGTGCACATGCTTTAATGTGTATTGTATGGTATCATTAAAACCAAAGTACCTAGATTGCTGAATTACAATGCTTGCAAATACATTTTTTACATTGGCAATTGTATGATCCTTATCCACCCCTTCAGTAGATCGATGTGAACTATGTGAGTAGATCTCTGGCAGTCAGTGATTTATTTAATTTTTAAAAATACATTTAAATCAGATTATGTAAAAAACAGACATGAAAGTAATGCTTGCTTTCAGTCACAAACATTGATAGGTAAAAATAATCTAGACAGTCTTCTCAGTTGCCCTTCATGACACTTCTGCACATTACACAAGGGGGTGGAGGGTGATCTCAGCAATTGTGATTGACAGTGTGAAGTCATGTAACTGATTAAAAAAATGATCTAAATCTAAATAACATCATGTAAAACAAAACAGATTAAACCAAGTATAATAAGATATCACAGGAGAGCTAATAAAAATAATGAGCATTATCAGCAGTAAAAATGAAATAGTATTTGTAGAGATAGTAGAAGTTTATAAAAAAAGAATATAATTTATGGTGTATGAAGTATCATAAAAATAATAATAAAATTGATATGGTATAAAGCAATTAAAATAAACATATTTAATATAACTACAATAAGCATATGAACATTGTAATATACACAATATTATAGTAATGAATATAAAAGTAATAATATTAAAAAATAAATAGTAAAAATAATAGTATTAATGGTATTAACAATGATTATCATATAACAAGGTATCATATAAATGACATAAAAGCTATTGAAGTAAAAAAAGGTTTTAAGCTATTTCAAATGCTGATTAAATCACTTACAATGAAAGCTGCCTCTTGATGTTTAAAACTTTTAGGTAGCTGCAGATTCAGTTGATATCCTGAGTGTTGGCTCTGATGTCCTGTTTTAAGGTGGATCCTTTCCCTTGCATAGTTCCTATAGAGCCACCGTTGGGTATGTGCCAGTAAGCTGGGTCTGTCAATATAAACAGACAAGCAGTTGTGGTAAGATAAGCCACTGTTCACTCCCTATTCCTTCCTGCTCCCTCCTCCAGGATAGTCAATAAACAGCTGCTAAAGACTACACTGTGCTTGTGAACTTGTACTGGACAGGAAGTTCAAGGAAGCGGAGCTGAGAGAGCTGGAGCCAGCTGTTTGAAGGTATGATGACTGTAAGTGCTTGGGCAAAATGTTAAATGAATACTTTGCTGGGAAATTTACATTTGTTTGATCTGAATTCATTACAGAAGAAAGTTTGAGAGTTTAATATTACTTTAATATGAGCTACAGATATAATTACAGAACCAGCTGTTAAGATGCTAAAACATATTAGTGGCAATACTCCCAATAAAAACAATGTATTATACAGTCTGAAGATTAACAGAAAAGAAAACGTTTTCCATGAAGAAAGAAGAAAAATGTATAAGGACTCTAAAATGATTATGTGATAGGGTGATTGTAGGAGAGAAATAATAATAGAGCTGTAAGTAATGTGTCAAGGGATATTCTCAAAAGGACTGACTTAAATGATACTTACTATGATGATGGATTTGCACAGCCTTTGTAAGCAGCTGGTTCAAGCAGCAACCAGCCTTACTGTTGATCTGTGCATAAACTCTAAAAAGACGCAAGTGTCACACTGAGTGGATGCAGGAGAGTAGATGATTGGCTGAGGGGAGTACAGTAAGTGGAGTCTGTGTAAAATGAACGTGAATGGAGTGAGGGTGCACACTTAAGGGGTCTCTAATGGTGTGGACTAGGCAATGGTGATAGATGTGGTGATGTGGGAGTAGCTAAAGGATGTGATGGGCAATACATAGAAAAGCTGTGTTGACAGTAGTATGGAGGTAAAGGACAGAGCTTGAGCTTGCCCATTAGTAGAAATAATGATATGTTGCAATTGTACTGACACAGAAACAATTGCATACCTCTAAGCAGACTGGGATGATTTATATTGGAATTAACCATTTGCCCTTCAGAAGATTCCGACTACACCATTTTTGCGATACGGCGCTGCGTTACTTTAACTGACAAATGCCCGGTCATGCTATGCTGTATATAAATGAAATTTATGTCAATTTTTCCCCACAACTAGAGCTTTCTTTCAGTGGTATATGATCACCTCTGTGTTTTTTATTTTTTGAGCTATAAACAAAAAAATACCGACAATTTTGAAAAAAATAAATAAATAAATAAATATATATATATATTACTTTTTGCTATAAAACATATGCAACAAAAAAAAATTCGGCATAAATTTAGGTTTACATGAAAGTTATAGCATCTACAAATGGCGGTATATATACTGGGATTTTCAATCATTTATTTATTATACTAGTAATGGCGTCAATCAGTAACTTATAGCAGGAATGTGGCAGGAATTCTGACAATGGGGGGAACTGACTAACTGCCATTGACATCCCCTGTGACACCAATACAGTGATCAGTGCTAATAAAAAGCACTAACACAGTACTAATGACACTAGGCAGGAAGGGATTAACATCTGGGGTGATCAAAGGGTTAACTGGGTTAGGGAGTGTTTTTATTGTATACTGTGTGCAGTTTTACTAAGCAGACCTGCTGCTGTCTATCTCTCTACTGTGCAGAGAGATAGAAAGTAGCATGTCCATGTTGACAGGAGAGAGATCTGTAGTTTTGCACACAGATCTCTTTCCCGCTCAGCTTCACCGACGATCATTGAGTTCCTGGCTGAAAATCAGTGTCCGGGACCAGGTGATTGACATCCTCAGGAGCCAATAAAAGGTAGGGTAGCGTGTGCGCCCCCTACCTGAAAATGCAAAATCACGTATATTTACGTGATTTTGCTCAGAGAAGCCGTTCTGTAGCAGTACATCTGCTATGAGGTGGCAGGCAAGTGGTTAAAAATAATAAATAAATAGTTCTAAAGGGGGACCGGGAATGATATTGGATAAAACAAATGAGAGTATGAGGAGAGATTGTGTGAGACTGCTATAGACAAGGGGCTAAAATATGGGTGACAGACAGCAATAAAAACCTGACAGGTGATCTAACCCTTTCCTATACAAATGTTTAAAAATGTTATCTGGGATTCTATTTTAGCAATAGTAATGAAGCAGAAAACAAATGAATTGTCTGACCACATCCCTCTGGGAAGAAATTCATAAGGGCACACATTGGCCTGATGTTGATGGTCTCTGTGCTGTATTGCTAGTTGGCACCTACCAGACATATTAGTGGCATCTGATATGCATACCATATGAAAGGATGCTCTGGGGTGGTAACCAACATCTGACTAAGATGACAGGTTAGAAGCAGTAGGAGACTGCATTGCTTATAGATGACGTACAGTATGATAAGCTTTTCTAGCATTTGGATTTCCACCATACCAAAGTGGTAAGACAATGCAAGTGCAGCATATGTGCCTGTCAAAAGGAGGGAAGGGATTATTAACATTTGGGAGAATATATAATAATAAATATAATAAAATAATAATCAGCTTTTGGAACTTTATTACTGTAGCCAGGTACTGGGCTACAGCAATATGGGGAATTGGTGCACTCAGAATCTGGTCAATCAGCTTCTAACTTCAGCTTGTTCAGTTACGCTTTGGCAATAAAACCTGGAAGCTGATTGGTTTCTATGTAGAGTTGCACCCAGGGGTGGACTGACAACTCATGGGGCCCCCGGGCAATGGGGGATCATGGGGCCCCTGTGTCCTTGCCCAAACTCAAAAAAGCCTATGGAAAAGGTACCAGGGGCATCTCATGGGGCCCCCTAATGACCCCGGGCCCTCGGGCAGTACCCGAGTTTCCAAATGGTCAGTCCGCCCCTGGTTGCACCAGATTTTGCACTCTTTGGTTTTAGTAATTGATTCCCATTGCCTTTTTTTCTTATTCCCTCTACTGAGATACTGATGTTATTCTGCACCATTCTTCTCCAGCCAGCAGGGGGAGAGCTAAAGCCAAACAAGCCTATAAACTTCTATGCAGAGCTCTGAGAATCCTGAGAGTTGTACTCTGAGATGGCTGCCATAAATTGGGATGAATGTATTCCTTACACTACAAATCCCAATAGGCACTGTGATGCAGGAGGAATGGAGAGATGATTTTTATTAAACTGCCCAGGAAAGTTATTCCTCTTGGTAATGAGGGAGATAGCAAGAGAGAAGCTCTGTCTGGATGTTCGTCTGCTAGCAGAGACCATACCAGTTCAGATACGAGCCTCAGACTGGAAGTGAAGACACCTGGGGGAGAGCAGCATTGCCCACATCACAGCACCTTCACCGCTACCACAGGGAGACTGGAACATTAGTGCAGCTTATCAGTGCCAATCAGTGCAGCTAATCATTTCCCATCAGTGCTGCCTCATGAGTGTCTCCTCATCAGTTCCCATCAGTACGGCCTCATCAGTGCTCATCATTGCCTATCAGTGTCACCTCATCAGTGCAGTCTCATCAGTGCATCCTCATCAGTGCCCATCAGTGCAGCTTTGTAAGTTCCCATCAGTGCAGACTCATCAGTGCCCATCAGTGCAGCCACATCAGTGCCCATTAGTGTAGCCTTATCACCGCACATCAGTGAATAGGAAAAATTACTTATTTGCTAAATTTTATAACAGAAACTAAGAAAAACATATTATTTTGGCCTGGGCAGGAAGGGGGTGAAAGTGCCTGATATTGAAGTAGGTAAAATGTACTACTTCTCTATGCTGCACTTGGGGTGGTCTTGCTACTTGCTGATGCTGATCTGGACACCAAATGCCATCTTGTGCCTACTCTCTACTGTTAATTACTTTTGTTTGCTAAATTGTGTTTTTGCCATGGTTAATGCAGTGTATGTTTGCTTGGTTACTTACCATACTGGGTGACAATATATTAAGTTTGCCTTTCTTACCTGGTTTGTTGCATGTTTTCTTTGATATAGCACTAGTATTGGGTACTGAGTACTATATTCAATGATTTCCTGTGATATTGTATGTTTGTACACACAACCTGGTCTGTCAGAAGGACTGAGGTTCTTGAAAAGGTCGAGGCAAAGAACAATGGAGCCAACCTATTCAGCAGCTCTAAGGGGGTAGTGCTACATTCCCTTTCATGAATGATGTTCTCCATGATGACTCTGAAAACCCTCATACACTTATGAAAGCACAGGTGACAAGCTTAGTGTTGCAGATTCACCTTACATGAAATTGTACTTTATACCATCCTATTTCAAAACCCTAATAAGTGCAATAGTGGCTCCAAAGAATAGCAGGATGGCATACGTAAGAGACATACATTTTGTATACAGTTATGCCACAACAGCCTATATACAGTACATACAACTTACAAGCCGACCTTCAATGCACTGTTTAATTGGGGAACTATGTGGCAAATGAGGTTTAATGTTGATAAATGTAAGGTTATGCACTTGGGGGCTAAGAATATGCATGCATCATACATAATGGGGGGTACAACTGGGGGAATCAATGGTGGAGAAGGATCTGGGGGTTCTGGTAGATCACAAGCTTAATAATGGCATGCAATGCCAAGCTGTGGTTTCTAAAGTTCAGTGTACAGCTATTCACCCTGAGGTCATCACAGAGGACAAGGGGGAACTCTTTATGTCTGGAGGAAAAGAATTTTAATTTCCAAACACAGAAAGGTTTCTTCACAGTGAGAGCTGTGAAAATGTGGAATAGACTCCCTCAAGAGTTGGTTCTGGCCAGCTCAGTGGATTGCTTCAAATAGGCCTGGATTGTTTCTTAGATACACAGAATATAACTGGATACTAACATTTATAGGTAAAGTTGATCCAGGGAATATCCGATTGCCTCTCGGGGGATCAGGAAGGATTTTTTTTCCCAGCAGGAGCAAATTGGATCATGCTTTGCTGTTTTTTTTTTTTTTGCCTTCCTCTGGATCAACTGTGGGTATAGCATTATAACTTTTTTTTTCTATGGTTGAACTGGATGGACTTTTGTCTTTTTTTCAACCAGACTAACTATGTAACAGTATGATACCACTTATTCAGAAGAACTACTTTGTAATATCACCTGGAAGAACCATATATCATTAGCGGCTTGATAATAGATGCAAAGGGGTTGATTTACTAAAGACAAATAAGCTGTTCACATGCCAAAGAAAATTGCACTTTGCAAAGGAAGTTGCATTTTGTGTAGGAATTTTCCCCAGAGCTTATTGAGTGTGCTGAAATTTCACTTTGCAAAGAATACTCAGTCACATACAAGGAAAATAAAAAATGGAATTTAACTTGCATATGCTTGGGTGATGAAAGTCATCAGAGCTTCACCTTATTCATTAAGCTGTGGGAAAACTCTGGACAATCTATCTGCCTTTAAGTAAATCAATTACAATACATACCAAAGAGCTGGCCAATCTTTATAATGAATAAAAAAGTTGGATTACAGATACAGTTGCCTCTATATCACCATTTGAATAAATTTGATTTATTTGGATAATATTTCAATTCACAGGCATTTTATGCACACCCGGTTGCTTGACGTTCACATAGGGTAGTTAATATGCACTTGTAATAAGCATGGAATAAGGCCAGCTTTACAATCTGCTGCGCAGTAAGGTAGTTATATTATAAGCACAATGTTTGCAAGACATGCCAATATGGTGAGCGATATTAGGCTATAGTGCTAACAACCATTGTGATGTATGCCATACAGGGAATGTTGTTAAATGTGTCTGAAAAGTTCATTATGTAAAGTATGTGGCTTGATTTCAGAAATCTGTGAATAAAGACTAATTCATTTTTATTGTCATGAGATATTGATATATACGGCAAACTGTATTGCCAAAAGTATTGGGACATCCAAATCATTGGATTCAGGTGCTCCAAATATCTCCATGGCCACAGATGTATAAAATCAAGCATGATGTCTGATCTCTGTCTGGCAAGCCGATGGACGTGTCTGGGTTGGCGGTTGCCAGGAGAATGACACTTGCCTGACTGTGCCAAGTGTAAATTTTGGTGGAGGGGGGATTATGGTGTGGGTTTTTTTTTCAGGGGTTGGGCTTGGCCCCTAAGTTCCAGTGAAGGGAACTCCTAAAGCATCAGCATACCAAGACATTTTGGACATTTTGGATTTCATACTCCCAACTTTGTGGGAAGAACAGTTTGATGATGGCTCTTTCCTGTTCTAACATGACTGCGCACCAGTGCACAAAGCAAGGTCCATAAAGACGTGGATGAGCAAGTCTGGGGAGGAGTAACTTGACTGGCCTGCACAGTGTCCTGACATCAACCTGATAGAACACCTTTGGGATAAATTAGAACGGAGACTGCGAGCCAGGCCTTCTCGTCTGACATCAGTTCCTGATCTCACAAATATACTTCTGGAAGAATGGTCAAACATTCCCATATACACACTCCTAAACCTTGTGGACAGCCTTTCCAGAAGAGTTGTAGCTGTTAGAGCTGCAAAGGGTGGGCCAACTCAATATTGAACACTAGAACTGGAATGCCATAAAGTTCATGTGCATATAAAGGCAGGCGTCCCGATACTTTTGTTAATATAGTGTATGTAGATAATAACATCTGCAAGTTGTTGGGGCATTGTTGCTGTTTAATACACTAATGGTTGCAGAAATCTTCAAACATACAGGAAAATTCAGCTTGAGCTCTTTAGAAAGTGTTTAGAAGGATAGTTATTTTCAGCCTAACACATTGAGCCTAATAAGGTAAACATTCCTTCGTAAACGATTTGTTAAAATTCCTACTCCAGCACTTGAAGTTGACTACTTTCAGTGCTGCTTCCCTGAATTTCTGGTCTTTACAGGAAAGAGTTACCAGTGGACAGAGTAGCTACCAGTCAGTCCTAGCGTGGAAAAGGGAGAATAGAGGAGAAGGGAGGGGAAGGAGGAGGGAAGAGTGCCTTGCCATCCTAGGCTATGGGGCTGTGTGTTCGATTGATGCATGTAGGGAGACACATCTCTGGTTCCTGCATCCAAGGGTGACTCCATAGGATGCTGCAAGAGAAAGGCGGCACCCTGAAATAGGAATCCTGCAGCAGCAGTCATGGCACCAGTCTTAACTGGAACATAGGCAAGGATTACAATAAGAAGATGCTGCTTACTCAGTAAGGGATTAAATCAGCTGTTGAAAGTATTTAAAAACTGAGGATTTGAAGTGTAACTTTAGGCCACAAAAAGGGTGAACAAGCAGGAATTTTAATGCAGAAGAGATTAGGGCTTGATCTGATATGGGGGTGCAGTAAAAAATGTCAGGGGCAGAGGATAGGAGGTTAGCAGGACAGAGGATAGGGTCAGAAGTTTGCAAGGCAGTGTACAGGGGGTCAGCACGACAAAGGATGGGAGGTCAGCATAAGAGTGTATAGGGGTCAGTAGGGCAGTGTACAGGGCAGAGCCTAGGCACAGGCAGAAGATCTCCTCTTCCCCACACAGCACATAGCTGAAATTGGATTCCCTTACACAGTCACATTCTGCAGGGTGTGTAGCTGACTACTGCAGCTGCACTAGCATTCTGACCTGGGAATTTCACAGGTCAGAACTGCAACATAGCAGCCAACTACAAACCATGAAGAGGGGGTGCATTCCGGGTTGCAAACACTCAGAATCTTTTTGCAGACCTACTACTGGAGATGGTCAAAGATTGCACACATACTTCAGGAGACGGTCAGAGACTGCAGACATGATACATGAGATAGTCAGAGACTGCAGACCTACTACAGGAGACAATCAGAGTCTACAGACCTACTACAGGAGATGGACAGAGACTGCAGACCTACTACAGGAGATGGACAGAGACTGCAGACATACTACAGGAAATGGTCAGAGACTGCAGACATACTACATGAGATGGTCAGAGACTTCAGACATACTATAGAAGATGGTCAGAGACTGCAGACATACTACAGAAGATGGTCAAAGACTGGGGACAGGGGATGGTCAGAGATTGCAGGCATGATACAGGAGATAGTCAGAGACTGCATGCATTATACAGGATATGGTCAGAGACTGCAGACATGGTACAGGAGATGGCTGGAGACTGCAGAAATAATACAGGAGATGGTCAGAGACTGCAAGCATGCTACAAATGTGTCCTAGCAGTTACTGATGTTCTCCCAGTATAGAAAAATGCTGGTCAATGCTCTATGTGTGAACAGAGCCTTAAAAAATATAACAAAGTTACAGAAAGCTGCAGCAGGTCCAATTGCTATCTTACAAACAGTCCATTACTCCAGCACAGTTAGGAGGGCAGTAAATGATTAATATGTCTGTTAAGCTGCCAGCCTGACTAGCCTAAATCCTGCAAAGGCAACATAAAAGGAAGCCATCAAATAAATCAGGGAGAGCTTACTCAGGACTCTATCACAAACAGCTGAAAGTCGTCACTAGCGATGTATGACACACTCACATGTAATGCCACTGCAGTGTCTTCAAGAAGTCTAATGATCTGTGGTGTGTTCACCCTCCGGTGTGCAGTGCTAGTGTAAATAAATAAAAATGTAACCAAGTGGGAGAAGAGCGAAGGGAGTCATTCCCTAATTTGGGTGATCATTGTCTAAGCCGCATGCTGGACAGGTGAACACACTGATCATAGACTTCTTGAAGACGCTTCAGTTGGCCTGTCAATCTGACACACTGTTAGTGGGGATCTTCAGCTATTTGTATAGAGCTACTGTAGGCTCCTGTGTGATTTGTTTGCTATGAACTTTATCGTGCCTTCTAGGGGGCCTGTTCTTCTGGTGTTTTGTATCCTCCCCCTCCCGCCCCCATCCAGCTCTGCTCTAGCTGCGTGCATCTTCTCCTCTGAGTCAAATGTGGCGGGCTGGGGAAGGAGCAGGTACCAGTGCTGTGTGATTGGCTAAGGAGGTGGTGGGAGGTGGAGCAATTCATCAGCAGTCCTTCCCTCCTATTCAGATGAGTGAGCTATTGGTTAACACACTGCTCATCCAGAATTACAGTAATAATACAGACGGTCGGCAACACTGGGGGGGGAGAGTTGGCTTTGGGGGAGCGCAAATGAATTATGGTGGGGCGTAGCCCACCCCACCACGCCCCCTAGATCCAGCCATGGAAGAGACATACTTTGTCTTTTCTGTATTAAAACTACTTACCTGTCTGTCCGCCTCTGTACAGTGAGCTTCACAAGCACAGCTTGCTGTACAAATTCTGCAATGTCAAATCTGACTGAACTCCCATGCATGCGCAAGAGTGACGTCATTCCCTCTTGGCCAATGAAAGCAGGCGGCAATTGAGCCCCAGGAGCCAGCCTCCCAAAGATTTCAGCGACCATGTGGGGAGCTCTGAGATGCTGCATTACTGTTGCCGAGGGGAGTATGGTCTTTAATATCACTTAGAATGGGCATTTTAAGAATTGTCAGTTCTTGTATCTTCACTGACAAAGATGTATTTATATATGAGCATGTTAAAAGGGTTTTCAAGGTCAACATAAAATAGACACCTCTCCCCCTCAGTGAGACCCTCTCCAATTCTTATGAAAAGCAAATGCAATCTCCTATTAGGAAATGCTCTTTGTACTTCTGTATTGAAGACTGCAATGTGTACATGTGTAAGGGTGTGACGCATGGATAAATACTGGTGTGTAATGTTAAACTGTAATATGCCTGCAATATGCTCTTTGGTCAGTAGATGGCAGAAAAGTACAAGAATCGATTTTGTAGTGACTTTTGCTAAGACAAGATAAATGCTTATTTACCCTATAAAGTTTAATGAATACTAATTTAGGGGCCGAGTAGGACCCTCAGAAGGGTCATAGTGAACTGTAAATGCAGGTTTGAGGCTGCAATTAAGAAATGACTTACTGCATCACAAACTCTATGGGAAGAGGAGGAGTTCCTGTACTGAGGAGGAAGTGAAGTCTGGGTCTGGCTGATGGATGCTGAGGACGTCTGGAGAATCTGTGTGGGGCCTGGAAGAGGATTTACTGCTCACAGTGGAATCTGGTGATGGCACCTAGGGAAGATTCACAACGAGACCAGGAAACAAGTGACTGTATGGTCCAGTTCTGGAGTGGATTGGGGAAAAAGCACCAAGAGCCTGCCAGGGAACTGTAAGTGCGGCTTTGCCGCAGCACATCGCACCACACGTGGTCAGTGACATTTTGGATATACCAGAAAGTTACAAGAGACACACTCCACTTTCCTTTGGATTACAAATAGTATTGCGCAATACTTAGGGTGCACCCCAACGTTATATCTTGCTCAGGAACATTCAGGCGCAGCCAGGCTGCTTTCTGGACATTGGGGAAAAGTCCGCAAGTACGGGGTTAGTGTTAGAGAGTATTATTCTTACTGTATGGTTATGCGCTGTTATCATTCTGTTTACATATGCTCAACTACATGATCACTATAACTGTTCAGTAAACGTAATTGTTTTAAAAGAACCGCTGTCTGTGTCTGTGTGGCATCGTGTACCCTCTGAATCTGTGGGCCCAGCCCTCGGTCTTCCTTCACATGTATGTCAGTACTTCGAGTGATTATACTGGGATGATGCCTTCAGTTATAGGCATCCTCCCAGTATTGTTTTTTTCAGCCGGAAGCTTGCTTTTTGTAAGAGACATCCTAGCAGCTAATTAACCACTGGATTGCTTTTACAGGTGGCGGTAGGAGTTGTACCCCCCTCTTATCCTTTACCACTGCCTCTCTGAGCTCTACGTCCAACTGGAGAACCTGGAACTGAAGCCGGTGTCTTACAACAGAACTGACTGGGGACCACATGATCCAAAATCTTCCCTATGGTCTAGGACAGAAATCTTCAAACTGTGGCCTGGGGGCTGGATGTGGCCCTTTACCAGCCTTTAACCGGCTTTTGAGGCACTATTCCTCTGAATGATATAAGGCACTATTGCTCCAACTGATACCAATGATGGGTACTATTCCTTCCACTAATAGCAATGATGGGGAAATATTCTTCTTTTTACTTACCACCAACCCTGAGGCCATGTTTATTCTCAAGGGGACATTTTCTACCCCACTAACCACAATCCAGCCCCCCTAAAGTCTGAAGTACAGTAAAATGGCCCTTTGAATGAAATGTTTGGAGACCCCTAGTCTAGGAGACCAGAAGCGATGAGTATTTTGGGAAAATGTTTTTTTTTTAATCTTATGCTTTCAAGGGTCCATAGAATGCAGAGCTCTTCAGAAAGAGGACCTGTCACTACCTATTGTCATCACAAGAGATGTTTACATTGCTTGTGATAACAATAAAAGTGATCAAAAACATTTAGACAGCGTAAAAAATTTGAAACATTAAAAATAAATAATAAAGTGTAAAATAAATTAAATTCCCCCCATCCCACCATGCTCACACGCAAAGGCGAATGCTCATGTAAGGCCCACATGCATACATAAACGGCAATCACACCACACATGTGAGATATTGCCACCAATGTCAGAGCAAGAGCAATAATTCTAGCACCAGACCTCCTGGCCTCCTCCTAGACTGGTACCCTGTAACCTGTAAAGGCTTTTAAAGAGTAGCCTATGGAGATTTTTAAATACCATAGTTTGGAGCCATTTTCATTTCATCTCAATTTTAAAGCGGATGTTAGGTATCTATTTACTCAGCGAAACACTATCTTTTATATTTTACCAAAAATTGGGTTTTATATATACAGTCATGGCCGAAATTGTTGGCACCCTTGATATTTTTCCTGAAAATCAAGTATTTCACACAAAAAAGGTATTGCATTAACACATGTTTTGCTATACACATGTTTATTCCCTTTGTATGTATTGGAACAAATATAAAACAGAGGCAGAAAAGCAAATATGACATAATGTCACACAAAACCCCAAAAATGGGCTGGACAAAAGTATTGGCACCCTTAACTTAATATTTGGTTGCACACCCTTTGGAAAACATAACTGAAATCAGTCGCTTCCTATAACCATCAATAAGCTTCTGACACCTCTCACCCGGAATTTTGGACCACTCTTCCTTTGCAAACAGCTCCAGGTCTCTCTTATTGGAAGGACACCTTTTCCCAACAGCAATTTTAAGATCTCTCCACAGGTGTTCAATGGGATTTAGATCTGGGCTCATTGCTGGCCACTTCAGAACTCTCCAGCGCTTCTTTGCCATCCATTTCTGAGTGCTTTTTGACGTATGTTTGGGGTCATTGTCCTGCTGGAAGACCCAGGATCTTGGACGCAAACCCAGCTTTCTGACACTGGGCCCTACAGTGCGACCCAAAATCCTTTGGTAATCCTCAGATTTCATGATGCCTTGCACACAGTCAAGGCACCCAGTGCCAGAGGCAGCAAAACAACCCCAAAACATCATTGAACCTCCACCATATTTTACCGTAGGTACTGTGTTTTGTTCTTTGTAGGCCTCATTCCGTTTTCGGTAAACAGTAGAATGATGTGCTTTACCGAAAAGCTCTATCTTGGTCTCATCTGTCCACAAGACGTTTTCCCAGAAGGCTTTTGGCTTACTCAAGTACATTTTGGCAAACTGTAGTCTTGCTTTTTTATGTCTCTGTGTCAGCAGTGGGGTCCTCCTGGGTCTCCTGCCATAGCGTTTCATTTCATTTAAATGTCGACGGATAGTTCGCGCTGACACTGATGCTCCCTGAGCCTGCAGGACAGCTTGAATGTCTTTGGAACATGTTTGGGGCTGCTTATCCACCATCCGGACTATTCTGCGTTGCAATCTTTCATCAATTTTCCTCATCCGTCCACGACCAGGGAGATTAGCTACAGTGCCATGGGTTGCAAACTTCTTGATAATGTTGCGTACTGTGGACAAAGGCAAATCTAGTTCTCTGGAGATGGACTTGTAACCTTGAGATTGTTGATATTTTGCCACAATTTTGGTTCTCAGGTCCTCAGACAGTTCTCGTCTCCTCTTTCTGTTGTCCATGCTTAGTGTGGCACAGACAGACACACAATGCAAAGGTTAAGTGAACGTCTCTCCTTTTTATCTGCTTTCAGGTGTGATTTCTATATTGCCCACACCTGTTACTTGCCCCAGGTGAGTTTACAGGAGCATCACATGCTTGTAACATTCTTATTTATCCGCAGTTGTGAAAGGGTGCCAATACTTTTGTCCAGCCCATTTTTGGAGGTTTGTGTGACATTATGTCGAATTTGCTTTCTTTCCTCCCTTTTTTTGTTTTGTCCCAATACACACAAAGGGAATAAACATGTGTATAGCAAAACATGTGTTAATGCAATACGTTTCGTGAGAAATACATGATTTCCTGGAGAAATATCAAGGGTGCCAACAATTTCGGCCATGACTGTATATATATATATATATATATATATGAAATATTATATGCATTATGATTGTGTGCATTAAAATTCATTAAAGTGTATTTTTCCCCAAAAAAATTGCTTTTGAAAAACCACTGCCTTTGACATAAAAAATTACAAAATGCACATTTTATTCTCTAGGGCCTCAGCTTAAAAATACAGTATATACATAATGTTTGAGGGCTCTAAGTACTTTTCTAACAAAAAATACAGATGTTTACATGTAAACAAAAAAGTGTCTGAAAAGACCTGGTCATAAAGTTGCTATGCTTACTCGTTAATACAAAGTATATACAGTAGTATCTTGTTTACCAACTATTTGTTAGAGTTATGTCCTTTTATTTTATTTGTACCAACTAGCAGTAATAACACCAATTGATTTTAGAAGAAAGAAGTGCCAAGCAATTAACTCAAAATTGTATAATCCACTTTTATAGTTACTTTCCGCTTTCTGTTTATGTAGCGGAGCTTTTACATGCAAAGCCATCTGTGCAGGCTGCCTTTACAATTCAGGTGTATCATCCTGTCATTCGGACAAGTTTCAGCTTCAAGTTATGTTTTGTAGCTTTAAGTTATCAATGCCAGTAAACCATTTCTCTTTTGCTGTTTGCCATAAGTCCTACTGGCCAAACAAATCTGTTGTAGAGTAATGTGAGCTATAGGTTTAATATTCTGACCTTTTTCTCTGTGTCCATAATTCCAAAGGCAAACAGACCCTTGGGCTTCCATGAATATCCCTGTCTGCGATTGTTGTAGAAAAGTTTATAGATCAGTGTTCAGTGTGTCTCACTATTCCTAGTTTATTACCATCAAGCTGTCCCTGGGCTGTTTTATTTATCACTTTGTATATCACCCTGCTTTTTCTTTGTCATCCCTTTTCTCTCCCACTTATTTTAATCAATCACGGGCTGAACTGAACAGGGAATTATTGTTAGTAGGATGTTGTTTATTCTTTGGAGCTAAATATGGATTGGGCTGAAGGAAAAGGTAAATAAAACAGGAACTAGTCGTTTAAAATAGATACCCATGGGAGGTAAAGTAAAATTATGGCCAGACTACGGACATTCAAATATATACATGTTTTACTTTATATATATGTTACATATACAAGCCTTCACAGGCCTACTGAAGCTGCTAGTAATTCAAGTTTATTGCAGAGATATCTTTACTTTCATTTAAGCAGGTCAATTGATTCTGCTTCCCCTCCCAGCAGTGACCTTGCATCCTACCAAACTTCTGGTCCCTAATGAACACATTGATCAGGGGCTTGGAAAGAGGTAGAGAACAGAGTGCAGAGGCCAGGGGCGGACTGACAACTCATGGGGCCCCTGGGCAATAGGGGATCATGAGGCCCCCGTGTCCTAGCCCACACTCGAACCACACCTAAAAGAGCCTATGAAAGGTACCAGGGGCACTTCATGGAGCCCCCTACTGACCCTGGGCCCTCGGGCAGTGCCTGAGTTCCCAAATGGTCAGTCCACCCCTACAGAGGACTATGAATGAGTAATGCGGCTGGGCGGACAGAGTGGGGTGGAGGCGGGGGCCGGTGCATTCATAACATATTTCATGATACACCCTAAATATTGGTGTAATATGTAACATGCTAAGAAAACTTTATTGTACTTCTTGTGATCTTTGAGGACAACTTACTCCACAGTGTTTGCAGCTGCATAGGTCATTAAGGGCTTGTTTTGCTAATCAAACATTTTTTGCTTGATAGGAATATGTCAGTGTTTGAATGTTATTAGCCTGACCAAAGTAAAGTAGAAATCAGGCAAAACCTTATTGTGTATTGTGAATATATGTGGAAATAATTAGTCAGATCTGTTAGGTCTTGACTTTTTTCGTTTGTTGACTAGCTGGAAAGGGAGAACTTTTGTATAATGCCCCACCCATGTGCACTGTTTATTTTTTGCTAGTTTAGAAATGGTTGTTTTCTTGCATTTGGTACAGAAACACATGGGGGGGGGGGGTGCTTATCTTAAGTGATGTTGAGCCTCTGGGGTGTTGTTGTACCTTTAGAAAGCAGAGGGTTGCCACCCAAGGAGTGCATTGCTATAATTTATGTCACATGGGTGGAGATTCAGAGAGTTTAGAGTTAGGAACCACACTTTACAGAGGTGCCTTGACAGGGCAGTGTGGCTTTACATGCATCTGCAAATGTATGTGACAAAAACCTGTTTTTTTAACCTTAGTTTAGTTTTATATAGTATTGTTCTGGTTATGTTTTCTGTTTGCTAGTTTTAAATTGATCGTTGATCATTGAGTTGTTGCCAAGCTTGTTTTTTAGGTTGTTAATGGGGGTATTTCTTCTTACTTCCTGGGACAATTTAGGGTGAATCTCTCCAACAGGGACAAAGATAGCATTTTGTTTTATCAATGTAATGTACAGGGGCGGACTGACCATTTGGAAACTTGGCCCGGGGTCAGTAGGGGGCCCCATGAGATGCCTGCCCCTGGTACCTAATTCATAGGCTTTTTTGAGTTTGGGCAAGGACACAGGGGCCCCATGATCCCCTATTGCCCAGGGGCCCCATGAGTTGTCAGTCCGCCCCTGGTAATGTGTACCATGTGTGGCTGTGTCTGTGTTTAGTTGAAATCTTACTCCTCCAACCTCCCTCAAATCTGCTGCCATAATTTTCAGAGTGATGCAGCTTAATAATGCTGATGGAACTGTGACAAGAACTCATCAAGAGAGCCCAAATGTGCCTGCCCTTTCTGCCCCCTCCTCCATTAACCACTTCCACGCCACCCTATAGCAGAAATACTGCTACAGGGTGACACTGGTGCACAAAATCACGTATATATACGTGATTTTGCAGTTCTGGGTAGGGGGCGCGCATGCTGCCATTCGCGGCCTCGGCTGTCAATTCCCCGGGTGATTCCCCGTTGGCAATCTCCAAGGATTTCCGACAGGGGATACACCTGTATGTAAACAATACAGTTCTGCCCCCCCATCAGCACACTGCTCTGTATGGTTCTGCATAATATCGTTTTTTTTTGAATGGAAGAAAACCCTATTTTTCAGAATAGACAAAAACGGATGTAAATGGACATAAACGGATGTAAACAGATGAAAAATGGATGTCAATGAACAAAACAGATGTAAACGGATGAAAAACAGATGTAAACTGACAAACAGACGTAAAAAGCTGTAAACTGACAAAAAAACGAATGTAAACAGATGAAAAACAGATGGAAACTGATGAAAAACGGATGCAAAGAGGGATGGAAAAGAGATGTAAACTGATGATAAACTGATGGAAACTGCTAAAAAACTGATGTGAACTGATAAAAACTGATGTGAACTGATAAAAACTGATGTGAACTGATTTGTTTTTTCTTGGAAAAAATGTAAGTGAACTGATGATAAAAACAGAACGCCTGTGTGAAAGGGGCCTTACTATCACTCTAATCAAGATATGGCAGCACAAGGGAGACACATAACACTGATAGCAAGTCATGCCCTTTGTGCTGATTTTTTTAAACTAAACGTAAGCTTTAAAGCGGAGTTCCACTCAAAAAGTGGAAGCTCTACTTATTTTACTCCTCCTCCCCTCCACTGCCATATTTGGAACCTTTTGGAAGGAGCAGATATCTGTTTTTGACAGGTACCTGCTCCCACTTCCGACTCAGTTTGCCGCTGCGAAATGTGACGGAAGTTCGGCCCCCTCCTTCCTCCCGTAGTCTCCTGGGAACTTTCACATGTCTCAGAAGACTGCCAGAGCAATTAGGAGGCGCAGTGAGACTCACGCATGCTCAGTGGGCACCAGGCTGTGAAGCCACAAGCTGTCACAGACTGGTGCCCACAGCTAAGATGCCGTGGAGGAGAGAAGGGGAGAAGGGATGGCGTGGGTGAGAACATCGCTGGACCCTGGGACAGGTATGATACGATTAATTCCTGTCTGTAGCTCAACTGTCCTCGATTATTATTTACCACCAGGCCAGGAGAAATAAAGCTCCAGAAACCGAAGTGTAAAAAAGCTAAATCTCTGAAAGTTTAATGCAAGATAAGAACTGTTATACAGATCTCAATAGGCGTTGCTTAATTTTAGGATGACCAATTAAACATTCTATTCTTATCAGTATAGTTACGTGAAGAACAGAAACTGCAAATGGTTGATGAGTACCATATAACGTGGTTCTGTTTACTGAGAATAGAAATTAAACTCAGGAAACGAGAGAGGAGATACAAGTGAAACTCAAAACCAAAACTAACTGTTCACACATCTAGAAATGGAGGCATTATACAAAATGGATGCCAGTTAAAGACATATTCCCTTACAAGGTAAGTGTGTGTTTATTAAAAGTCAGCAGCTACAGTATTTGTAGCTGCTGACTTTTAATAAACACAAAAACGGCTAGAACTGCACTTTAAGACCTCATTCACATGGGCATACCTATCCATACCCATATGGAAGAAAAATATATTTTAAATATATTTTTTAAATATTTTTCCCAAATATATTGCCATATATTTGAAATGCTACAATTTTGGCCATATTCAATATATTTCAAAATATATTTCAATAAATATATATATACTGCATGTTAAAATGCGTTTTTTATATATTACAAAATATATGAAAAATATTTTTAAAAATATAAATTTTTTAAATACCGTATTTTTCGCTCCATAAGACGCACCTGACCATAAGGCGCACCTAGGTTTTAGAGGTGGAAAACAAGAAAAAAAAATATTCTGAACCAATGGACTGCGGACACAGTACAGGGGATGACCAGAGACTGCGGACACAGTACAGGAGATGACCAGAGACTGCGGACACAGTACAGGAGATGACCAGAGACTGCGGACATAGTACAGGAGATGACCAGAGACTGCGGACATAGTACAGGAGATGACCAGAGACTGCAGACGTACTACAGGAGATGACCAGAGACTGTGGACACAGTACAGGAGATGACCAGAAACTGCGGACACAGTACAGGGGATGACCAGAGACTGCAGACACAGTACAGGGGATGACCAGAGACTGCAGACAGTATAGGGGATGACCAGAGACTGCAGACTGTATAGTGGATGACCAGAGACTGCGGACTGTATAGGGGATGACCAGAGACTGCGGCGGACAGTGCAGGGGATGACCAGAGACTGAAGACAGTACAGGGGATGACTAAGACTGCGTACCTTTGGGGAGGGAGGGGGAGCGGGTACCTGAATTTGAAAGGTACCCGCTCCCACTTCCACGGAATCGTCCTCCCTTTAGTGTGGGCACCAGGCTGACAGCCGGGTGCCCAGTGCGCCTGCGCGAAAATCGCTGCGCTTTGTGATTGGTCCAGCATCTTCTGGGACCTGTCATGTGTCCCAGAAGACGCCTTACCATTCACAAAGCACAGCGCTTCTCACACAGCTGGGTGCTCACGCTAAAGATGCCGGCACGGGAAGACTGTGCAGCGCTGGACCGAGGAACAGGTAAGGTCCTGCTACAGAGAAGAGACGAGCGGCCGGCATGGTATTCTCACACGGCAGTGGTGGTGAGAATACCGGACTGGCCGCTCCATATTCGCTCGATAATACGCACTGACATTTTCACCCCTATTTTGGGGGGAAAAAAGTGCATCTTATGGAGCAAAAAATATTATAAAATATATATTCTTCAGATTTTTTTTTACATATAAAAAGTCATTTTAACACATTTTTACATATATTTGTAAATGCATTCCAAAAATGTAGATTTGTATATTTAAAGACACAGTATATTTGAAATGTATTTTAAAAAATATTTTTAATATATTTTGTAATAAAAGTGCATTCCAACATGCAGTATATATATATATATTTATTTATTTAAATATATTTTGAAATATATTGAACATGGCCAAAATTGTAGCATTTCAAATATATTTTTCTTCCATGTGGGTACACTCATGCAAAGGGATGTCTTTGCCTGTATGGGATGGGACAGGTGTTCCATGCCTTTGCACGCAGGCTGGTCCCACCATGCAGGTGCATACCCTTGAACAAAGACAGTGTGTATTCAGGGAAATGCATCCTCCTGGCTGTGAAATAAGGACCAGCAGCTGTGATAGCTACCCCAATGACTAGCCTAAAAAGGGCCCTAATTCACATTGCCAAAAAACTATCTGTGTCCCTGTTGGAGAGATTCATCTTCACTTTCTGTCACAGTGACAATGGTCCCAAGAAGTAAATGGATATCTCCCCAATAAAATCCTACCAAAGCCATGCTCATTCTGCATAGTTCTGGCTTCCACAGAAGCAGTTTGAATGGAGGCAATGTAAAGCTCACTTCTTCAGACAATTAGCAAGATTCTTTCAGCTTTATGTTTATAAAGTTCTAGAAAAGCTGAAGATAAAACACTGAAATAAATCTAGAGATCTTTCAGGATGTAGCAGGGAAGATTGGTGCTCGATACCTGAGCATCTACAGTGAGTGATCAGTTCTCTGCCCTTCGGATCACCCTGTCTGCATGGATTAATGTCAGAACAGTCTTGGTGTTGCTGGTATTATCTCAGTGGCTGCGAAGGGAGTTTTCAGAAAGAAGCTTAGTGAGATGAAAGTCGCATGGGAAGGAGAATGAGAAGCAATATTCCTGCACACAGCACACGGCTGATAAGTTTGTCAGCCACTCCTTCCTGTGAGATTTCTACTTACTGTCTCTGACAACAACCTAACAAAGTGAAATGTAAATGAATAAATATGGATATAGAGTACATGTGCAGAAAAAAATAAATTGCAAAATCAAGGAACAGTAGCTAGATACTATGGGGGATATTTACTAAAACTGGAGCAATCAGAAATTGGTGCTGCTGTTCATGGTAACCAATCAGCTTCTAACCTCAGCTTGTTCAATTAAGCGTTGGCAATAAAATCTGGAAGCCGATTGGTTCCTGTGCAGTGCTGCAACAGATTTTAAACTAGATGGTGAAGGAGAGGGATCAGAGGATGATTTGCTAGTGAGCACGATGGAGATGATCTTCGTGCCATCATCACAGGAGAGTCCTCTATGTCATCGCTCTATTGAAGGATTCTCATCATTAGTCTCCAAGAGAGCAATAACACCAGCTCTATTCACCAACAGGAGTGCCACAATGTCATTTTTTCCAGGTATGTGTTGGACCAGCTATAAGGGGAGGTTGGGGGCTGGTAATCTTTTTTGCAGGCATGCGTTGGACTGGCTATAAGGGGTGGTTGGAGGCTGGTATTCTTTTCTACAGGAGTGTGTTGGACCGGCTATGAGGGGAAAGTGGAGGCTGGTAGTCTTTTTTTTTTTTTAGGCATGTATTGGACTGGCTATGAGAGGAAGTTGGAGGCCTGTACTTATTTCAGGCTTGTATTGGACTGGCTATGAGAGGAAGTTGGAGGCCGGTAGTTTTGTTGTGCAGGCATGCGTTGGACCATTTATGAGGGAAGGTTGGATGACAGTATTTTTTGGATGACAGGCGTATATTGGACTGGCTATAAGGGGAGGTTTGAAGCCAGTCGTCATTTTTTGCAGGCGTGCGTTGAACAGCCTATAGGGAGAGGTTGGAGGCCGGTAGTCTTTTTTTGCAGGCGTACAGTGGACCAGCTATGAGGGGAGGTTGGAGGCAATTAGTCTTTTTTTTTTTGCAGGTGTGCATTGGACCAGCTATGAGGGGGAGGTTGGAAGCCAGTAGTCTTTTTTTTGCAGGCGTGCATTGGACCAGCTATGAGGGGGAGGTTGGAGGCAGGTAGTCTTTTTTTGCAGGCATGTTTTGGACAAACTATGAGGGGAGGTTGGAGGCAGGTAGTTTTTTTTTTTTTGCAGGCATGCATTGGACTGGCTATGAGGGGAGGTTGGAGGCCGATATTGTTTTTCAGGTGTGTGTTGGACAGGCTATTAGGGGAGGTTGGAGGCCAGTTATTTTTTTCATAGACAGTCTTCTAGCTTGGAGGCTGGTCATCTTTTCTGCAGTTGTGCATTGGACCGGCTATGAGGTGAGGTTGGAGGCAGGCAGTCTTTTCTGGAGGAGTGTGTTGGACCAGCTATGAGGGGAGAATGGAGGACGCTAGTCTTTTTTTTCAGATGTGTGTTGGACCGGCTATGAAGGTAGGTTGGTGGCCGGTACTTTTTTTAGGCATGTATTGGACTGACTATGAGGGGAGGTTGGAGGCCTGTACTTTTTTAAGGCTTGTGTTGGACTGGCTATGAGGGGAGGTTGGAGGCCAGTACTTTTTTATCAGGTGTGTGTTGAACCGTTTATGAGGGTAGATTGGAGGCCGGTACTTTTTTTAGGCATGTGTTGGACCGGCTATAAGGAGAGGTTGGAGGCCAGTACTTTTTTTCTGGTGTGTATTGGCTGGAAAGCTTTGTGGGATTCGTGGCCAATCAGTGATCACATGAATAGTAGTAAGCAAGATGTCACTTCTGACTTCATTGCTTGCTACTTGTGAAATCTGTGAATGATCACAGAGGTCACATGGTACAAGGCTATTCACAACGGCCTTGTACCATGTGACAAGCTGTGACCAATCACAGCTCTCACAGTATTTCTCAATGGCTGCAAGAATGCAGTCAGAAAGAAAGAGAAATGATTGCTTTTACAGCCTTTATGGGCGTAAAAGCAATCAGTGTAAAAAAAAATAAAAATCTTCATCACCCCCCACAAGTAGTACAGTGTCACTATGTTGGCACTGTACTGCTAGGGTGACAGTATGTTAAAAAAATAAATAAATAAATAAAAAAATAAAAATGTAAAAACAAATTTTGAAAAATTATAATTTTTATAATTTTTTGTTATAAACTAATTTGGGTTATTTTTTTATTACTAAAAAGATAACTGAATACATTTTGGCTAAGATTTATGAAGAAAGATTATTTATTTGCAAAATTTTATAAGAAAAACACTTTTTTCAACATTTTTGGACTTTCATTTATATAGCAAAAAAAAAATAAAAATCCCAGTGGTGAATAAATACAACCAAAATAAAGTTTTATCTGTCTCAGAAAATGCTAAAAAATTCATATGGGTACAGTGCTGCATGACCGCGCAAATGGCATTCAAACTGTGATAGCACTGAAAGCTGAAAATTGGCCTGGACAGGAAGGGGGTAAAAGTGTTCGGACTTGAAGTGGTTAACCACATGCCTACCGACACTTTTACCCTTTTCCTGCCTAGGCCAATTTTCAGCTTTCAGCACTTTGAATGACAATTGCGCAGCCTTGCAACATTGTACCTATTTGACATTTTTATCATTTTTTTCACACAAATATATCATCTGGTCATATTTAATCCCCATGGGGTGTTTTATTTTTTGCTAAACAAATGAAAAAAGACCAAACATTTTGAAAAAAAATTTATTCTTAATTTCTATTATAAAATGTTGCTAGCAGGTAATTTCTCTCCTCCACTGATATGCGCTGATGAGGCTGCACTGGTAGGCTGCACTGATGGGCACTGGTAGGCTGTACTGATGGGCACTGATGAGGCGGCATTGGTGGGCACTGATGAGCAGGCATTGATGAGGTTGCACTGATATGTGGCACTAATGGGCACTGACAGGCGGCAATGATAGACACAAATAGGCAGCACTGAAGGACACTGATAGGTGGCAATGACTGGAAGCACTGATGGGCACTGATTTTCAGCACTGATTGGCACTTACTGGCAGCACTGATGGACACTGATTGTCAGCACTGATGGACCCTGATTGGCATTGATAGGCAGCACTGATGGGCACTGTTGGGGCTGCACTGATTATCAGGGCACTGATTATCAGTGTCCTGATTATCAGTGTAGATGTCCCCTTTCACACTTGCCGGTTATCGGCAGTACTTACGCTGTGACAGCATGAGCAAAATACTGCTGATAACCAGCAAGTGTGTTTATATCGTGATCAGCTGTGAATGGACACAACTGGTCACGTCGTAAGGGCCGCTGTGATTGGTCCTTTACCATGATTTGTGATCAGCTGTGTCCAAAGGACGCAACAATCACAGAGAGCGCTGGGTGCATGCCGCAGTGGGTGAGCAGGGGGCATAGTTCTGGGAGGATGTCAATAGCCTTAATTTTGCTATAGTGCATTCGGCAAGTGGTTAATCCCTACAGAAAGGGCTTCTGCTCATTATTTAATCCCTGCCTAAATTTATAATTTACCCTGTGTATATTAACAACTTGCTTACCGGGCACTTCTACCCCCTTCCTTCCCAGGCCAATTTTCAACTTTAAGTGCTGTCGCACTTTGAATGACAATTGCGCAGTCATGCAGCATTGTACCCATATGGAATTTTTATCTTTTTGTTCACACAAATAGAGTGTTCTCTTGGTGGTATTTAATCGCTATAAACAAAAAAAGAGCACAAAATTTGAAAAAAAAAAAGTTTTTCTTTGTTTCTATTATAAAATTTTGCGAACAGGTAATTTTTCTCCTTCACTGATGTGCACTGATAGGCAGCACTGATGGGCACTGATGAGGTGGCATGGATAGGCAGCACTGATGGGCACTGATAGGAGGCACTGATGAACTGGCACTGATGATGCTGCACTGATAGGTGGCAGTGCTGGGCAGCACTGATGGGCAGCACTGATGGGCAGCACTGATGGGCGACACTGCTGGGAACAGGTGGGTAGCAATGCAGGGCACAGGTGGGTGGCACTGATGGGCACAGGTGGGTGGCACTGCTGAGCACTGATCATTAGGGCACTGATCATCAGTGCTTTGGTGATCAGTGCCGATCCTTTCGCTGACAATTTCCGGTTCTCGACAGTACTTGCAGCCAATAACCGGCAACTGTATTTACCTGGTGATCTGCTGGGTCATTGGACACAGTTGATCACGTGGTAAAAGGCTGCTGGGATTGTTTATCATATGACATGATCAGCTGTGTCTGTAGGACACAGCAATCACCTGTGGTGCCGCGTGCGAGCAGGGGGAGTGTTCTGGAATGACGTCCATGGATGTCGACCCAGAACAAGACAAACGCGTTGTAGCCGTCGTTTGGCTATAGGGTGGCTATAGAGTGGTTGGGAGCTTGTTAACCACTTGACCTCCAGAGGATTTACCCCCCTTAATGATCAGGCCTCTTTTTGCTACTCGGCGCTGAACTAATTCAACTGATAATTGCGTGGTCATTTTGAGGAAAAAAAAACAATATTTTGGACTTTTTGCTATAAAACATGTCCAGTAAAAAAAAATGCAAAAATCAAAATTAGTCATAAATTTCTGCCAAAATGCATTCTGCGACATGTCTTTGCTAAAAAAATAACCCCAATACGTGTAAATTAATTGGTTTACGTGAAAGTTATAGCGTTTACAAATGGCGGGAAAGATACTGGGATTTTTAGTTTTTTTTTATACTAATAATGGCGGCGATCAGCGAATTATGGTGGCGATCAGTGACTTATGGCAGCGACCAGCGACTTATGGCGGGACTGTGGCGGACATTCTGACATTGGGGGGTACTGACTTGGGGTCACTGACATCCCCAAAAACACTAATACAGTGATCAGTGCAAAAAAAAAAACACGAGCTGTCAGGGAAGTGACAGACAGCACAGCTACTGCAGCTGTGTTGTCTGTCACTGTTTGCCCGCGATCGCCGGGAAACAGCCGGTAAAGACCGGCTGTGACCCGGCAACTGACATCCGTGGCGGTGATCGGCGGGACAGATAGGGCGGCGCTACGCCTCGCGCGTGCCCCCTGTTTACAAAACACGCGTTTTAAAACGTGGTTTTGCCTGCCAGTGCCGCCCTGCCGCCGTATTTCTACAGTGGCAGGGCGGCAAGTGGTTAAAGGGGTACCTTCCAAGCTACAGTACATACCACTTAAAGGGGCAGCTCCTTTCCTTTGTATTCACACCTTATTAAGGAACTTCTACCTTTGCTTCCAGAGGCATTTGAATTCTTAACATGCACCAACTTGGACCCAATCGAGAATGCAGATCTGAAGAATGAACCCTGTCACCAGCCTCTGAGAGCCCAAAGTGAGCTAGCTACTCCGATTGCTAGTTTTTCCCTCTTCACTGTGGAAAAAACATCTCAGGAGTGGGGCGCTACTGGTTAAATTTTGAATTGCAGGATGTCCAGAACTTATTGAGATTTTGCTATGTTTGACTTGAAATTACTACGAGTGATACCTATTATTTCATGCATAAACGTATCTGTTGTATTACTTACTGTGCTTACATTTAATTGCAATACAACAAAGATATCAGTTCACTGTAAACTGTCTGTGAGTCTATTTTCTGGTTGCAGTCAGAGGGTTCCTGTAAGGGATTTCCGGCTAGACGAATCGCGATCAGCAATGCGCACGCGCATAGGAATACCCGGGGAAGAATTGCCGGTTGTGCTCATGCGCGCAGAAAAGCGCGATTGCGCACATGCACAGCGAAGATTGGCGACAGACGGCTTATTTAAAGAGTGTCTCTGCCCATGTTGAGTCCTGACTGGTCTTCAGCTCCCCCGTGTCCTGCTTGTTCCTGTGCAATTCCTTTGTTATCGACCTGGCTTGTTCCTGACCTGACTCTGATTGCTCTCCTGATACTGGTTCCTGACCTTGGCTTTTCCTTCTGATTCTGTACCATGCTGCCCGACTGTTGATGACCCTGGCTATCCCATGACACTGCTCCTGTCTCTTGTCCTCACTACCTGCCTTGCTCTGGTGCACGCCCGGCAATCTACAAAACCTGCTCTGCTTGCTACTACTGTGCCTGAATCAGAGGATCATCAGCCTTCCAAGGTCATCATCTGCAAGAGCTGCAAACAACAACCACTGGCGCTCTTGTCCCCCTGGTCCCTAGACTCCCTCTGTTCCAACTCCAGTGGGGTCAGGGCTAGTGACACAAGTGAGGCCGACCTCGTCATTTCAGTCTCCCATCAGGTACGTGACAGTTCCTCTGACTAGAGGTTGGGGTGGTGTCAGCAGGGGTTGGGCTTCCATAGCGGGGTCAAGAGAGACAGGGAACCCAAAAATTACTCAGCGGCCTCTGAGAGGGTAGTGCTACACATATATTTGCAAATGAATCCAACATAAACTGAAAACAAACTGCTGAAACATTTTAGGCTTTTTCTGATTTTGCTGGCTGGCTGTTGAAGTATGCTAGATATTTTTTTTAAGATTGTAATGTTCTGAGAACTGCTCTGCCTATGAGCATATTACTTTAAGCATCCAATCACATTTTTGTGTTGTAGTATTATGCATTACTGCAACGGAGGTTGACATATGTTCCATGCATTAGCGTGCCATCCATTGTCAATGGCAACCCAACGCACCTTTGACACACATACATAAACACATGAATAAACAGCTGTGAATCCAACTTTGTAGCTAGCAATAAATTGATCATCAGAAAAACTTTAAAGCAGAACTTTAACCTTAGTAAATATTTAGGAAGGTATTGTCAACGCCTATGGTAGAGAGCTCTATAGATACACAGCGTGGGGTTCCTCAGGGCAAGGAATCTAAGCCCCAGGTACACCCAGGTCGCGGCCCCCAGGTACACCCAGCTGAGGTGGAGGAGACAGCTAACGAGAGCAGGGTGCAAGGGAGAAAACACAGGGAATCCAATGGGCAAGCCAAGGTCAGGACAGGCAGAAAACTAGCAAGGTCAGGAACGAAGCCGGGGTTGGTACACAGATAGACAACACAGGATTCACAGAGGAAACACACAGGAGCTCCAACAACACGAAGTTGCTCAGGCAAAGTGGGACAGACTGAGCATGTCTTAAATAGACAAGCCAGCTAGGAGGCGACCCAGGAAGTGATGAAAGGGAAGGACATAAAACCCAAGGAATAGCAGACGACGCCCACAGGTTAGCACAGACAAGCACACATGTGAAGGAATCAAGAGCAGCAAGGAGGTAAAAATTAAACACACAAGAGACTGCAAGCTAACTTGTGACAGGTATGCCATATTTACTTTTTTCAAAATTTTTCTACAATTTTTCAGTTACTTTTTGGTTTTTATGCCTATGCAAATTATGTAATATATTCCAGGAGTATTCAGGAGAGGTTTTCTCAGCTAAGCACACCCACTTGCCTGTATGGCTGAGCTAAGGGCAGGTGGATTCCCTGAAGGAAATTGTATAAGAATCATCTGACCTTACTCAAGATGGCCACAGCCAGAAATGCTAGGCAAGTGTTTTTATCAGCAAATTAAAGACATGGTTGGCGGAGTTTGCGTTGAATATTAAAAATAATTAAATAATGTTTTTGGTGCATGTTGCTCAGATGCAATGTAGTTCCACTTTACGTCTGTGGGGACTGGCACTTCTATAATTCAGTGTTTCCTGTACTACATTCATTTGCGTACCACCACCATATCTTTTGTGCCTCCTATACAGATATAGGGTCAGTCCACCCAAAAGTGATATTTTAGTTACAAAGGGAGTCTACTGAACGTAGTCATCCGCTATCTTCTTATGCCTCCTGTAGTGTTATTACCTTACAACAGTTTCTTGCTCTGTTCCCACCTCTTCTGCTGCCTGCACCATCCAATAAAATGAATCACACATCTAGGAGAGTTGAACCCCCTATTCATGGCTGCATTGGATGTGAAGACCTGGGATCCCAATTTCAGACATCTCACCACAACATATGAGAGACTATTAGGTAATATAACTTTGCTCCATCTTTTAACCAGTTGCCGACTGGCCCATGCAGATATAGTGCCGGCTGGATCACTTCTGTGCCAGATCATGTGTATATATATGTGATCTTGGATTTCCGAGTAAGGGACAATCACGCTTGACACACCATCTGCACTGTCATTCACTACAGCACAAGCTGATCAGGCGGCCCTGACAAATGATTTATAGCTGGCACCAGCTGAGCGAATGACACAACAGAGCTGTGTGTTGACAAACAAACAGCAGTGATGTGTCAGTTTTTTTTCTCCCTGCAAAGGGAAGTAAAAACAGGCACATGGCTTGGTAAAATCAGCACATACTACACACAGTGCACATTGTTAGGCACGCAGTTAACCCTTTGATTGTCAGTTAGTCAGTTCCCACAAAGTGTCAGTTAGTGTCAGATTGCCCGGACAATCACAGTCTCACTTTAAGTCGCTGATCACTGCCATTACTGGTATAAAAATAAATAAAAATTCCAGTGTTTATCCCATAGTTTGTAGACGCTATATGTTTCATGCAAACCAATTTATACACATTTTGTTTTTACCAAAGACATGTAACAGAATACATTTTGGCCTAAATTTATGAAGACATTTATTTATTTTTTAATTTTTATTGGATATGTTTTATTATTATTATTATTTATTATTATACAGTATTTATAAAGCGCCAATAGTTCGCTCAGCGCTGTACATTACAAAGGGAGACAGAACATGTGACAGAACAATACCAATACAATGCAAAACATGAGGGGATCAAGGGCCCTGCTCTTTCAAGCTTACAATCTAGGAGGGAGGGGGTGGTGGCACAGGAGGACATAGCTGTGGGGGATGGAGTGGTAGGAAGAGTGGAGGAGGGAGGCAAGTTAGCGGGGGGTGGGGTAGGCTTCCCTGAAGAGATGGGTTTTCAGGGTGCGCCTAAAGGAGAGGAGAGTAGGTGATAATCTGATGGGTTGGGGCAGGGAGTTCCAGAGGATGGGTGACACCCTGGAGAAGTCCTGGAGGCGGGCATGGGAGGAGGAGACCAGGGAACTAGAGAGAAGGAGGTCTTGTGAGGAGCGGAGTGTGCGTGCTGGGCGGTACTTGGATATTAGGTCAGTGATGTAGTTCGGGGCAGTATGGTGGACAGCTTTGTACGTCAGCGTTAGGATTTTGAATTTGATCCGTTGCGCAATCGGAAGCCAGTGGAGGGATTGGCAGAGGGGGGTGGCGGAGACAGAGCGGTTGGAAAGGTGAATGAGTCTGGCAGCCGTGTTCAGGATGGACTGAAGAGGGGATAGCCAGCGGCGAGGCAGGCCAGTGAGGAGGGAGTTGCAGTAGTCGAGTCGTGATATGATGAGGGAGTGGATGAGCTGTTTAGTGGTTTCTGGGGTTAGGAACGTGCGGATTTTGGCGATGTTGCGGAGGTGGAGTCTGCACGAGTTTGTTAAAGATTGGACTTGGGGCTGGAAGGATAGGTTGGAGTCCAGAATGACACCCAGTACTCTGGCCTGCAGGGCGGGTTTGATGGTAGCGTTGTTGGATGTGACGGAGAAATCAATGGGGGGTGGTGTCCGGGCTGGGGGGAAGACAAGAAACTCGGTTTTGGAGAGGTTCAATTTAAGGAAGTGGAGCGACATCCAGTCTGATATGTCGCTCAGTAGGTGTGTGATTCGGGCTGAGACCAAGGGGGTGAGGTGGGGGGTTGAGAGATAGATTTGTGTGTCGTCGGCATAGAGGTGGTAGTTGAAGCCGTGAGAGTGTATGAGTTGGCCAAGGGAGGAGGTATAGATGGAGAAGAGAAGGGGCCCGAGGACAGAGCCTTGAGGGACCCCAACAGAGAGGGGGAGTGAGGGGGAGGTGGTAGCATTATAGGTAACGCTGAAAGAGCGTTGTGACAGGTAGGATGAGATCCAGGAGAGAGCAGAATCTCTGAGGCCGAGGGAGTGTAGTTTTTTGAGGAGGAGGGGGTGGTCGACTGTGTCGAAGGCCGCAGAGAGGTCAAGGAGTAGGAGCACTGAATAGTGTCCATTAGCTTTGGCGGTTAGCAGGTCGTTGGAGAGTTTGAGTAAGGCAGTTTCGGTGGAGTGTAGGGGACGGAAGCCGGACTGTAGGGGATCGAGGAGGTTGTTGTCATTGAGGTGAGAGCATAGGCGGGTGTAGACTAGGCGCTCGAGGAGTTTAGATGTAAATGGGAGCAGGGAGATGGGTCTGAGGTTGTTGGGGTCATTGGGGTCCAGGGAGGGCTTTTTAAGTATGGGGGTGATGTGTGCATGTTTCAGAGGGGAGGGGAAAGTGCCTGAGGAGAGGGAGAGATTGAAGATGTGGGTGAGGGAGCGTAGGATGGAGGAGGAGGAAGGTCGTAGGAGTTGTGAGGGGATAGGGTCGAGGGGGCAGGTGGTGAGGCGGGCATCAGAGAGGGTCTTGGAGACTTCCTCGATGGTAGTAAGGTCAAAGGTGTGGAGTGTTGGGGGAGCTTCAGTATGAGGAATGTAGGGTGGGGTGGAAGAGGAGGTCAGAGCAGTGGTGGGGCCGTGGGAGAGGGGTGATGAGGGGGTAGCTGAGTGAGGGTGAAGGGGGTTGGAGAGAGTTTGAGCAGCGACGAAGTCCCTGCGGGTTATGTTGAGGGGGAGGGGGGATAAGGGGGTAGCTGTGTGAGAGGGGACAGGTTGAGAGGGCGTGTGAGTTGCGGCAATGTCCTTGCGAATTGTGTCAATTTTGTTTTTGAAGTGATTGGCAATCTCAAGGGCAGTGAGTGAGGTGCTGGGTGGAGGTGGGGGTGTAGAGAGTAGAGAGTTGAAGGCAGAGAAGAGTCGGCGAGGATTGGAGGAGAGGGCCTTGATGAGGGTCAAGAAGTAGGCCTGTTTGGCAGCATGGAGGGAGGAGGTGTAGGTGCGGAAGGCAGATTTGTAGCGGGTGAAGGCTTGTTTGGATTTGGTTTTGCGCCATAGTCGCTCCAGGGCACGACTTTGTCGTTTGAGGGTTTTGGTGTGATCAGTCTGCCAGGGCTGGAGCGGTCGGGGTCTGGTGTTGCGTGTGGTTAAAGGCGCTAGTGAGTCAAGGGCTGTTGAGAGCGCATTGTTGTAGGCGGTCAAAGCCAAGTCGGGGCAGGACAGGGGGAGGATGCGGTCGTGGAGTTGATCAGCTGCAGAGTGGAGGGAGGCAGGGTTAAGGTTGCGGAGGTTACGGCTGGTAGTAGTGTGACATTTGGAGGGGTAGGCGTTGGAGGACGAGGAGATAGAGAAGGTGATCAGGTTGTGGTCAGAGAGAGGGAAGGGGGTGTTAGTGAGGTTGTGGGGAGCACATCGGTTGGAGAAGACAAGATCAAGGATATTTCCGTCGGAGTGGGTGGTGGATTGTATGCACTGTGCAAGTGCAAAGGAGGAGGTTAGGTGGAGGAGACGGGCTGTGTCCGGGTTGTCGAGGTTGACAGGGATGTTAAAATCCCCAAGAATGATGGTGGGTAGCTCAGAGGAGAGGAAGAAGGGTAGCCAGGAGGAGAAGTCATCCAGGAAGCGGGGTATGGATCCAGGAGGCCGGTATATCACAGCAATCTTCAGGGGGGTTGGGGAGAATAGTCGGACGCAGTAGGCCTCGAAGGAGGAGAAGGATAGGGAGGGGGGGTTTGGGAGGACTCGGAAGGTGCTCTGCGGTGACAGGAGCAGACCAACCCCACCACCTTTACGACCGTTAGGCCTGGGTGAGTGGGTCCAGGTGAGACCTCCATAGGAGAGTGCAGCAGGGGAGGTAGAGTCAGTGGGCTGGATCCAGGTTTCCGTGATCACCAGGAGGTTGAGGGAGCGGGAAACAAAGAGGTCGTGGATGGCGGTAAGCTTGTTGCACACCGAACGGGCGTTCAGGAGTGCACATGAAAACGGGGGAGAGATTTTAGGGAGCAGGGAGACAGATACTAAGTTGCGGGGGTTGCAGTAGGACGTGGAAGTGGGAGGGTGTTGAGCGGGTGAGGGAGGTGGAGGGCCAGGATTCGGGGAGATGTCCCCCGCGGCTAGGAGGAGGAGAAGGGTGAGAAAGGTGGCATGGGAGCGGGATGTGCAGGAGCGTGAGAAACTCCTAGTGGAGGTGTTGGGGTCAGTGGGAGAGTGGAGTAATAGGAGGAGGTGGTGGGTGCCATAGAGGGGTGAGGGAAGCAGTGAGGACACGATATACAAATGTTTGGGAGGGGCAGAGGGATATAGTGAATGGAATTTGGGAACGGAGGAGAGGAAAATGAGAAGGAGGAGTGGAAGAGACATTTTGGGGAGGTGAAGAGAGCAGTAGTAGGGAGATGATAGCAGTGAGGGGGAGATGTACAGGTTGTGGGGTGGAGCAGAGGGGTAGAGAAATGAGATTTGGGAACAGAGGGTAGTAATATGATGAGAAGAGGGGCGTATTATATAAAGGCACACAGAGTGGGTCTCAGGCATGTAAGAGGTTTCCCAGGGTGTTTGCTTGCAGTCTTCCAGCGTGCAGTAGAGCTTCTAACTGTTGTTGTGTCTTCCTGCTGCTTGGGTTCTCCTGCTTTAGTTCAACTGCTGCGTTTAACTGCTTCTTCTATGCACTCGTTCGAAGCCGCACTCAATCTGAAGCAGCACCCCATCAGAGACTGTGCCCCCCATCAGAGATCTCCCCCATGAGCTGATCTAAATTTATAGGGAGATGCTCAAATGAGCATTCAACTCCACCCCAATTAGAAGCTGATAAAGATCACATGAGGAGTGGGGGATGATTCTCTCAGGAAACAGACACCGATCGTAAAACGGGTGCAGCTAAAGGTGAGAACTGGTCAACATATACAAAAATATAAATACACCATTTGTTCTGAATATAGCAGGAGTCAATGCGTTTTGGAGTTAAGAGTGGAGGTAGGAGAAAGGAGCATTTACCCAGGAGGAAGGCAGCAGGAGTCAATGCGTTTTATAACAGAAAGTAAAACAAATAGTTTTTTTTTAACTTTTCATTTATATAATAAAAAATTAAAATCCAGTGGTGATCAAATACTACCAAAAGAAAGCTCTATTTTTGTGAAAAAAAAAAGATATAAATTACATTTGGGTACAGTGTTTCATGACTGCGCAATTGCCAATTAAAGTAGCACAGTGCCTAATAACAAGTGGTAAATGAAAGTTTTGGGTGGAGTAACTCTTCAAAAATGACCATAGGTAATATTGTTCTATACTGCCACAATATTGCCTGTGCTGATGTCTTGTCCAAGAAATCAGCACCAACAGGGGGACATTTATAAAGCAATAGTACAGCCTTACTAGTGCTGCTTTATTAACCAGCTGAAGGCAGGCATGTTAACCCCTTCCCACCCAGTCTCAGCATTACTTTAACAGGGTCTTTACGCCCAAGAGCCAGGAACAGCGGACCTATCACATGACTACTGGCCAATTGCATGACCTGGGAGCTAGTCCTCGAGAGATTGGTCACTGTGTTGGGAATGTGCTCTCAGCAGAGAGAGGTCTGCCACTTATGGGTGCATCTGTGTGACGTGTGGGCATTAAAGCTCACCCTCTTTGCTGTAGCACATATATGTTACGTTAAACCCCTTTCCTGAAGAAACCATTTTTTCAGTTTTCAGCACTGTGATAATTTGACCAACAAATATTTGTGCAACACTGTACCCAAATACATTTCATATCTGTGTTTTGAGACAAACAGTTCTTTTGGTGATGTAGTCGGGTGTTGGGCTACAGCAATATGTAGATGGAACCATTGACCTATTTTCTTCTCTCCCCCTCCCTGAGATACTGATGTCATGCTTCACCATTCTCCTCTAGCCAACATGGCCCTAAAATGCCAGGGCAGTATAAATACCCCCAAAATTACCCCTTTTTGGAAAGTAGACAGTGCAAGTTGTTTAGTAAGAGACATGGTGAGTTATTTGAAGTTATAATTTTTTGCCACAATATATTAAAGAAAGTAAAAAGAAAATTGATTTAGCTTCACAAGCTTACAATTACGCCCCAAAACACATTCTTCTACTCCTGAGTATGGGGATATCACATGTGGGAGACTTTTTCACAGCATTAAGTGGCTGAAAATCCAAGGAGCACCTTCAGATTTTCAAGGGGCACAAATAATGCATCTGATTTCTTTACTACCACAAAAGAGAGCTACACATGGTTTACCCTGTATGTGTCACTTCCCATTTCCTAGGGTATGTACATACGGCAATCCTACTGAATCCATAGAATCTGGAGTAGGAACTTTAGTATGTGAACCCAATCAGCATGTAATGTCTTCCTTTTCAGTGCTCCCTTCAATGGAAACCATTCTTTAGGGTCTTTACTCATATAGTAGACTTGATACAAGGACTTCTTTAGGTTTAAGTTATGAGTCACACCATGACATTTGAACCAAACTATGTACCACTGAATCATGCATAGCCAATTGCAATATCTAACAACCATGTGTGTAAGGATGTATGATGCACTGATTTGTCCTACCTCAACTGTCATTTGTTAATGGTTTAGTCAACAGAAAAAGTGTTCAAAGAAGTTGTCTGTATCAACTGATGGGGGAAGAAAAAACCCATGTGCCTAACAGAGAGTAGGTGTGATATATGTATTATTTAATTAGAGGCATGGCGAGTCTTTTGAAGATCTTTTTTTTGGCGCAAGTTTTTAGAAAATTAAGAAAAACATGAAAATGTGTTTTTTTACACACAGCTGACAATTAATAAGTCAATCCTTACACACAGCATGGGCATATCTAGAATTACACCCCAGAACACATCCTTCTACTCCTCCTAAGTATGGTGATACCGCTTAATGGGGCCCAAAATCCAAGGAGCACCTTCAGATTTTCAAGAGGCAAGATGTTTGAAATTGCATTTATATGTTAAAACTTAGATATTGTATGGTTTAGGTGTGACCTATTTTAAAAATGACACAATGGGTGTATCTTACCCTCTAGCAAAAGTCAGTTTTGTTCAGAATGACCCTTTAAACCATACCACCTGCTGTATTGCATTTATTTTTGATCATCATAAAAATTTGATTAATTGAAAACACAAAAAAGTATCTAGGAAACTAAACTGTAAACCAAAGACCTTCGGAGTTCAAGTGTCAGGAATGGACTCGCCAATAGTGGTGGGACTCACCTGCCTTGTGGTTTGCAGTACCAGGACTGGCCAGCGGGTGCTCTCAGCAACCAGAGGCTCACTTCTGCAGTCAGCCAAAACACCTGAGGCTGATTGCAGGAGGTGCATATAAGGAATGGCCAGACTTGCAATCTGGGCCTTGGTGTATGTTTTCCCAAGAGCCCCTGTACCTCCATCCTGTCTGCTTCTTGTCTGATCCTGCTTGATCCCTGACTCTGATTGTACTCCGCCTGTCCTGACCTCTGCTATTCCTGACCACTCTCCAGTCTGCTCCTTTGGTACCTTGTCTGCCTGATTGTTCCTGACCCATCCCGTCCGACTACGCTTAGCATTGTTCTTTTGTTATCTGTTGGGGGTTTTGGTTTGGTTTGTTTTCACTGTGTTTGTTTAGTCTTGCACTGCATTTATGTATTGTTTAGTCTTAAATAAATTATATTGTTTATACTATATCTGAAGCCTGTGTTTCCCTGTGTCAGTCCACACACCTCTGGTCATACCCGGGGCCCTGACATCAAGAAAGAAGCGTTGGACTTTTTTAAATATCTGCTTGCATAAATGCTGAGCTAAAATATACACTTTTTTTTACATTTCTCTGCACTGTGTCTAAAGGGTCAGTCCACGCAAGACTTATATCTCAGGAATGGGTGCTTGTTGATGGGTTAAATTTAGCTTTTAGGGGAAAAAATGGCTTTTTAATGAAAAATAAAAGTATGAAAGTGACAGTACAAGCTTCTCATAATGGCCAGAACATGTGACAGAAGTGGGTTTTAATAACTACAGCATTTAGTGCATGTGGTTTTAATGGCAAAGGTATGTGGGGATGTGTGGCTTTAAAGCAAAGCATGTGGGGGTGTGGCTGTAAAAGGCAAAAGCATGTGGGGGTGTGGCTATAATGGCCAAGTCATGTGGGGAGTGTGGCTGTGTTTGCAACCGCATGTGTTAGAAGTGGTATTAATGGCCACATCTTGTGGTGGGAGTGGTTTTAATGACCATTGGATGCTCTCTGAGTGGCTTTAATAGCAACCAAAAATGGTGGGAGTAGCTTTAGTTGCAACAGCGCTTTTATTCAAGTGTCTTTATTGACCACAACATTTCCTAGAAGTAACATTATTACCCACAGCATATTGTTGGGTATGTGGCATGATTGGCTAGAGTGTGTAGTGGGAGAAGCTATACTAGCCACATCATGTATTGGGAGGAGCTTTAATAGCCACAGCATGTGATAGGAGTGTCTATAATGGCCACCACATTTACGAATAGAAGAGTGTGCAAAGCATGCAATGTAAACTGGGAGGTTACTCAAGTAGTTGAAGTGGACCAGAGCTTGACAATCTCTTGAATGGGGGCTCTCATAATCACTTAAAAAAAATCTGCCCTGCCCACATATCATATATGGATAATTATTTTCTGTAGATGTTTACTCTTTCAATCAAAGTAAAATTCCGAGCAATGGGACTGTCACACTGTATGTGTGTGTGTGTGTATATATATATATATATATATATATATATATATATATATATATATATATATATATATATATTTACACTGTATATATGGATTATCAGCCATTACTTTATGACCACCTACTGTACCTAATATTGAGTGTGTCCCACTTTTGCTGACAAAACAGCCCTCACCCATTGAAGCATGGACACCACTAGACCCCTGAAGGTATGGTGCTGTATCTGCACTAAGCCATCAGTAGCAGATCCTTTAAGTCCTGTGAGTAATGTATTTAAACATATATACTGTATGTGTAAAATATACCGTATTTTTCGCTCCATAAGACACACTTTTTTCCCCAAAAAAAAGGGGGGAAAATGTCAGTGCGTCTTATGGAGCGAATATAAAGCGGCCGGTCCGGTATTTCTGCCGCCACCATGTCAGAATACCGGGCCGGCCGCTCAGCTGTTCTCTCCTGCAGGGCCTTACCTGTTCCTCGCTCCAGCGCTGCACAGTCTTCCCGCGCTGGCTTCTGTGACAGGCGGGTTCCCACTGCGCATGTGCTGCACTTTGTGAATGATCCGGTGTCTTCTGGGACACATGACAGGTCCCAGAAGGCGCCGGGCCATTCACAAAGCGCAGCGCTTCTCGCGCATGCGCAGTGGGCACCCGGCCATCACAGAAGCCGGCCCGGGAAGAAGGAAGGAAGGACAACTCCGCGGAAATGGGAGCGGGTACCTGACAAATTCAGGTACCCGCTCCCCCTCCCTCCCCAAAGGTCAGCAGTCTCTGGTCATTCCCTGCACTGTCTGCAGTCTCTGGTCATTCCCTGCACTGTCTGCAGTCTCTGGTCATTCCCTGCACTGTCTGCAGTCTCTGGTCATTCCCTGCACTGTCTGCAGTCTCTGGTCATTCCCTGTACTGTCTGCAGTCTCTGGTCATCCCCTGCACTGTGTCCGCAGTCTCTGGTCATCCCCTGCACTGTGTCCGCAGTCTCTGGTCATCCCCTGTACTGTGTGCGCAGTCTCTGGTCATCTCCTGTACTGTGTGCGCAGTCTCTGGTCATCTCCTGTACTGTGTCCGCAGTCTCTGGTCATCTCCTGTACTGTGTCCGCAGTCTCTGGTCATCCCCTGTACTGTGTCCGCAGTCTCTGGTCATCCCCTGTACTGTGTCCGCAGTCTCTGGTCATCCCCTGTACTGTGTCCGCAGTCTCTGGTCATCCCCTGTACTGTGTCCGCAGTCTCTGGTCATCCCCTGTACTGTGTCCGCAATCTCTGGTCATTCCCTGTACTGTGTCCGCAGTCTCTGGTCATCCCCTGTACTGTGTCCGCCGCAGTCTCTGGTCATCCCCTGTACTGTGTCTGCAGTCCATTGGTTCAGAATATTTATTTTTCTTGTTTTTCCCCTCTAAAACCTAGGTGCGTCTTATGGTCAGGTGCGTCTTATGGAGCGAAAAATACGGTAATCGCTTTTTGAATAAAATCAGGAAATCAGGGAAAACAATGCAAATTTGTGGCACAATGAACAGAATATACAGAGGTGGCTCTAGGCTTTGTGAGGCCTTAGGCAAAATTTAGACATTATTATTATTATACAGGATTTATATAGCGCCGACAGTTTGCTCAGCGCTTTACATTATGGTGGGAGACAGTACAGTAACAATACAATTCAATACAAGAGGGAATCGATGGCCCTGCTCCTTGGAGCTTACAATCTAGGAGGGAGGGGATAGTGGTACAAACGGTAATAACTGTGGGGGATGGAGTGGTTGGAAGAGTAGAGGATTCCAGTGTTAGCTGAGGGCGGGGTAGGCTTCCCTGAAGAGATAGGTTTTCAGAGTGCGCCTAAAAGTGAGCAGAGTAGGCGATAGTCTGATAGATTGGGGTAGGAAGTTCCAGAAGATGGGGGAAGCCCTGGAGAAGTCCTGGAGATGAGCATGGGAGGAGGACACAAGGGAGCTAGAGAGTGGGAGGTCTTGTGAGGAGCGGAGAGTATGGTTTGGGTGATATTAGGAGACAAGATCGGTGATGTAATATGGGCAGTGTTATGAACTGCTTTATACGTCCGTGTTAGTGTTTTGAATTTTATCCGTTGGGCAATTGGAAGCCAGTGGAGGGATTGGCAGAGAGGGGTGGCAGATACAGAATGGTTAGTAAGGTGGATGAGTCTGGCAGCAGCATTCATGATAGACTGAAGCGGGGATAGCCTGCGATGAGGTAGGCCAATGAGGAGGGAGTTACAGTAGTCGAGGCGTGATATAATAAGGGAGTGAATGAGTTGCTTAGTAGTTTCCGATGTTAGGAACAGTCGTATTTTGCGAGATGTTGCGGAGGTGAAGTCTACATGAGTTTGTCAGCGACCTGGGGCTGAAAGGACAGATTGGAGTCTAGGATGACACCTAGTACCCTGGCTTGAGGGGTGGGACTGATGATAGTGTTGTTGATCTTGATGGAGAAGTCGGGGGCACGGGCTGGGGGGAATACTAGGAGCTCAGTTTTGGAAAGATTGAGTTTGAGGAAGTGGAGTGACATCCATGCCGATATGTCACTTAGTAGGCTTGTGATACGAGTGGAGACAGAAGGGGTGAGGTGAGGGGTAGAGAGATAGATTTGTGTGTCGTCAGCATAGAGATGGTAATTGAAGCCGTGGGAATTTATCAATTGGCCAAGGGAGGAGGTGTAGATGGAGAAGAGAAGGGGTCCAAGGACAGAACCTTGAGGGACCCCAACAGAGAGAGGGAGTGAAGAGGAGGTGGCAGCGTTATAGGTAACACTGAAGGAGCGCTGTGATAGATAGGAGGAGAGCCAGAAGAGAGCAGAGTCTCTGAGGCCAAGAGAGTGTAGTATTTTGAGGAGGAGGGGGTGGTCAACCATGTCAAAAGCCGCAGAGAGGTCGAGGAGTAGGAGTATTGTATAGTGGCCATTGGTTTTGGCGGTCAAGTCATTGGTGGTAAGTCATTGGTGAGTTTGAGTAGGGCAGTTTCAGTGGAGTGTAGGGGACGGAAGCCAGACTGTAGAGGATTGAGAAGGTTGTTGTCGGTGAGGTGGGAGCTCAGGCGATTATAGACTAAGCTCTCTAGGAGTTTAGAGGTAAATGGCAGCAGGGAGATGGGTCTTAAGTTGTTCAGGTCGGAGTGGTCCAGAGAGGGTTTTTTAAGTATGGGAGTGATGTGCGCGGGCTTTAGAGGGGAGGGGAAGGTGCCAGTAGAGAGGGAAAGATTGAAGATGTGAGTGAGGGAGCGTAGGATGGAAGAAGAGGGTGACTGTAGGAGTTGTGAGGGGACAGGGTCCAGGGAGCAGGTGGTCTGAGAAGACCTTAGTGACCTCCTCAGTAGTAGCGAGGTCGAAAGAGCAAAGTGTTGAGGGGGTTTTAGTGTGAGCAATGCTAGGTGGGGTGGAAGTCTGAGCAGTGGCGATGTCCCTACGAATTGCGTCAATCTTGTTTTTGAAGTGGTTAGCAATCTCGTGGGTGGTGAGTGAGGTACTGGGTGAAGGTGGGGGTGGAGAAAGTAGAGAGTTACAAGTAGAGAAGAGCCGACGAGGACTGAAGGAGAAGGTATTAATGAGGGCAACAAAGCAGGCTTGTTTGGCAGCGTGAAGGGAGGAAGTGTATGTTAGGAAGGCAGATTTGTATCGGGTGAAGACATGAGGCCCCATTCACGCCCATAATGGGAAAATTAAAGTGATAAAAATTAACTGTATACAGTAAATTGCATATATTATATATTTTTTAAAAATGCAGGATATTCCATATAGCAGCCCTGGGCGGCTTTACAGAAAATCCCCTTATCACACCCTGTAATGTTCCAATCAATTTGTGTGTTTTATACGTCTCCACAAGAACCTTACATCAAAATTCAATATTAACAGCAAAAATCTGTTTCCACACTGTTCCAATATAATATACAGGTTGATTGGAACATATTACATGGTGTCCTTTCATCTTATTTCTTATTCTTTACATAGATATTAGAAAAACATTTTAAAATTATTAAAAATAGCTGAGATATATATATATATATATATATATATATATATATATATATTATAGAGAGGGTGTACATAGATAGATAGATAGATAGATAGATAGATAGATAGATAGATAGATAGATAGATAGATAGATAGATAGATAGACACTATATTGCCAAAAGTATTGAGATGCCTGCCTTTACACATGAACTTTAATGGCATCCAAGTTTTAGTCCATAGGGTTCAATATTGAGTTGACACACTCTTTGCAGCTATAATGGTTTCAACTCTTCTGGGATTCTGGGAAGGCTGTCCACAAGGTTGGAAACTGATTGGTTTCTGTGCAGAGTTGCACCAGAATTTTCAGTCTCTAGTTTTAGTAAATAACCCCCACAATGTCATTGAGATATATAGCTTCAAAATACAGTAACAATCATCTCAAAAACGGCAAAAATAAGCCCAATGGAGTCATAAAATAAGGCTCAAAGAAAGAATATAAATATGTATTATAGATCTAAACAGTCCTAATTCCAACAAGCTATCCAAAAATGGAGCAACTGAATTTCTTCATTTAACCCTGGAATGGATGTGGCTTTTAAAAAATGAATCCATTTTGCTTCACGCTGAAGAAGGCTCTTATTCGAGTCTGCTCCCTGCGTGTTCTGATAAATTCGATCAAGAGCCAAAAATATAATTGAGGGGACCTGATACCTATGGTCCAACGCAATATGTCTGGCTAATGGGCTATAGATGTCACCACTGTTAATTGATGAGGTGTGGTCATACAGTTTCTTCCACCAAGGCCTGCATGTTTTGCTCACATAAAAAGCCCGACAAGGACACAGAAACATATAAATGACTCCAGCTATATTACAATTTTAAAATTATCTTGGCAAATATTTCCTACTGTCGCGCATCTCAGGTGGTTCTGCAAAAAGTGATACTGTCAGTCACAATAGAGGTTGCAGGTTAAGAAACTGGTTCTGACATACACAATGTGTAGCACCACAGTCTATCAATGCACATACCATGTGTTATCACAATGCCTTGGTGTGAATAGGCTCCCACTTACTGCCAATCTCAGTAATTACATACCTTCTGTTCTTAGCTGCATAAGAGCAGCACACCGATCTTCACAGAGGTGCTGGAGGTAGGGGGAAGGGAGACGTGTCAGGACAAGTCTTATCATCTTGGATCTGCTCTCCTACCTAGTGTGGTCAGTTTTTAATTTTAAGGGAAAGCAGAGGGACTGGCAATAACACCAGGGATTTCACAAAAAGGAAGCAATACAAAGAAAACAGGATACCTTTTCATACAAGCGCATACAAGTACATGGTGCAGTAGGAACATATCAGGAATATGAAATGCTGCATTTACATATTCTTTAATCTGTTGGTAACAGCAGAAATTGGAGTGAAGGATGAAAGATTATAAATAAAAACTGGATGATACCTGGTGTTTAAAATAAAAAAGGATTTTGAGAAGGAAAGCTATGTTTAGAACTGCTATAAGCAAACTCTGCCAAGGAAAGATAGTCTACCTAGTCATGAATAAATGAAATTAATGAAAAAAACATTGAAGGTTTAATTGGTCCTCTCAATCTGACCATTAGACTGAGGATGACAAGCAGAGGACAGATTACATGTTACACCTAGAGCTGAGGAAAAGCTTTTCCAGAATTTTGAAGTAAACTGCACTCCTCTATCAGACACTACATCATCAGGAATTCCATGTAGTTTAAAGACTTCTTGAACCATCGAATCCAAAGTTTGTGCAGCAGAAAGTACTCCCTTAACAGGTATAAAATGAGCCATCTTAGTGAGACAGTGGATGACCACCAAGGTAGTAGTAATCTCTTTTGAGGGAGGAAGATCAACCATGGTCTTGATGGAACAGGGAGTGGGTGGAGTAACCCCAAAGATAAAATTGGGGTGTCTTATTGCGTGCACAGGTCAGATATGAGGTCACATAGCTTTTGACATTTTTTTTTGTAACCAGGCCACCAAAAGGAATGTGATGCAAGTTCCTTTCTGTCTTAGAAACCTCAAAATGCCCTGTAAGTTTAGAGTCATTAACCATCCTGAGGCTTCAACATGAGCAGATTCAGGTATATAGAGACGATATGCATGAGCCCAAAAGCCATTCCTGTACTTAAGGTTAATGTCCTTAGGAAGATAATTGAGAAGTGGATCATTCTCATAACCCTCTTTGAGGAGACTCAAGAATGTTTGGGAACTTTTGGTCCCTAGGAAGTTCTTTTGAGGCAGGAGTGTGCATTCAGAGTTTCCTTCCGGGAGAGTTTCAGACAGCATCCTCGATAGAGCATCATCTTATCATTCCTTAACCCAGGTCGATATGAGATAATAGAATTGGATCTGAAAAGGAATAGAGACCAACATACTTGTCTAGAAGACATTCTTTTGACTGAATGAATTCTAAATTTTCATGATCACTGAGAACAGTTACAGGATGATTAGCGCCTTCCAGCAGATGCCTCCATTCAGAAAAGGCTTCCTTGATTTCACAGCAGAGTCTGAAGGATCCACTTCCATGTTAAAAGGTAGTTCAGGATCGGAGTGTACCAATATTGGTGCAGAAGTGAAAATAATCTTTAGCTTACTAAAGGCAGTCTGTGCCTCAGGTGATCATACAAAGGGTGACCATCCCCTTCTTTGGCAAGTGTGTAATTGGTGCCATTACCTTAGAGAAGTTTTTATGAATTTTCTATAGACATTGGCAAATCCAGCAAATCATTGTGTCTCCTTAAATTTTTTAAGGTCAGGCCAATCCACCACTGTTTAGATCTTCTAAGGATCCATGTTCACTCCTTCTAGAGAAATAATATATCCCACGAACTGGCTCTGTGTTTGTTCAAATTCACATTTCTCCAGTTTAATGTAGAGTCGATTCTTCCTTAACCTTTCAAAGACAGTGCAAACACACTTGCGATGTTCCTCCAGGTTATCAGAAAAGATTAGATTATCATCCAGATAAGCAATCACAAACTGGTCTAACAAATCCAGAAAAATATCATTGAGGAAGTGTTGAAAAGTTACGAGAGCATTATAAAGGCCAAAAGGCATAACCAAGGACTTAAGATATCTGCTTCTAAGAGCAGTTTTCCATTTTTCTCCCTAACAAATGTGGACAAGGTTATATGCCCCTTGTAAGTCTAGTGTTGTAAAGATTTTGGCAGAACAAAGACTTTCCAACATTTCAGAGATTAAGGGAGGTGGATAACAGTTTTTAATTGTATTCAAGTCCCTGTAATTGATGCACGGATGCAAGGAGGAATCCTTTTCCCTGCAGGAGACTTTGAGTGTCTAATAAAGCCCTTCTTTAAATTCTCATCAAGCCATTCCCCGAGCACCTTTAATTTAAATTCTGACAGATTTAAAAGGTGACCAAAAAATATTTCTGTCCCTGGGAGTAGTTCAAAGTGACAACAGAAGATGAGTGATTGATCACATTTTTTTTTCACAGACATCCCATAACTCATGGTATTGAGAAGGCATATGACTGAGCAGCTACCATATCAACTTGTGATTCCTTGATCGGTGGAGAATTAGTTTGACAATGTTCTCCATAATGTTCCTAGTAATGGGGGGAGTAAAATGTATAGTCTGTGCTTCCCTGTTACTGGAGAGATTATGGGTTTAAAACCAAGGAATGCCCAGGATGGCAGAAAATGTGGGTGATATAATCAGCTGAAAACTGATCATCCCATGATGGTGAACCTCAGTTTGGAGTACCAGAGGATCTGTTTCATGGGTGACAGGTCCTGATGACAAAGGTGAACCATCAGCCTTCTACATATCAACAGGGGCAGATTTATTCTTTGTTTGAATATTATTGCTTTTGGCAAATTCTATGCCCATAAAATTCCCCCAAGCCCCAGAGTCCAGCATAGCAGATCAAGGAATATCACGGCCCTCATTAATATGTTTGATGGTGATGACAAAATGAGGTAGAAAATTTACTTTATTTTCTCCATAGATCAATGGGTAATGGAGTTTATTTTCTCACTCACTGTGACATCAGTCACAGCAAATGTTCTTTTAAGTTTGTTGGGACAATTAACTGTGTAATGGTCAAAGTCCCCACATTATTAACATAAGTTCTCCAAATGTCTTCTCTCTTTCTACTCAGTAGAAATGGATCTTCATAGCATCAACCTGCATATGTTTGGGAGTGTTAGAATCTGGAAAAAATTTGGATCCTTCTGAAAAAACTGACTAGCAGAGAAATGCATGCCACCGTTACTTCATAACATTCCCAGTCTCTCCTTCCTTCTTTCTGTGAGCTCTGGTGAGCTCATCTTTTACCTGTTCAGAGAGCCCTTGGCGGAACTGACTCTTTTGAACTCTGGGGTACAAGAGGTACCTGAGATCCCAAGTTGGAATTCAACTCAGAAACAAAGCATCTACTCTGCAGCAAACTGTGCAACTGTGCTTCTGCAGTAGTGAAGCAGTTGGGATCATCAAAAACACAAAGGTATCAGAATTATTCAGAGTGGTACTCTCTTGTTCTGAATAAGGGAAAGACAAAGATAGGGCTTCCCCAGTCAGGTGGCTAAAAATAAACAATACCTTCTGTTCCTCAGAAGTAAATGCAGCAGGTTGAATTTAGAAATAAGTGCAACAAGAGAAACATTTGTATTAGCAGCGGTCTCAACTGAACTTGAGTGGTAAAAGCATACGTGCGTTAGCAACATGTCAGGAACATAAGCCCAGCAGTCATCTCTGCAGAGCATGGTTTGCCCCCTGTTGCCTTTTTGCTACACTTTCAAGTTTGGAAATGTTTTCTTGGTAGGTAACACCGAGTTCTTGCAGCTCTGTAATTTGCTGCCTGAAAGCCACAGCATTTGCTAAAAAGGCCTCTATGTTTGGGCCAGATTGTTCTGTCAAGGCCATGGATCAGGCTCAAAGACCATCAGGATAGGTACACAAACAGGCCACCCTGGCAGATGACGCAGGCTCACCCAAGGTGTGGGGTCTAAGCACAAACCAGTATTCACCAGAGCTCCTGATAATGGAGGTCGTGGTCCTCAGGATTGCCCCACCGGGAGGTGAGCAAGCCAGGGTTCAGTAGCAGATAAAGCTGGTAGTGATCAAGCAGAAGCATAGACGAGGAACAATCTGGCAAACAGGAAGTGCAATGGCATGGCTTAAAAAGGAATTTCATGGGAGGAACAAAAAGTTCAACGTTCACAGGGAGCAAGGCATAAGGCAAGATTGTCTAATGGATCAAGCAGTGAGCTATCCAGCATCTCAAGTGGCTGATCAAGATGAGTTAAAACCAGACTTAGCAGAGGTCCTGGGTTCAGATCCAAGTCCTGACAAAGCCTGTACTGCTTGTTAAAATCTGCAGCCTAATTAAAATTGTTGTGAAGCAAAGTGTCATGACATGTGTACAGTCCTGTAATATTACCATTTTTACCACTCCCCAGCCACCTGTGTGAAAGAGCCCATTAAAGTTTTGCTATGCTTGCTTTACATCATAATAAAATTTGTTGTTCCACTGATGACTGAGTATTCCAGCGAGTTTCATGAAACAGTCATAGCAATCTGGCACAGTGTTTCTCAACCTTCTTTCAGTCAAGGCACCCTTTAAAATTATAGACAGTCCCGAGGCACCCCTTAAAATTATAGACAGTGCCGAGGCACCCTTTAAAATTATGGACAGTCCCGAGGCACCCTTTAAAATTATGGACAGTCCCTTTAACCGCTATCCTACAGGGCACTTATACCCCCTTCCTGCCCAGGCCAATTTCCAGCTTTTAGCGCTGTCGCATTTTGAATGACAATTGCACGATTAAACAATACTGTACCCATATGAAATTTTAATCATTTTTTTGTGACAGATAGAACTTTATTTTGGTGGTATTTAATCACCTCTGGGTCTTTTATTTTTCTTAAACAAATCAAAAACCACTGAAAATTTTGAAATAAAATGTTTTTTCTTAGTTTTTGTTATAAAATTTTGTAAATAAGTGATTTTTCTCCTTCACTGATGTCCGCTATTGAGGCTGCACTGATGGGCACTGATAGGCTGCACTGATGGACACTGATAGGTGGCACTGATGGGCACTGATGAGGAGGCACTGGTAGGTGGCATTGATGGGCATTGACATGCATCACTGATGGGCACTGAAAGGCAGCACTGATACATGGCACTGATATATGCCACTGATAGGCAGCACTGATAGACGGCACTGACTGACACTAATAGGCAGCACTGACTGGCACTGATAGGCGGCACTGACTGGCACTGTTAGGCGGCACTGATAGGTGGCACTGACTGGCACTGATAGGTGGCACTGACTGGCATTGATAGGTGGCACTGATGGGTGACACTGAAAGGCAGCTCAGATGGGCACTGATATGTGGCATTGATGTGCACTGGTAGGCACTGATATGTGGCACTGATGTGGCACTGATGGGCACTGGCACAAGGCACTGACATAAGGCACTGATGGACATGGACAGGCGGCACTCCTGGGGTTACACTGATCATCAGGGCACACTGATCATCAGTGCCCTGATGATCAGTGTGCATGTCCCCTCCGCGGAAAGCCGATTACTGGCTCTCCTCTCGAGCTGTCAGCATGACAGCTCGAGAGGAGAGAAATGCCGATAACTGGCATTTCCCTGTTTACATGTGATCAGCTGTGATTGGACACAGCTGATCACATGACCGAGCCGACATCTTCGGCTATTTCCGTGATCGGTGATCCGCTGTGTCTGAGGGACACAGCGCACTGCAGATCGCCACGCTGCGCGCTCCCTGAGCCACGCATGCACAGTGAGAATGGGAGGACGTCCTCCCAGAACGAGAGAACCACCTTGCGCCGTCATATTACTATACGGCGGGCGGGAGGTGGTTAAAATTATAGACAGTCCCGAGGCAACCTTTAAAATTATGGATAGTCTTGAGGCACCCCATTCTAAAATGTGAAAAACTATTCTAATAGTTTTATATAACGCAGCAACATCCACACATGTAGGACACCCAACATTAGAGGTGATTTATTCTTCCAAAACAAATACTTTTGCACACTGGTACTGACAAGTATCCCTATGTTTCTCTTCTCCCTCAGTTTTTCTCCATCACTAAGCTAACGTGACCCCAGCACTGATGGAGAGGGGCAGGGGAGGGTCAAAGCAGGATACTGTGCAGGCAGCTGACATCCTCATCACACGATGATGTCATTGGTTGTCAGGACACAGACAGCTAGAAGGTCATAATGGTGCACAATGAAAACCTGTGACTTTGTGTAATTATAAGGCAGGATTGTTCCACCTGCTGGCTTGTGTACAAGTTTTGGGAAATTTTTAGACATTTTGCCAAGGCACCCCTCAAGGCATCCCAGGGTGCCTGGGCACCCTGGTTGAGAAAGGCTGATCTAGCACATAAGGCAACAACACAGGTTGTAGTGTGCAATGGATCTCTAAGCAGCCATCTCAAACAAAGTGACTCAACCCACTGCAACTTCAGCTTGTGAAGACTATTGTACTCATTCCCAGTTTCAAATCTCCACACTTCTGATATAAAATATAAAACATACACAGTTAAAGTCTTCTAATAAGTCAAGATTATTTTTTAAAAAAATATACAGCATTTGACATAAAGCCTAACTGAAAGCATGAACAAGATTTCTTATCCCAATGCTCCTTAAAGCTCCTGAGTAAGACGCCCAATTAAAGTGATATTTTGGATGAAGAGATAGTCATGAATTTGAAAGAGGAATTTGATAGAAGAAATGTAATCAATTATTTGCCATTGTTGTAGGAAGCAGGGAAAATAGACTGCTCACATAGGTCAAGAGGCATTTATCTGTCTTCAACTTGTGCTGTGTCTCTAGGACTCACTGCCCTCTGTTCCCATGGAAACCTGTTATGTTAAACTCTATGGCCTTGAGTTAAAATAATCTCAGAATGACAAAGTAATATGTAAATTGCATTAGGGGCTGTGAATATGATTTGTGATTTTAATAGGTTAAGTGAGCCATGCACTTTTAAATGTTATGATCTATGTTAATGGCGTTGGCTACCAGCTTATTAATGCATGATTCTGTTTACCCCAAATCCTTGCTTTTGCATTTTAAATACCTTAATCAAAAAGTATTAAATAAGCAAAGAGTAGAATGGCACAAATCCAAATAATTTAATACCACAATTCCTACACAAGACACATTTATAACTGTGCTAAATGATCCATCTAAAGTACTTATCAGTGTATTATTATTTTAAAAGGTTTCTCCAATCATCAGAAGATTGTTCTTTTTAACAGCTAAGCTGTCTCCGGAGCAAGTCATAGCTTGCACTAGTAGCCATGGTTCATTTCTCACAGCTCATCTCTTCCATGTATTTTTGTGATTGGTTTCTCAGATGGCTGTGAAATATTCTTACTGGCAGACAGCTAATAATATAGCTAATCACAAAACTGAGAAGAGAACTGCTTTGACAAAAGCACCATGGAGATGGGTGGCTAGGGATAAAATGACAATTTAACTAATAGAAAAAAAAAAACTGCAGACAGCATATAAAATCACTTGATAAAATAAACAACATTTAATATTCATGGCTTTATAAACCTTTTGCTGTTTATGAGTTGAAAAGACAGTCATATAACAGGAAAAAAGCATAAAAAAACCACTGAATCCTTGTCAGCACTGCCAAATGGAATGATTTCCTGTCTGACCATGCTTAAAATAGTTATAATTTGATAATTTGGGTTAAGATTTGAACTTGCCACATGGTGGGTTACTACATTTCAAAAAATCCCCTGTCTGACCTTTAAACTTCTAGGGGTTGAATGGTCAGTAATAGGGGCTATGTTATGTGCCAGCCCCTTCACTGCAAAAGGGTTCCAAACAGTCTTTGGTCAGTGTATGTTGGAGTAGTAAAGCTGACAGTCTGTAGAGAAAGTTAGCTGATTTACAGTGTTATATTGTGTTAAATTGGGTGCATTTCAGTGCCGTGGGCTAAATATTCTTGTGTACCCAGCTTGTGTTCACAGTTCTGAAACACAATGGGACCCAAGACTACCTTTTTTTCTGTTAGAAACACAAGGTAGGTGCTGTTGAGCTGCAATGGGCCTTTTGTTTGTGCCATAAAGCAATGTGCATCAAAGCATCACATTATTACCAATTATTTTTATAGTTGCCATTAAATTTAGGTGGGTATTAGGAAGCAAGAGGGTTCTGCAAGGCAAAGTGGTGGTTGGGCCACACACAGGGCCTGTTTGCCTTTTCTAGTGAACAAGTCCAGGTGGTAATTGAGTGGCTGAAAAAGCCTTCATCGACCCAGGGGTAGAGAAGCTAGTTACTCTCAACTACTGCTAATGCCCCCTCTTCCTCTTCTATGGAACTGATTCTGACAACGAGTAGTCAACTGAGTTATTTGATCACATGACCACTCACTTGCTGCAATAGGAGGATCTTAGTCATTTTCAAGCATTCAACTTTTCAAATACTACCATACAGGATATAATGAAAAGGGAATAAAGCAAAAGAAAAAAGGCTCCACTCTAATCAGTACATAGCACAGTAAAGTCTTCCTAACACAAAAGGTATTCACAAGTCTCATTCTGCCTTAGGATTCTGAGAAATCCCTCCTAGGAGTGAACTTATCTTCTTCTGGGACATCGTTCTGTTCCCCCCATTCTTCTGCCCCTAGTTTGTTCTCTGTTTGCCATTTTTCATCTTTCCTTTAGTGGCACCACTCAAATAAATGTCTCATTCTTGGCATGAATTGCATATTTTTATTCCTAACATTCCTCTGTCCTCTTTTTATGTCCATACATTTTGCATTTCCTGCAGAAAATATCCATGCCATCAAGGAAAATATCCCCACTGACCTTCCCTAACTTGAAACTAACTGGAGGGTGGTCCTTAAAGTTTACAACAAACCAATTTAATTCTGAAATGTATGCACATATCTGCCATTTGTAAATAAACCCCACAATATTGACTCTTAGTAGGAGTTTCCCCTTTAAATGACTGAGCAGTAATTCAGCAATATTAATATACAGTCAGCAGCCTGCCCACAGATGGAATAACTTTGGATAGGGGAGTCCAAATGGTGATTGTGTTCCTTAATTCCAGCCTGCTTGGGAAAGAACACAGATTTATCACTGGGCAACAACAACCAGCTGTAGAAAGGGACTTTCTGACAGACAGCACTCCTCCACAGCAGATCCCAGTTTGATCCAGGACAGGTTAACGGTGTCTGCATGCAGTGTCTATACAAGGAGAATTGTTGGGCATACACCCGCTCACCAAACCTCTGGAGAGTGGCACAACCGAACTCTGCTGTGTGATGTCTGGCTCTTGGCAGTACAGGGTGTCACTTAATGGACAACGGATCAATCCAGTGGTGAAGAGGCCTGCGCAATGCCCAGTGATGTCAGGTCCAATCTTCAAAAAATGCCACGGTGCCTGGAACGCTGAAGGTCATCCTGCATTGTGATTTGGTACAGAGCGACTGAGCAGGGTTCACTTGATGCACCGCTGAATCGTGGCCTGGAGCTCCTGGGAAGAAGTCACACTCTCCTCTGTCAGTCTCCAAGGCCCTGTGCCAAGAGAGTTAACATGGCTGCAGCAAGGAAATATATATCACTGCCCAGAATTTCTTGAGGTTTCCTTACTAGACATGTGCAGAACAAAAAAATGTGTTTCGCTTCGATTCGAACTCTAACAAATTTTGTGTAGTTGGATTTGGTAAATTCGTTCAATTCACATTTGAGATTCATTTCAGTAATTCGTATTCAAATTCAATTCGAAAACATTTTGACCAAATTCAAAAAGTCATTCACATTCGAAATTGGTTCAACCAAATTCGAAATTGATTCAACAAACTTTGAAAAGTAATTCGAAAATCAAAAAGATTTCAACCAAATTCGAAAAAATTTGACCGAATTCGAAAAGTAAAGCTGGCCATAAACGTGTAGATTTTCATCTGAGAATAGATTTTCATGTGAGAATATTAATTTCAAGAACATTCGTTTGATTCTCTAACCGTTAGTGGGGTCAAATCGATGTTTGTTTGTTTTTTTAACTGTCAGTTTTTATTGAACGTTTACAAGGTTTCAATAATAAGCAGTGGTTTCGTAATAACATATTACTGTTTTCGATGGCAGTTATGGAAAAATTCGAAGGAGAAGAAAGGAAAACTTTTCTCAAATCAAAAGAATTTTTGCCCAGTGTATATGGTTATCGTTCAGACATTACATTCATTTTAAAATTGAAAGTTAAAAGCAAAAGACAATTTTCAAATGACATTTGTCAATTCATCGAGTGTGCAAAGAATTTTCATACAACTTTTTTTTACGAATATTCTCAGCCAAAAATCTACATGTGTATGGCCAGCTTAATGCCCTGTACACGCAATAAGAAAATCGTACGAACATTTTTATATAAAGACTGATCGTCCCATAATCGGATCATTAGTACACAGCTTTTGAAAGCTGATCATGACAATTCGTGCAACAATATCCAAAGGGACAAGTGAAAATTTTTCTCTTAGGATACCAGATCGTACGATTTTCATTTATTCAGTACAGTAGTGATCCGAAAATACAATACAAATACAAGACATCACTTTCTAAATTCTTTTCTTCGTACGAGAATTTTTGTATCTTTATTAACCTTTTCACTTTCGATGTCAGTCTAGCAGGCCAAAAATAAAAACGACAATCATCCATCCGATATCCTCATCCTGTGTACGGGACTTAAGGCTCGCCATACAAGTTAAGATTTTCAGCCGCGAATATAAGTTTAAAGAAATTGCATTTGATTTTCATTTGATCGTTAAGCTGCCCATACACGTGTAGATTTTCAGACGAGATAATTCATGTGAAAATTCTTTGAACATTTGGTGAATGAACGAATGTCGTTCGCTAATTGTCTTTTGCTTTTAACATTTGAGTTTAAAATGAATGTCGTTTCTAAATGATAACCACATACACTGGCCGAACATTTGTATGACCGAGAAACGTTTTCCTTCCTATCCACGAATTTTCCTGTTATTGCTGTCAAAAACAAAAAATATAAATTTGACTCCACTAAAGATTAGAAAATCAAACGAATAATCTTGAAACTAAAATTCTCGAATAAAAATCTATACATGTATGGCCAGTTTTAGTATTCTTGTTTTCAAATTTGAGTTTAAAGTGGAGTTCCAGTGAAAATAAAAAAAAAAAGTCAGCAGCTACAAAAACTGTACAAAAACTGTAGCTGCTGACTTAAAAAACAGACACTTACTTGTCCCTTGATCCTGCAGTGTCCTCCCCACAGCCTGTTTCACCGGCTGCCCTGTGTTCCTGGCGCCGGCATCTTCAGTGTGGGCACCCGGCTGTGACAGCTTGAGGCTTCACTGCTCATGCACGAGTAGCGCTGCGCTTTGTGAATGGCCTCTTAGTCTTCTGGGACCTGTCACGTGTCCTAGAAGACTACGGGGAGGGGGGGGGGACAACTTCCGCTTCCAATCGTCTAGGTCAGTGGTCGGCAAGCCGCGGCTCGCGAGCCACATGCGGCTCTTTACAAACTTAAATGCGGCTCTTCTGTGTGCCGGGCGCCCGCTCCCCTCCCTCCTCTCGGGCGGCCGCCCCCTCCCCTCCCTCCTCTCAGGCGGCCGCCCCCTCCCTCCTCTCGGGCGGCCAGCCCCAAAAGTCAGGACTCTGCAGCTGTCAGGATGTAGGCGGGGCAGCCAGGATGCAGGCGGGGCAGCGTGACAAACTCCTCTCCTCTCACAGTCCGCCCTGAAGACCAGAACGGCGCGGGAACACGGCGAGAGGAACGCGTGGAGCAAAGGTAAGTGAATTGACACAGGAGGGACTTGGGGACTTAATATGGGGGATGAATTACTATATGGGGGATGAATTACTATGGGGGATGAATTACTATATGGGGGATGAATTACTATATGGGGGATGAATTACTATGGGGGATGAATTACTATATGGGGGATTAATTACTATGGGGGATGAATTACTATATGGGGGATGAATTACTATATGGGGGATGAATTACTATGGGGGATGAATTACTATATGGGGGATTAATTACTATGGGGGATGAATTACTATATGGGGGATGAATTACTATAGGGGGGATGAATTACTATATGGGGGATAAATTACTATATGGGGGATGAATTACTATATGGGGGATGAATTACTATATGGGGGATGAATTACTATATGGGGGATGAATTACTATGGGGGATGAATTACTATATGGGGGATGAATTACTATAGGGGGATGAATTAATATATGGGGGATGAATTACTATAGGGGGGATGAATTACTATAGGGGGGATGAATTACTATATGGGGGATGAATTACTATGGGGGATGAATTACTATATGGGGGATGAATTACTATAGGGGGGATGAATTACTATAGGGGAGATGAATTACTATATGGGGGATGAATTACTATGGGGGATGAATTACTATATGGGGGATTAATTAATATATGGGGAATTAATTAATATGGGGAATTAAATACTATATGCGGGATGAATTACTATATGGGGGATGAATTAATATGGGGAATGAATTACTATAGGGGGGATGAATTACTATAGGGGGGATGAATTACTATATGGGGGTTGAATTACTATATGGGGGATTAATTACTATGGGGGATGAATTACTATATGGGGGATGAATTACTATGGGGGATGAATTACTATATGGGGGATGTATTACTATGGGGGATGAATTACTATGGGGGATGAATTACTATGGGGGATGAATTACTATATGGGGGATGAATTACTCTATGGGGGATGAATTACTATGGGGGATGAATTACTCTATGGGGGATGAATTACTATGGGGGATGAATTACTCTATGGGGGATGAATTACTATATGGGGGATGAATTACTATGGGGGATGAATTACTATATGGGAGATGTATTTTCAGTTTTAAAAATGTGGCTCTCAAAATAAATTTCAATCGTGGTTTTGGCGAGATTTGGCTCAGTTGAAAAAAAAGGTTGCCCACCACTGGTCTAGGTGATTGCAGAGGAAGTGGGAGTGGGTACCTGTCAAATTTGGGTACCCCCTCCCCCCCCCGCTCCCCAAAGGTGCCAATCCTTAACGGGTAGCAGGGTGGAGCTCCTCTTTAAATTTGTTTTCAAATGTTTGTTTGATTTTGTTTTCAAATTTGAATTTGTTTTCAAATTTGTTTTTGAATCCAATTTCGGCCAAATTTCGTTTCATTATTTCGGATTTGTTTAAATTTGTTAGTTTTTCATTTCGGAATTCTGATACATCCGAATCTCTGAATAACAAAATAATTTGTCCGAAATTTTCTTCAGAACTAAATGAACCATGCATGTCTATTCCTGACTTCTGGTAGTTGTAGTCCAGATAATGCTGAGGAATACAGTACAACTAGGCTGTAAGTCCCAAGATCCTCTGCTTTCAGACACACTTCTCACACTGTCAGCAGGAAATGACATGATTACTCTGCACTGAACACTAGAGGGATAAAAAGTGAGTCTCAGTCTGTGCAGAAAATGGCTTTGAATTGCAGAATGACCTAACCTGACCCAGCTACATATAATTACTGATCAGAGGACTGTTAAGTGGCTGATTAACATCCAGAGACTGAAATGTCTATCACTAATAAAACACATGCCATGATGACATTTTGCCCACACCCAATTTGCTTTTGTCAGAAGTCAGCACAGTAAATGACCAGATAAATGTAGCTACACAAGGTAAACTGGGACCAAACAATGTATAATGAAGTACATTTATTATCGGTAAGCAAAAAGATATGCACACACCAGCAAATAGCAAACATAAACAACGAGTGACCCACAACCAAAAATGCATAAGCAACAGAAGCCTAGCTTAACTATATACAATATGTACAAATATATACAATATGGGAAGCATGGGCAACAGGAGCAATGCAAGAAAAAGGGGGAATCAGGACTGGGCACAGGAACAAGGCGAGCAACAGTAGGGGAACAGGATGCAAAGATAGTTCAAGAGAAGGACAGCTCTGGCAGCAAGCAAGGCAATCAAAATACTGGCGCAAGGAACAATAGCAGAAGTGGACTTAAGTACCCTCCCAGCAGCTGGGGTCAGGTGGAACTAATTGGAGGAATCTGATGGCTGCTGGGAGACAGCCACTGGCGGTCACTGGAACTGCAACTATCAGCCCAGAAAACCACAGTGCCATCAGCAGGTGAACTTGGTCCTAACAGGTAATGAGCAGCCTCTGGAAGCTCCACCATGTCCGCAGGGATTTTGAAGCTGACTGGTCATCCCACTGCCAGGGTCCAGAACCTGGCTGTATATCCTGCTGCCGAGGTCTGGTGGATGACAGGGTAGCCCGCTGTCCAAAAACTGGCTGGGTTCCCTGCTGGTCAGATCCCTGAGGAGGCGCAACACTTGGAGCTTACAATTCTTTAATGCAGCACACTTCCCAACGCTGGGCTTCTGAAGGCAACCTGAGGGATTAACACTGGAGTCCTTAGTCCAGGGGTGGCTAACCTGTGGCTCTCCAGCTGTTGTGGAACTACATTTCCCATGAGGCATTGCAAAGATGGGAAGTTACTGACTTGCAGAGGCATGATGGAACTTGTAGTCCTGCAGCAGCTGGAGAGCCGCAGGTTGGCCACCCCTGCCTTAGTCCATACAAGTACCCTGATGCCAGGATGTCCCATCGCAATTGGACCTTCCCCATCTTGGTTAGTAGAGACCGCTCCACTTTTTATCTGCCCCACAGGTCTACTCAAGGCATAGGGTACCCAACCTGGGTCCCCGAATGCACCTGGGATTACAGAGGTCACACTTGGATCAGGACAAGATTCAGTTGGAAATCTGCCCTTCCCCAGGAGATCTCTACTACTGGGGCTATAATAGCAGAAGCAGCTCTCATGTTCAAAGTGGGTATCTGGACTTCCCAGCCTTGGCACAACAGGATCAACTGGCTGCAAAAAGAACTCAATAATAGAGATCTTAAACCAGACAACCCATTCAAGCCACAGGACAAAGGAAATTCAGCAGCCTCAGACACATGAGCAGACGGGAGCTTAACCCAGTTAACAGAGTCCAGCTGGGCAGCAGGTAGTGAATAAGCACAGTTCAGCTTCACGGTGGCCCAGGAATCAGCATGGTCCAGATGGATGGCAGACAGCAGGTCACCAGTTGCAGGCTTAGCAGAGGACAGCAAGTCACCAGTGGCAGGCTTGGCAGAAGACAACAGGTCACCAGCAGCAGGCCGCACCCCATCACCAGGCAGCATAGAGGCAGGCTGCACCCCCCCCCCGACAAGCAGAGAGGTAGGTGAACCCCATCAGAGAGGCAGGTTGGCCCTCACCGGCAGGCAGAGACGCAGGCTGAACCCCATTGCAGGCATAAAGGCAGGCTGAACCCCATAAGCAGGCATAGGGGCAGGCTGAACTCCATAAATAGGCATAGGGACAGGGTGAACCCGATTGGCAGGAAGCATGGAGGAGGAATGGATCCTATCATCAGGCAGCTTGAAAGAGGAATGGATCCCATCAGCACATGCAGGAACCTACTGGCTGATGGGAGACACCTGCTAGTGGTCACTGGGACTGCAGCTATCAGCCCAGAGAACCACAATGCCATCAGCAGGTGAACACGGTCCTAACAGCTTTAGACCCCATTTTTAACATTTGGCTTAAGCCTTGCATTCTTTCAAACCACGTCCAGCTCATGATGCCTAACTAGTTCCAAGCTTTTATTTTTCAATTGAATGAAACAAAATTTTATACATGCAGACTCACATCTGGATGTAACAGCTACTTTAATTTCCCAGGTTTTTACTACAGTATATTCAGTAGGAGATATGAAGACAAATGGAACTGCAGAGCTTGGGTTAGATTTTAGATACAGTAATAAAATAATAAAAATAAAAATCCTTCACGTGGTTCATGCGGAGACTGTATTATTGATATTAATTAGTCAGGACTTTTTTCAATATGGTCAGCAGGGCAAGATGTGGAAGCACCAGACTGAAACATGTACTCTGTGTATATTGTTATGTTTTACTTTTAACTAAGCAGTTCAGAACATCTCCATTCATCAGCAGAATTAGGCACATGGGGGCTTCTCCTAGCAGGAGAAAAGCAGCTTCAAAAACAGGTCTAAGCCCAATTTTTGCAAATGTGTTTAGGTGCATCAAGTGCTTGGGCATTTTTTTATTTACTTGGCCAGAATAATAATTTATTCTGGTCATTGAAATGCAAAAACACTCAAGCGCTAGCATTTAGATGCATTTACATGCATTTGGAGTCGTCTGGCATTTTTTCTGCCCAAAAGCTCCTTTCCTGAATGCAATTTTAGTGCGTTCATATTTCTACCCCTTAACGCAACTGCCTCTAAACTCCACTAAACACCTACAGCATGTGTGCTTGGACACATAGGCTAACATGTTTAGGGGCAGAAAAAATACCATCAAACACCTGTAGAACAGGTGTGCATGAGGTATTAAAAAGAGATGGTAGAACAAAGGAACAATTGTAAAAATTAAGAGAATTTTTCACTTAGGGCAAAGTGAAAGGTTCCCTTGAAAACCAACACCCACACCCGCTGATACTTATCATTTCCATTTTTCCATATCACTACATTTTTCAGAGCCCTCCAAAACACCTGGTGATTCTGGTTATGAGGGAGAATGTGACCTTCTCTGTTTAGAGGATGCAATGTTTGGGTCTGAGCACAAAGCTCACTTTGAACAACACTTCAAGATGATCCTGTGCTCGCTTGTGAATTGGTGGGCCCAAACACTGCCACATGGGGAAGTAAACCACAAGGGGAAGTTAAAACACAACTCCAGAGAGCAAGGCACTGATAAACCCAGCCCATCTCCTTCCTCAGGTCACTGTTCAACAATGTTTGCTTTAAAATACTTAAAATATTACAGGTTTACTTCACCTTGTTACTGTTCTTGGTAGATGGGCAAAGAGCGGTGATGCTCAATTCTCTTTCTTCATCAAGGTACACACATGCCCTAGGACCTTATAGCCCAGAACACATTGTGCTCCAATCTCCTACGAATGTAACTCATCAATTAAATTGGCTCTGGAAAATTAGCTCTGGTAATGCCCTAGCCACAACCAAACACCATGAGGTCACAGTCGGTGAGTTTTACTAATAAGTAAGAAATAACATAACTCTGCTAAGCATAACAATCACTAGCAGCATCTGTATAATCATCATGACAAACCTGTATCCTGGAGAACTACAGGGGTGTAAAGTATAGCAGACCGATGATGGCTGTGCAACACTGGCTTTCACTCAGACTGAAGTTTTATAGCAGGCATTGCCACTAAATAGCTTTCTCTGTATACAGGCTCCTGTCTAGTTGACTCATGGATGATCCTGCTCTGGCTCTCTAGAAACATCGGAGTTTGGGGTGAGTGGTTAGAAATGGATATGAGAACTTAGCAACTAACGTTTCACAAATTTATTTATCCGTGTCACCACTATTTAGTTTGCTTAAAATGGAATTAAACCCACTTTGGTAACTTTTACCTACAGGTAAGCCTTTAATAAGGCTTACCTGTAGGTACTGTAAATATCTCCTAAACGTGCACCGTTTAAGAGATATTTAGTGTAAAAGTGCCAGTGATGTCACAGGCGCATGTGCACTACGCTCTCAATGGATGGCGTGCCTTCCATTGAGAGAGTCGTTCTGCCGCCGAAACTCGCGCATGAGCGGGAGTGATGACATTGCGGCTCAGCCAATCAGATGGCCTCAAACCTGGAAGGAAGACTGGGTGAAGATGGAAGCCTCAGGGAGCCATGACAGCACTGCGCTGGAGAGCTTCATTTTCAGGTAAGTCTTTCATAATGTGCTAGTATGCAATGCATACTAGCACATTATGCTCTTAACGTGCAGGACGAAGGTTTACTGCCGCTTTAAGGAGCATGTCTCGAGGAAAGAATCAGTGTCTTTAAACACATTATAAAAGCTCTTTAATAAAAGTAAAAAAAGTGAAACCTGCAGAAAAGGGCATTCTAATTTATGAGTGTCTAGTAAATATTAAAGAAAACGAGTTTATATCTAGGTGCTAGTTTTTATTTATGTATTTGATCTCTAAATACATACCTGAACTAAGAAACCCAAAGAACAATTATGCTGTTTCCAGTGCAGTGAACCATAGCAGGCCAATTCTACAGGGGTGATTGTGACCACTAAAGAACTGGACATGGATGAGCCTATCTCTAATGCTAAGATATAACATAGTGTTGAAAATGTTTGATAATTGCAATAGTTATCTGTAACATGCCAGCATTTCAGAGAAGTTTAATTACATTTTATTAATCCTAAACAATAGACCTATGGTGGAAACAGAACCTAGATGTATACTGAAAAATTAGGAAACCTAGGTTTTTATCATCACTTTCCACAGTTGCCATTGTGTTGAAATAAAAAAGCCTGTTTATGTCACAAAGCCAGTTGTTGGAAATGGAAAATACTTGCCCAGCAGACAGGAATTGTCAGGAGATGTTGAGAACTGTCCCCCTGGAAACATCAAAGATTTTGAAACTTCATATCTCTTTCTGATACAATGTACATTCAAAATACAGTTTAAACACAGAGTATTCTGTGGTTGTAGTAAACCATGGGAAATTTCAATAACCATTTACCTTTCAATATCAGCACTTTATGTGTAATATACTGTATAGGGCTGATTTTATATGGGGAGTTTAATTTACAAAGGAACCACTCTTGCCCATTCAACAAAATACTGCAACTTTAATTTCCAGAACACATTTGTTTTTTCCATTGTGTATTACATTGTACATTGATTTATTGGCTGATTTTTTTTAACCACTTCCCGTCCCGCCCATGTACATAAACAGCCAGATGGGAACAGTACCGAAGCGGATCGCCGTTTATAAACGACCCCCGTATTCACTGCCTGTGCGCTCTCCCTGGGAGCACCAATCGCTGTATGGGACCTCTGTGTGAGGTTCTGATTCATGTGGTCCCTGATTGGCCAATCAGTGATCACATGAATAGTAGTAAACAAGATGTCACTTCCTGACATCATTGCTTACTACTTGTGAAATCTGTGAATTATCACAACAGCCTTGTACCATGTGACAAGCTGTGACCAATCACAGCTTTCACAGTATTTCTCAATGGCTGCAAGAAAAGAATGCAGCCAGAGAAAAAGAGAAATTATTGCTTTTACAGCCTTTATGGGTGTAAAAGCAATCAATGTAAAAAAAAAAAAATCTTCATCACCCCCCACAAGTAGTACAGTGTCATTACTAGGGTTACTAGTTTTTTTTAATAAAAAGATAGCTGAATACATTTTGGCCAAGATTTATGAAGAAAGATTATTTATTTGCAAAATGTTATAAGAAAAACACTTTTTTTTCAAAATGTTTGGACTTTTTCCTTTATATAGCAAAAAAATAAAAATCCCAGTGGTGAATACATACCACCAAAATATAGTTTTATCTGTCTCAAAAAATGCTAAAAAATTCATATGGGTACAGTTTTGCACGACCGCGCAATTGTCATTCAAAGTGTGATAGCACTGAAAGCTGAAAATTGACCTGGACAGGAAGAGGGTGTTAGTGTTTGGACTTGAAGTGGCTAAAAAACCTTGAACCTAAAGTTGTTTCAAATGCAGTAGTTAACAATCTAGTGGGTAACCACTGGCATATTTACTGTTCAGCATTTCCATTTAAGCGCTGTTATACAAAGAAGCTTGTGATCATCAGCCAGCCAAGTTGGTAAAAGTAAATGGTCCTTTTATTTTCATGAAAACAGGCATACAGAAAAACAGATTATCTTCAGCAAAGAAAGAACTCAAAATAGTCTATATTAGGGGTGGGCAAACTTTTTGACTTAAGGGCCGCAATGGGTTCATATATTGGACCCGGGGGCCGGACCAAGAGTAGATGAATGATGTGTATGTGTCATCCATAGTAAGCATAGTAATTAATCCCCCATATAGTAATTCATCCCCCATAGTAATTCATCCCCCATAGTAATTCATCCCCCATATAGTAATTCGTCCCCCATAGTAATTCATCCCCCATATAGCAATTCATCCCCCATATAGTAATTCATCCCCCATATAGTAATTCATCCCCCATAGTAATTCATCCCCCCATATAGTAATTCATCCCCCCATATAGTAATTCATCCCCCATATAGTAATTCATCCCCCATAGTAATTCATCCCCCATAGTAATTCATCCCCCATAGTAATTCATCCCCCACATAGTAATTCATCCCCCACATAATAATTCATCCCCCACATAGTAATTCATCCCCCATAGTAATTCATCCCCCATAGTAATTCATCCCCCATATAGTAATTCATCCCCCCATATAGTAATTCATCCCCCCATATAGTAATTAATCCCCCATATAGTAATTCATCCCCTATAGTAATTCATCCCCCATATAGTAATTCATCCCCCATATAGTAATTCATCCCCCATATAGTAATTCATCCCCCCTATAGTAATTCATTCCCCATATTAATTCATCCCCCATATTAAGTCCCCAAGTCCCCCCTGTGTCAATTCACTTACCTTTGCTCCGCGCGTTCCTCTTGTTCCTCTTGTTCCCGCGCCGTTCGGTGTAGCATGAAAATCTGTCTCCAATGAGGATCTGTCCCCCTCGACGTATCTGCGCATGTGCCAGTTTCAGGCATTAGCAGCCGATCGGCGATCTCCGGCACATGCGCAGATACGTCGAGGGGGGACAGATCCTCATAGGAAACAGGGCAGACTGTGAGAGGAGCCTAGCGGGAGCCTAGCTCCGCGGGCCGGATTAAAAGGTCCGCCGGGCCGTAGTTTGCCCATTGCTGGTCTATACTCTGGTTCATAATTGAAAAACTAGTTAAAAGTGCACTGTCACCATACCAGTCCCACCCTGTGGTTTTGGGGTTTCCCGTTGGCTTCAGGGGTTTCAAGGAAGAGGTTTTGTACAGCGCAGCAACTTTGGTTCAATCCTAAACTCACTTCACCTTGCTCAAACAGGTGCCAAGCTCACTCCTCTCCTTTTCTGGACTATGATGCACTTTGGTTAACTCCTACGGGACCATAGTCCACATAATCAGGGTTTGGAGGTTCTTCTCACACAAAACTCTTCCAACCTCCAAAATTCAGGGACCCTAATAAGGATTAAGAATCCAGAGCCTACTGAAAACCAGTCCTCTCCTCTTCCACCAGACTTCCTCAGAACTCCTCACCCTGCATGGGTGAGAAGAACCCCTGAGTACTCAACAATGCCTTCAAACGCTCCCCTTTACAGGGACCACATCTCAAATACTGGAGGAATATGTCCACTGTCCAGGACACATTCCTGGTGTCCTGAACAGTGCAAAAAAAGATTATTATCAAATGATTCATGTAATACTCAAGTGTCTTACACAGCTTTTGAGTTGTTGCTTTGTAATGTATAAAAAAAAATCACTCTGTCTATGTTTTACATTAAGCTTGTTCGAAAAGGTGTTTTAGATGTGTTATCTGGTCATTTAACATGGCAAAGAAAAAAGAAATAATGAAACTGTCAGCTAGCTATTGAAGTAATAGATTAATTTATTTCCACAATACCAGGACTGATTAGAAATAGTTTGGAGCTGTCGTTTGTGCTGAAATACCTGTGACTGCATTAATATGTGTTGTGCTGACAGGAGCTTTAATGTATTCATTTATGTTGACATTGGAAAGCCCAATTGCAGTGAGAATTATAGCGTGGATGGAGTAAAAAAAATCACATAACTAACAGAGCAAACTCTTGTATATACAGTATGTGAATGCAAAAATGTTATTCCCATGTCAAATTATGTCTCTTTTCAGAGTTTTGCCTGCCATGTGAAAGTGTGGCAAAGTCATCTGTAGTAATGTGGAATTAGGCTATCATAAAGTGCTAACTGTTTGTATGGTTTACTAAAGTAAAGTGCTTTAAATTCCCCAGTACATATTTTGGTATTGGAAGTTAATACAGGCTAGTTCATATCGCTTTAGTAGACATTAAGGGGTGTCTGTTCTAGATACCTTTATTATAGAGTCCAAGCTGTATCAGCCCATAATAAATTTCACAAAAAGGACAGAAATAACTTGTTACTTTCTTAGAAACATTGTATTTATTTTAATTGTGTTTTGTTATTGTAAACCTCACTTAATTAAATCTTTCATCAGGCAGCTCTGGCTTGACTTATTTTAATTATATATTAAGTCTTTAAGAAGAAGCAGGCAAAAGAACTTGATTAAGGAGAATTGACCTTTTAATTATTAATTGCGAACAGCTATGAATTTGCCAGTTAAGTTTAAAGTTAATAATCTCTTAAATATTTTAACTGGATTTATAAGTACAGTTCTCATGACCCAAAGTTTTTTAATGGCCATTGGGATATAAGATAGATGGAAAAACATCAGACTTTGTAACAGTAAGAGGTAATTGTAATCATACATTCAGTCATTAAAAAAGTTAGATGGCTGTATACTTTTTTACCCTTTATTTGCTGCTTTAAGGCTCTAGAATAATATAACAATTCTGTAATGTAAGTTCCTTGCAAGTGAAACAAAATTTTCTTCCATCAAAAATTTGCAGTGTCGGTAGACATAAACAGCAGACCATAAACTCAAAAACCTTCACTGATAAAAGGTTGGGAAAGGTATTCCTAATAAACAATAACAAAGGCTAACCAAGTAAGTTAGGCAAACCTACAATGAAAGTACATACTTAAATGCATGTAAATATTTAAAAAGCACCTGCATGGAATACAGGTGATAATGTGAATTTAAACCTCTTCATTTTAGATTTTTCTTTTTTTTTTTATAATTAAAGTAGTTGTAAAGGCTGAAGGTTTTTTACCTTCTTGCATTCAAAGCATGAAGGTAAATAACCTCTGTGCAGCATCCCCCCCTGCCCCCCTAATACTCATCTAAGCCCCCTCTTGACTCAGCAATGTGCACTGAAATCTTGGCTATCCCTGGACTCCATCTCTTCATTGGCTGAGACAGCAGCAGAAACCATTTACTCCCGCTGCTGTCAGTCACATCCAGTGAACCAATGAGAAGAGAGAGGCGGCAGGGCTGAGCCGTGGCTCCATGTGTGAATGGACACATGGAGCAGGTGCTGGGGAGTGTGCATTCTCAGGTGCCCCCATAGCAAGCTGCTTGCTAGGAGGGAGGGGCCAGGAGCATCAGCAGGGGACCCAAGAAGAGGAAGATCCAGACTGTTCTGTGCAAAACCACTGTAAGTAACCAGGTAAGTATAGACATGTTTGTTGTAAAAAAAAATTAAGCCTTTAGAATCACTTTAACAATTTTTATTAAAGTTTTCAAAAAATACAATGCCTTGCTCCACCACATACAGTACAAAAGACTAATCAAATATACACAGCCATTTTAGATTTTTCACTCTTAGAAGACTAGCCTTCTACCAAACTCCCCTTGCCTGTTATTTTTACATTTTCATGAAGAATGGAGGATTTATAAATTCCATGTATAACATAAAAAGGGAAAGTAAAAGTAAGTTAATCAAATGAACGCAAAACAGTTTTATTCCTCCATGTTTTCAGTATGCTGCCCCAAGCACAGGTTTAGCTGGTCTAAATGGTAAGTCTAGCAATGTCTGTATTTTTTCACTTCATGTAGTAAAACAAGAGTTTCACTTCATCTAACCGTACCTACACGTATTTGCAGTTCAGCACTTCTATATTTTAGAAAACAAGATGATTAAGATCACAATGTGATACTAAAAGGGGCTAAAAAATTAGGAATCTATAGCCAATTTTTGTATTTTTTAATTTTCAATTACTATCTGTTTGAGTAATTGTCACTTTCAGTGACTCCATCGGTTATGACCACCAAAGGTTTTCCGTGAGTCTTAAATTAATCAGTTATGTGCACTTTATAAAGCCCCCAAACATCATCTAAATGTTTTGGGCATGTGTTGCATGCTCAGCTCTCCTCCATCCCCAGAGCCTTCTGGCCACATGAAAAGAAGACTTTCTACTCTAATTGTAAACCCTAACAGAAAAGCATCTGCAATATCTGAACAGTTATGATGAAGCAATGTTATTACTGATTAATTGTAACTTCATAGAAGGCCCTATAATCTCCATATGATGTCAGTAAAAGCAACCTTGCCAGTTAAAGCGGCGTTCCACTTACGCTGTCAAAAAATAAAAGTCAGCAGCTATAAAAACTGTAGCTGCTGACTTTTAAAGACCAGCCACTTACCTGTCCCTTGGTCCCTTGGTGTGTCCCCTGCAGCCCGTTTTACCGGCTGTCCTGTATTCCAGGAGGCCGTCATCTTCAGTGTGGGCACCCGGCTGTTACTGCTTGCGGCTTTATAGCTGGGTACCCACTGTGCATGCGCAAGTAGCGCTGCGCTTCATGAATGGTCCTGTAGTCTTCTGGGACCTGTCACGTGTCCCAAAAAGACTACAGGGAGGGAGGACACCTTCCGCTTCTGTTCCTCTGGGCGATCGGAACGGAAGTGGAAGCGGGTACCTGTCAAATTTGAGTACTCACCCCCCAAAGGTGCCGATCCTTAATGGGGAGCGGGGGAGCAGTCCTTAAAGCGGAACTTCCCCTTTTGGGTGGAGCTCTGCTTTAAGAAAAAAAAAATCAGTAAAAGCAACCTTGCCAGTTAAAAAGAAAATTAAATGAACAGTGTTTCTGATTAACCACTTAGTAATCCTTAGTTAACCCCTAATCATCCCCAATTAACTCCTCCCTCTTCTTTTATACTTTGCTGCTATTGTTATTGATATTTCACTTTTTTTACCATTAATATTTAAACATCTTTTTTCATTTTCATTTTTTGCTCCTTATTATTTAGTGAAGCATTAAAAAAAGCACAGTAAACAGAAAAAAAAGTTGATAATTATTCTGTAAGTACCATAATTATTTGTAATAGAGACACAATTTGAATGTCATTATACACATACAGTATGGGGGTGATTTACTAAAACTGGAGAGTGCAAAATCTGCTGAAGCTGTGCATAGAAACCAATCAGCTTCCAGGTTTTATTGTCAAAGCTTAAAGCACAGCTAGTAGAAGCACATGTATTTAATGGACATACCAAGGGCAGATGGACCTGAAGGAGCACAAACCGAATTAACCTGCCTAACAGTATGCGTTAAAAAACAGGGGTTAAATTATCATACATTTGCAAATAGATGCGTAAGCTACAGAGCCTGTTGTTTGACATGCGTCGTCCTTCTATGTGCTCCATGCATTTTGCATGTATTTGCAAATGTGTGTTAACTAAATCCCTGTTTTAACGCATATTCTTAGACTGGTTTGTTTGGTTTGTTTGCAGGCTGGCTGGCAAGTTAGAGCTCGGAATTTTTCTTTTTTGTTGTTTGACATGTGTCGCCCATCCATGTGCTCCTTGCTGTGAAGGCCAGTTATAGACTGGGGGGCAGTGGTCATTTTTTGTACTGTTGAATTGTTGGTTGAGGGGGCACACTGAACACCTTAGCTGCCATTGTGCTACATGCTGCATGTCCAGTGCGCTCCTGTACCTTTAAGGAGGGGTGGGCTCCCTCAGGTCCATCTGCCCTTGGTCTATCCATTAAATACATGTGCCTCTACTATGGGGGCTCTTAAAATTGAAGAGTTAGGAACTACAAAATACTATAGACTGGGGCAGTGGCCATTTTTTTAGTGTTATTGTTTTGGTGCAGCTTTGCCTGTGTCAGTTACACGTTCATACTGCTGACCTTTTAAAATTAAAATAAATTATACCTCTGTATAAAAATTCTAAAATACTAAACGGCAACTTAATTGTTTGCTGTCAGTCACAACAAAGTAGCCCAAGGAAGGGCTGTTGGATCTATGCACTGTGAATATAGGGCAGGAAGGAAAAATAATATGCAGCCTACTGTGTATAAGATTGTTTCCTGTTGTTATCTGATGTAAATCAAGTGTGCATTGTTTATTAGAGATATTTTTAAAATTTCAAATATATTTTACATACATTATTTTGAACATATGCTGCCTGTGGATCTTTTTTTGGATAAGGAATTTATCATGATTATTACATGATTAATATTTTGTAAGATTTACCACCTGTTATACATCATTTACAAATGTGTATACTGTACTTCAACAACTTTAATTTCTTGAATCCTTACAAGCACTGTGTCCTTAGCTGTTTTTAATGAAAATCTTGAGAGATGCCAGTGCCATGTCCTTGGATTCCCAATGACCTTTGTTTATGGACTGCAATGCAATCATTACATGCTATGGCAAAAAAGGTACTTACTGAAAAAGAGTTGTTACTGTATGTATTGTATAATCAACAGTTGCTCAAACTTCCCATTGTTACCCACTGCTAGCAAATGTATAAAACATCCTTTTCTTCACCTCTGTCTTCCTTTATGGCATTTTCATAACATTTCTCTATGAATTAGTTATGTAATTTGTTTATTAAAAAACTTCCCAGTTTTTTTAATAAATTAAATTTATTTACATACAAAAACAATTGCAATTACTATTACATTGCTTCACTGTATACTGAAAGGCAGAAGTACAGCTTGATGGGGAAGATAGTGCTTACAGTGACCAATTTATCAATCTATGAGGCGAAACCAACTACATAAATTCAGCTTAGGTGCACAGCTCATAGGCATGGAGTACACATGTAAAGTCACACTGATTTTGACACATAGATATACTGTACAGGGGCGGACTGACAACTCATTGGGCCCCCGAGCAATTGGGGATCATGGGGCCTCTGTGTCCTTGCCCAAACTCAAAAAAGCCTATGAAAAAGGTACCAGGGGCATCTCATGGGGCCCCCTACTGACCCCGGGCCCTCGGGCAGTGCCCGAGTTTCCAAATGGTCAGTCCGCCGCTGATACTGTACATATTGCAACAGAGGTATTCTAGAATCTGTGTCTCTCGGCAATATTTTACCAGATACTTTTAATGTTCTAGTGAATCCATTTGGGATTCACTAATTGTGAAGTTGAAGCCCCAGATTTAAGAATTGGGTTGATATGCATCCTTTAATTTAACCTTATATAGGACCTATCAATGAAAAGGATACCTAGCTTAGCACTCCTGTATGGCCAATCCGTAAAGTGACCCACCTGGCAAAAACAATATTCTGGAATTGAAATAGTTAATCACCAATGTTATGCTTATAGCAATGTTAAACATCTTTCCTTTTTTAATATGTTGAACCTACAAGTATGTCAGCTTTGAGGTCAGTCTTCTCTGAGGGATGACAATACCAAATGTTACAACATTGTTACCACTATCTCCAAAAAAAGTCCTCCTTACACTGCAATGATGTGTAGTACTTCTCCCAATATTCCTGCTTTGTCAGCCTGGAAGTAAGCGCCATACCACAACTAAACCATGTTAAATGTAGCATTACTATCTATTGTTTGTGGTGTTGGTTCCTTTATTAAGCAATTGTCCATTTGTCAGGGGTACAAGCAAAATTCCTTCCATGCCTATGACTTATGAAAATACCAGACTGTATACAGTTGTGCACTAAAATTATATACCCTTGGAGATTTGGTAATATACAGTATGTACAATTTTTAAAAAGACATGAGTGAGCAGGCAAAACACATTTCTTTTATTTCTTATGGTATTCATATTCAATTATAGGTCATAAAAGATTGGCACAATCATAAAACAAAACATGGCAACAAGTAAACAAATGAAATGATCCCTGTTCAAAAATCTGCATACCCTTAGTTCTTAAAACTATGTATTGCCCTCTTTAGCTGCCTATTCATCTTGGCAAATGCCTCTAGGCCATGCAAAGTCTTTGGTTGTCTTGCATGAACCGCAAGTTTGAGATGTCCACAGAGTGGCTCGATGATATTAATGGCAGGAGGCTGAACTTTAAACCTTTTCTGCTTTAACCACTGGAGGGTCAATTTGACCTTGTGTTTCGGGTCATTATCATGCTGGAAAGTCCAAGCCCATCCCATGCACAGTTTTCATGCAGAAGAATTCAAATAGTTTGACAGTATTTTCTGATAGCATGATGCATTCATCTTGCCATCAATTTCCACAAGATTTCATGTGCCTTCAGAGCTCACCCACCCCCTCCCCCCAAAAGAAACTTCAGTGATCCACCACCATGCTTCACAGTGAGGATGCTATTTTTGTCACTTTAGACCTTGTTGATCCCTCTTCAAAATAGTGCTTATAGCTGTCAACATTTTTTGTGACATTGGCACAATAAGGGCTTCTTTCTGGTAACTTGACCATGCAGCATATTTTTGTTTAAGTATCATCGTATTGTGCTACTGAAACTACCACACCATCTTTTTCCAGAGCAAGCTGTATTTCTTTGGCGTTTACCTTTTTTGCTCTCCATGGCTTAGTATCTAGCCTCCTCAGTACATCCTATGAGAGCCAACTTGAATCTTTATACACAGATAATAATTGCAATTTAAAAAGCCACAAATGTGGGAAATTAACTTTTAACTGTCATTTTAACGTGTGTGTGTCACCTTGTGTCTGTACCAAGGCCAAACATTCCAGGCACTGTAAATTTTTGACAGGGCCATTTTGGTGTTTTCTGTTATCCTTATGGTTTAAAAAGGAGCCAGATAACTATGTGATAATAAGTGGCTTCATATGATCACAATCCATAAATAAAAGATTTTACAAAAAATTTCACAATTTCTGCTGGATATGCAAACTTTTGAGCACAACTGTAGCTAATGTGTGGACTGGTATCATTTGTGGAGGGGGTTTAAGTAAGGATTGGGAGGGGGGGATGGGTTCAGACCAAAGCAGCATGCGTTCTCAAGTTTGCTTGTTCAGCATTCAATGAATTATCAAACTAAATGGGATGTTGGCTGCAACAGGAAGTCATACATTTAGCAGTGGTATTACTACTACAGCTAAAAGTGACACCTTTATACTCGGGGCTCCTTATATTGCATCCTCTCCCAGCCCACTCAGCTGTCAACTGGGGATTCCTGGTCAGCAGCTGGATGTAAACAAAGAAATGGGGATGGTGGATGACATCACTGACCAAATATATTCATGAACAAGGTAGGTTTAGGGCAAAGCAGATTAAAGGCATCTCCCAAACAAGTTCTTTAAAGCAATTTTGCAGTTGTGATGAATCACTTTATGCATTATTAAGAGCTGCTCCCTGTTGGATGGAATTTTTTAAATTGTTTTTGAATTGGTACATGTTCCCCAGGGCAGTGCCCAGCTCCTCATGCCTTTTGTTTAACCTCCTTGGCGGTATTCCCGAGTGTAGCTCGGGGTAACACTTCAGTACCACAAACGGTAACCCCGAGCTACACTCGGGAATACCATGTGGCACTGCTCCGGCATGTGTTCTTCACTTACCTTACCCTGCGCTCCCGCGATGTGTCCCCTGCAGTGTCCCCGGCCATCTCCTCCGGCCGATGCCGGCATCCGGCTTCTGTGTCCTGTCCCTGTGACGTCGGGACGTACGGGCGCCGCTGGCGGCGGGAAATTTAAAAATTTTAAAAAATTTATTTTTTTTTTTTTACATTTTACATAGTAAAACATTGCTGTCTCAACCAATTTCACATACATCTTGTCCCTAATGCTTTGTCCTGCGCCCTGCCTGCATTTTGTCTGTTCTTTCTGCCTGGAAACTGAGAAATGTCCATGGCGTCCAAAAAGTGTCCCTTTAGGTCAAAAGCGGTTTAGATCAGCTAGGAGAACAGCGATAGTAAATCAGAACCACTTGCAGAATTGAGTGATAATGATTTGTGGGGAAATTCGTCATCAGACACTGAAAACGATTTTGCGACTTTGCTCAGCAATGTGCTAACTTGGCGCTATATTTCACATTTCAGTGTTTTTGGTTTGATTATATTATTGAATTAAATGTATTATTATTATATTATTATTTTTTATGATTATTTATTAAATTATAATTTATGATTACGTGTTTCAAATTTTATCCTACCCGGGATGTTTACTAGACTCTTTTTCGGACAGATTTCAGGGAGTTATTTCTAAATTACAGGCCTACAATAGAAAAAATGCATATTTCCATGCAAAAAAATGGTACCGCTTTTGGTACAAAATTCCTGACATAATCATACCGCCAGGGAGGTTAATGTTGTTTACTAAGATGTCCCCCAATAATTCAATAGGGAAATGTAATTTAGCAGCAAATGTTATTTTTTCTTTGTAAATGTCACTTTTGCTTTAGTACATCCTACAGACGAACTGTTTCACAGACAGGTTTAGGGCATTCACCAAGCATCTTATATAAAGGAATTTAGCATTTTTAACATTTCAGTTTAAGCATTATTAAAAATGACTATTCCCCGAAAATTAAAAAAAAATATTTTGCTTTGGTATATGTCCCCCAGGGCAATGGTCAGCTTCCCATGGCCTTTGCTTGACAATCCCTAGCCTAATAGCCTGGCACATTTCCAGGATTGATTGATTCCCATTGATCTGAATAGGGTTCGGATAGATGTTTGAATTTACGAGTAGCAAAAGTTTTGCAAGCAGAACCCAGGTATGTTTGGCTCATCCCAAAAGTGGATTGAGGGTTCAAGTTAGCCACTTTTGTCAAGTTAGTATGCTACCTCTATCCTGGGTAAATTTTTATAACAGTTAGTTATAATGATAGGTTCACCATTAACAAATATGGAGATTTTGGTTTCCATGTGAGTGATAGTATCAGCTTCTTGATTGACTGTTTTCGATTATGTGACCTGTGATATAAAATAAAATAAAAAATGCACTCTCTTCAAGGTGATTTTAGTACATTGCTGTTTAATTTGAAAATGATGTAAGTGGGGCCAAGAGACTTTTACTTTACATTGCAACTGGAAGGAAAGCTGTAAGCGCCACATTGGGAGCTAGTATAGCAGTGGCTGAACCGGTTTTTATTACATTTTGTACTACCGTAATCCAAAGTATTCAAAGACATTATATCAGTTAGACTATGGCATACTCCAAGGTGTTTTGAATAAATTAGGTTTTTTTTAGGTAGATTTCAATGTACTGCTATCAATATAGCAGAGAGGTAACGATAAGTAATAGGACCCTGGAGCAAGTCTTAACAGAGGCCCCCTTCCTTCATACACAATACTTCTAATGTTCATGCTAAGCCCTCAGGTTGTTCATTTTTATGGTAATAGAACAGAAAAAAAGGATGTGAGAAAATAAAACAAAATGATGTTTTATTATCTGCAGAATGTATCAAGAGCAAATGGCTAGTGAAAGGAGAGTAGGAGTTATGAATAGACCCAGAAGACCTAAGGACTTTGCAACAAGCAATTTTACATTAAAATTATGTTACATATGTTGTACAAAAGTACTGGTAATGGTTATCCTGTAATCAACTATAATTGTTTATTTTATTACAGGATCATGCAAAAGAATATTTAATTAAATTATAGTGTTTTATTATTTAAGTGACATTTTTAAGCTGTTGTTTTATATACATTTTAAATCATTTTTAACATATTTATTTTACAAACAACTAATTATATTTGTGTTACAGTCATTCATGGTTCACATTCCAGCACTGGTGTCTCATCTGCCACCTGTGGCTGCAGACACTTCCAGGTTTTACTTGGAGTGTCACAATTGTTCTAGTAACATCTTACATGATTTTACATACATATGAGCAGGAGATGTTGTCCCCACTTGAGCATTAAGCCTCCAGTCCTGCTGAGCTCCTTGTCTGTCAGACAGTGCTCATACAGTCAACCTCTCTACTGTCCATTACCAGTCAGTCCTGCTACAGTCCATAATCAGATAGTCCTGCTACTGCCTGTTACCAGCCAGTCTCCTATAGTCCAGTCTACTACTGCCCAGTCTGCTACAGTAGGTAGGAGCTTAAAGTTCAGCCATAAAACAGCACCTTGCCTGTTCAAACATTAAGACAAAAGCTCAACATTTTCCCATTTGGTGGAAGCTGAACATCATGTATATTACCAGTCTCCAGCCTTCTAAGCAAATGACACGGTGGTGGTGACATCACTGACCAAAAATGGCCATGGTCATTGTCATGATCAGATGTTCAGAGACCAGTAGCTATAGCAGTAGAGAGGCTCCCACCAACCATCAGGATAAATATACAAGCAGGTCACCCTGGAGGATGAAACAGGTGTGGAGTCTAAGCAGAGATTCATCCGAGCTCCTGATACCAGAGATGGGTTTTTCTGCGTGTTAGTACCAGGTTGCAGTCCTGAGGATCGCCCTATCAGAAGGTGAGCAGTAGCAAATATAGCAGGTAGGGATCAAGCAGAAGCATAGTCAGTAAACAAGCCAAAGGTTAATAAAAAGTGGTTACAGGTTGGGATCAAACACCAGTGTAATGGAGGAACAAGCAAAAGGTTGGTAACAAGTGGTTGCAGGTTGTAATCAAGTGGAAGTGTAGTCAAGGAATAAGCCAAAAGTTGGTAGCGAAGATATGGACAGTAGCAGGAGTGACAAGAGCAAGATGTTGGCTGGAGAGTACAGTAATCTGGTATAAAGGAAGTACAAAGACATTGCTTAAATAGGAAGTTCATGGGAGGAACAAAATAAATTAGGCAGGGAGTTGTCCAGAATCTCAGGTGAAGAAATACTGCCAGAGACAGCAGAGGCTGCAGGTTCAGATCCAGTCTATATTTAGTTGGTGATGTCATCACATCCACTGGATTTTTTTTTTTCGGGGGGGTTACTTCTATTTATTAAAGAACTTGTATGTGTGTTTTTAAAATTGACTGCAAGCTTACTTTATTTTGTAAATAATGCAATGGGAACCTCCCCCCAAATACATACCAGACCCTCATCTTCCTACAGCTTCCATCTTTCCTCTATTGTGATTACAAAACTAGTACTGTCAGTTTATGCAATGTCCCATCCATAGATTCCTGCTGTCTATTCTGACTTCATTTATGTCTCCTAACACCTTCACACCTCACCACTCTTTTAATTGTGCCAATGTGACATCATCCTGGGCATGTTAACATGTTTTGGGTGCTCACATACATGCAGGCTTCCTCAGGACAGAGGAAGCCTGCATGTACCTGAGCAGGTGAAACATGTTGATAGAGCAAAAATCGAACTACACTGAGAACGGTCTCCCAGTGCCACTGTACAATTTCTACTTTACGACTGAATTCACAGGTTAAGTGACTCTTCATACATGCAAAGCATGTCAGTCATGTGATTTGGGACTTAAATGAGTTGTGCTAGCACAATCCCCAGCGTGAGCGGCTAGACATGCCAGTTGAGTGAGCAATTAATTGTTTATGCTACAGAGCTCATTGTAAGTCTGTCGCTGTGGCTTGCAGACATTTATCAAAATAAAATGGTTGTAAGTTGGCTACCTACTCTGCTACATCAAAAGGGTCTTTGTTGAACACTGGCTAAGTGACTTGCTAACCCTTACTGTCTGCTGCCTGTGTGCACTTATACTATACTATATGTGATTCATGTGACAGCTCATCGGATCCACGGCTTTGCTTCTGTCTGTGGCTGTGCTTAATGCTGAAACCATGAAAGTTGGTCCATGCAATATCCTTATTTTTAAGCTCTCTTCTCAGTATCAGTAACTTCTCTGTTTTCTAAATGAAAGCCTCATCAATATTGTGGTTAATTGCAACTTGGGACTATAACATCAGGATGTCTACATGAAGAGTCATTAAAGTCCATTATGGATATTAGTGGGAAAAGCTTAATTACATGGACAAAGCCTGACTTAGAGATCCACCATTCAAGCATGGATTAACTATTGATCTCCTAGCCCTCTTTTTTACTTGTATGCTCCTTTTAGTAACACCAGTCATCTTTCAATCTGCTTCTCTAGAAAAGCATGAGGCTGTTATTGTGCTTTTGCATGTTGTTGAAATATATAATTCTTGTGCACAGAATTGCAACTTAGTGATCGCTCCAATTATAGCAAACATAAATTCTCATTTCACTTTTGTCACAAGTCACTTTTGTCTCTTCACTCTACATGACACTCCTTTTAGTTGCAGTTTTAGATATTGATGATTGTGACCCCTTTAATTATCTATTGGGTTTAGCTCTAAGTCTGGACTATGTTTGTTCAGGACCCTTGATAACATTGTCAATTTTAATAGTGAGAGGGGGAGGTACTTACTTTGTTTACAGTTTTTTTTATCAATATTACTATTTTTTAAATTAAATGAATTATGTTTCAATCAAGATTTTTTTGTATCAAAATTGCACTGCTTGGATTACCTAAGTACCTTCTTTTCCAATGGTCTGTCTTACTTTTTCATTTTTCTTCATTAAAAAATACTCCTGGCTTGAGCTGGCTTTTTTCCTTCGTGGCCAAGAAGGACAGTACTTTAGAACTTTTTATGGACTATTGGGGCTTAACTGCTGACAACTGATCTGCTTCTATTGCTGGATGACATTTAACAATTCATGCCACCAAAAGTAAACAAAAGGGCAGGGTTTTCCTCGTGATGTAATGTAAATTGCCCAAATATGGCTATATTTCAATTCTATCCCTGCCCCCTTTGTCTTGAGTTAGGCCAGGTGATGCTACTTATATTAACTGAATCAGAACTGAGCCACAGTTAAACAATCTATAATTATATGAACAATGCAGCTGCTATCATATTGATACAATGATCAAAAACAATGAAAATTATGCAGACAACGCTATCATCACAAAAATTTGTGCATCACTATAATTTTGTCAAACTTAAAGTGCATATGTGCAATGTAACATTAAAACATAAAGTGCAAAGTCTCCTGGGAAAGTGCCCAGCGCTATAAACATAAAAAATAAATAATACATTAATTAAAAACCATCAATGTCTCAATTTCTTTTTTTGTCCTCAATAATGTGTCCTATGCAGAAAAGTGGATCCTTATTCACACAGTGTCAGCTGTCCACTGTTTTTCATGTTCCACTTCCAAGTGTGTGTTCCACCACCAAATATGCCAAATCACTTACCAGATTTTGTTGCTGACAAACAAATACAACCAGCAAAAGCAAATGTGGATGTATAACCAGGATACACAGCTTATTCAGGCTCAGCGAATCCCTCTCTGGAACTCTCACCACTACAAATCTATCATCTACTCATATCCAGTCAATCTGAAAAAGGAATAAAATAAATTAAAATACTTTTTTTCTTAAAAACAAAGTCCAAACACTTACAATCGGCAGTGTTTCCACCAATACTAGTACAGCGCACTATATCGTATTATCAATCCGTCTCCAGCTTCAGATTCAAACGGCGAGTACAGACTGAGTGTGCGTGGTGATGTTGCGTCTAATGCCCCTCCCTGCACGTTTCATCATCTGATGTCCTCCAGGAGCAGAAAGGGTGCACATCACCTCTAAGCCTTTTTATATACATATCTCTAATCCAGCCATTTTCAATACAGAGGAACCCTTAAAAAAACTTTCCAATCTCAGGGAACCCCTGCTAAAAATAAATTACTCCATCTACAACTTATGATATATTAGTGTGATGGTCTGTGAAAAGAACGTTCCTTACACTTGTGGTCATTGGGAATAATTACCCCTTTACAGATAGCTAAAAGGATCATTGATGTCAGTGGGAAATTATTCGAGAGTCAGAAATTGCTTAATTCTCCAGGAACCCCTAGCAACCTCTGGCGGAACCCCTGGGTTCCATGGAACCCTGGTTGAGAAACCCTGCTCTATTATTATTATTATTATACAGTATTTATAAAGCGCCAATAGTTCGCTCAGCGCTGTACATTACAAAGGGAGACAGAACATGTGACAGAACAATACCAATACAATGCAAAACATGAGGGGATCGAGGGCCCTGCTCTTTCGAGCTTACAATCTAGGAGGGAGGGGGTGGTGGCACAGGAGGAGATAGCTGTGGGGGATGGAGTGGTAGGAAGAGTGGAGGAGGTCGGCAAGTTAGCAGGGGGTGGGGTAGGCTTCCCTGAAGAGATGGGTTTTCAGGGTGCGCCTAAAGGAGAGGAGAGTAGGTGATAATCTGATGGGTTGGGGCAGGGAGTTCCAGAGGATGGGTGACACCCTGGAGAAGTCCTGGAGTCGGGCATGGGAGGAGGAGACCAGGGAACTAGAGAGAAGGAGGTCTTGTGAGGAGCGGAGTGTGCGTGTTGGGCGGTACTTGGATATTAGGTCAGAGATGTAGTACGGGGCAGTATGGTGGACAGCTTTGTACGTCAGCGTTAGGATTTTGAATTTGATCCGTTGCGCAATCGGAAGCCAGTGGAGGGATTGGCAGAGGGGGGTGGCGGAGACAGAGCGGTTGGAAAGGTGAATGAGTCTGGCAGCCGTGTTCAGGATGGACTGAAGAGGGGATAGCCAGCGGCGAGGCAGGCCAGTGAGGAGGGAGTTGCAGTAGTCGAGTCGTGATATGATGAGGGAGTGGATGAGCTGTTTAGTGGTTTCTGTGGTTAGGAACGTGCGGATTTTGGCGATGTTGCGGAGGTGGAGTCTGCACGAGTTTGTTAAAGATTGGACTTGGGGCTGGAAGGATAGGTTGGAGTCCAGAATGACACCCAGTACTCTGGCCTGCGGGGCGGGTTTGATGGTAGCGTTGTTGGATGTGATGGAGAAATCAATGGGGGGTGGTGTCCGGGCTGGGGGGAAGACAAGAAACTCGGTTTTGGAGAGGTTCAATTTAAGGAAGTGGAGCGACATCCAGTCTGATATGTCGCTCAGTAGGTGTGTGATTCGGGCTGAGACCAAGGGGGTGAGGTTGGGGGTTGAGAGATAGATTTGTGTGTCGTCGGCATAGAGGTGGTAGTTGAAGCCGTGAGAGTGTATGAGTTGGCCAAGGGAGGAGGTATAGATGGAGAAGAGAAGGGGCCCGAGGACAGAGCCTTGAGGGACCCCAACAGAGAGGGGGAGTGAGGGGGAGGTGGTAGCATTATAGGTAACGCTGAAGGAGCGTTGTGACAGGTAGGATGAGAGCCAGGAGAGAGCAGAATCTCTGAGGCCGAGGGAGTGTAGTTTTTTGAGGAGGAGGGGGTGGTCGACTGTGTCGAAGGCCGCAGAGAGGTCAAGGAGTAGGAGCACTGAATAGTGGCCATTAGCTTTGGCGGTTAGCAGGTCGTTGGAGAGTTTGAGTAAGGCAGTTTCGGTGGAGTGTAGGGGACGGAAGCCGGACTGTAGGGGATCGAGGAGGTTGTTGTCGTTGAGGTGAGAGCATAGGCGGGTGTAGACTAGGCGCTCGAGGAGTTTAGATGTAAATGGGAGCAGGGAGATGGGTCTGAGGTTGTTCGGGTCATTGGGGTCCAGGGAGGGCTTTTTAAGTATGGGGGTGATGTGTGCATGTTTCAGAGGGGAGGGGAAAGTGCCTGAGGAGAGGGAGAGATTGAAGATGTGGGTGAGGGAGCGTAGGATGGAGGAGGAGGAAGGTCGTAGGAGTTGTGAGGGGATAGGGTCGAGGGGGCAGGTGGTGAGGCGGGCATCAGAGAGGATCTTGGAGACTTCCTCGATGGTAGTAAGGTCAAAGGTGCGAAGTGTTGGGGGAGCTTCAGTATGAGGAATGTAGGGTGGGGTGGAAGAGGAGGTCAGAGCAGTGGTGGGGCCGTGGGAGAGGGGTGATGAGGGGGTAGCTGAGTGAGGGTGAAGGGGGTTGGAGAGAGTTTGAGCAGCGACGAAATCCCTGCGGGTTAAGTCGAGGGGGAGTGGGGATAAGGGGGTAGCTGTGTGAGAAGGGACAGGTTGAGAGGGCGTGTGAGTTGCGGCAATGTCCTTGCGAATTGTGTCAATTTTGTTTTTGAAGTGATTGGCAATCTCAAGGGCAGTGAGTGAGGTGCTGGGTGGAGGTGGGGGTGGAGAGAGTAGAGAGTTGAAGGCAGAGAAGAGTCGGCGAGGATTGGAGGAGAGGGCCTTGATGAGGGTCAAGAAGTAGGCCTGTTTGGCAGCATGGAGGGAGGAGGTGTAGGTGCGGAAGGCAGATTTGTAGCAGGTGAAGGCTTGTTTGGATTTGGTTTTGCGCCATAGTCGCTCCAGGGCACGACTTTGTCGTTTGAGGGTTTTGGTGTGATCAGTCTGCCAGGGCTGGAGCGGTCGGGGTCTGATGTTGGGTGTGGTTAAAGGCGCTAGTGAGTCAAGGGCTGTTGAGAGCGCATTGTTGTAGGCGGTCAAAGCCAAGTCGGGGCAGGACAGGGGGAGGATGCGGTCGTAGAGTTGATCAGCTGCAGAGTGGAGGGGGGCAGGGTTAAGGTTGCGGAGGTTACGGCTGGTAGTAGTGTGACATTTGGAGGGGTAGGCGTTGGAGGACGAGGAGATAGAGAAGGTTATCAGGTTGTGGTCAGAGAGAGGGAAGGGGGTGTTAGTGAGGTTGTGGGGAGCGCATCGGTTGGAGAAGACAAGATCAAGGATATTTCCGTCGGAGTGGGTGGTGGATTGTATGCACTGTGCAAGTGCAAAGGAGGAGGTTAGGTGGAGGAGACGGGCTGTGTCCGGGTTGTCGAGGTTGACAGGGATGTTGAAATCCCCAAGAATTATGGTGGGTAGCTCAGAGGAGAGGAAGAAGGGTAGCCAGGAGGAGAAGTCATCTAGGAAGCGGGGTATGGATCCAGGAGGCCGGTATATCACAGCAATCTTCAGGGGGGTTGGGGAGAATAGTCGGAGGCAGTGGGCCTCGAAGGAGGAGAAGGATAGGGAGGGGGGGTTTGGGAGGACTCGGAAGGTGCTCTGCGGTGACAGGAGCAGACCAACCCCACCACCTTTACGACCGTTAGGCCTGGGTGAGTGGGTCCAGGTGAGACCTCCGTAGGAGAGTGCAGCAGGGGAGGTAGAATCAGTGGGCTGGATCCAGGTTTCCGTAATCGCTAAGAGGTTGAGGGAGCGGGAAACAAAGAGGTCGTGGATGACTAACTGTGGTAGTTCATTGATTTTGTATGGGCAAGCAGATATACTGACAGGTCTGCAGGAGACCTGCATGTCGCCAGAGATCTGCTGATGGCTGGTGCAATACTTAACAGACTCCTGCAATAAAAAATAAGAACTGTACATTTTTTTACCTGCAAAAAAAATGCATTTATTATTTTTTGTCAAAAGGTGAACCTATCCTGTGTGTTTTTATGTATAGAATGTGTTTTAGCTTATTTTTCTATTGTATATACATATTAGGATACCACTCTATATTTTTTAGCTTGATTTATTTTAAGTATTTGATTAGAGCCATCCCGTACAGGAAGCCCTGCTCGGCTGCAGTTTTTTAAAATTTTGACAGCCAGCAGGGGGAGAAGATCCCCCGATAGCTGTTAAAGCAGGGGAGTGGGGAGGAGCATGGTCTGGTCCTTTTATAACCCTGAATATGGGTGCAACATGTAACATGTTATGAAAGGTGAGCTTATCCTTTAAAGAGACCAATACACCTTAAAGAAGAGCTCTAAGAAGAAAAATAATAATAAAATATTAAAACAATATTAATGATAATATGTTGTCAACAGGTCCAAAAGAGCAGATTACAGTTTCTTAAAGAGACCGATCTACATATACAGACCTCTAGATAAAATATAAAGTATTAAGCACTCCTGTACGGGATGGCTCTAATCAAATACTTAAAATAAATCAAGCTAAAAAATATAGAGTGGTATCCTAATATGTATATACAATAGAAAAATAAGCTAAAACACATTCTATACATAAAAACACACAGGATAGGTTCACCTTTTGACAAAAAATAATAAATGCATTTTTTTTGCAGGTAAAAAAATGTACAGTTCTTATTTTTTATTGCAGGAGTCTGTTAAGTATTGCACCAGCCATCAGCAGATCTCTGGCGACATGCAGGTCTCCTGCAGACCTGTCAGTATATCTGCTTGCCCATACAAAATCAATGAACTACCACAGTGCTGTGGTAGTTCATTGAGAACTACAAGCCGACAGCCGCTAAGGCTATCGGGACTTGTAGTTTTCTCATTCACAGAGGACTGTGAATTAGTGACATGGCTGGGTGGGCAGAGCCCTGCTCGGCTGCAGTTTTTTAAAATTTTGACAGCCAGCAGGGGGAGAAGATCCCCCGATAGCTGTTAAAGCAGGGGAGTGGGGAGGAGCATGGTCTGGTCCTTTTATAACCCTGAATATGGGTGCAACATGTAACATGTTATGAAAGGTGAGCTTATCCTTTAAAGAGACCAATACACCTTAAAGAAGAGCTCTAAGAAGAAAAATAATAATAAAATATTAAAACAATATTAATGATAATATGTTGTCAACAGGTCCAAAAGAGCAGATTACAGTTTCTTAAAGAGACCGATCTACATATACAGACCTCTAGATAAAATATAAAGTATTAAGCACTCCTGTACGGGCAAGCAGATATACTGACAGGAAGAATCAATGAACTACCACAGCACACTACAGCACCATGGTAGTTCATTGAGAACTGCAAGCCAACAGCCAGTAAGGCTATCAGGACTTGTAGTTTCTCATTCACAGAGGACCTGGGGCGGACTGACAAATCATGGGGCCCCGGGCAATAGGGATCATGGGGCCCCTGTGTCCTTGCCCAAACTCAAAAAAGCCTATGAAAAAGGTACCAGGGGCATCTCATGGGGCCCCCTACTGACCCCGGGCCCTCGGGCACTGCCGAGTTTCCAAATGGTCAGTCTGCCCCTGCAGAGGCGGTCTGTTCTAGACTTTAACCTCTGTGCAGGTTTCCTATCCCCACCCTGCCATCTCTAGCAGCATCCTTGACTAGGCAGGTATCTCTTCCACAACTGCTGGAGGAGTATCGTTTGTTCAGAAGACCACGCTGGACTGGCTGGATCAGTCACTGGTCATGGGTGGGTGATTGTGTGGGTGAGTAAGGAGATTTCCTTCCAGTAGGTCATGCTCAAAGGTGGATGCTGGAGGTGAACCCTCTTAGTGCTTAGGTTGGGGCATTTCTGGTATGGCCTTAAGGTCGTTTCCACATGTAGACTTGGAATAATAGGAAAGAAGACGTGCCCAATGTCCAAAGGGATGCAAGTTTGATGGTAACTTATTGTTTGTATTTTTACCTTTACATATCCATTATTAGGTTCTCATTCGTATATAGCTGTTTTCTGTATATTTTTCATACTTGTTCGATATCCCTGAAGAAGGGAGAGCCCTTTTCTCTCGAAAAGCATTGCTCGCTATTCTCAATAATTTACCATTGAACTTGCATTCTTTTGGTCTTTTGGATATCAGGCCTGGCTTCTTTCCTATTTCACAACTGCTGGAGGGGAAGAAAAAATATCCTCTAATCACACCCATGTGCAGCATCTCAATGTCAGTTTGGCAAAACTGCTGGATCTATAGATGCTCCCATTCCAGTTGGTGGAGTCGGCACCCCTCTGAGTTTTATGGCCTGTGCTACTCCGAGATGGCAGGTACACTAACTGCCATTTTTTTGCTCAGAAGTCCATCCCTGCCCTCCACCAGGTTGTTGGTTTTGCAAAGAAAATTTCACTTTGCTCCAGAATTTAGTGAATGTGGTGAAGTTTCAATTTGCAATTGGTACCCAATCGCATGCAAGGAACAAAATTGTATTTTGCTTGCACATGATTGGATGAAGGAAGTCATCAGAGATTCACCTCATTCACTAAGCTCTGGGGAAAGTTCCCTTGGAAAGTCAACAGCCTAATCCTCCCCAGGCACTCCAAAGCCTATGCATCATCCCAGGGGGTAGAAGATTGGCAGTGTTTTCCCTACTATATACAGTATGACAGCTTCCTCCTTCCCTTTGCTGGGTGGGAATTGCCGGACATGTAAACATTAGCATGTCATAGTCAACATTCATGGATGGGTCAGTGTGTTTTTTTGTTTTGGTAGGCCTGCAGGTATTGTTCGTTGTGATCGATGTGGATCTACAATGCTACAAAGAATCCACAGAGAGGGACATTTTATTTATTTATTATTAATAATAGAGGTGTGCTCTATATATGGCGAACGAGAAGCTTTGCCGAAGTGGGCTTACATACCTGTATGTCAGTCCACATCGGTGGCTCACAGAGTGCACACCCAGGAGCCTGGTGATTGGTATATTGCCCGCACACAGCGGATCAAATTACTGTTGTGTCCGGTTGATCACATGGTGTTTTAGCATGTGATTGCTGTGTCTAATTACAGCAATCACATAGTGAAAACTAGAAAGTGAAACTAAAGATTGCTTTCCTCTGCTATCACTATCAGGCTGCTTGTACACTCACAGACTGCAGTGCCAGCCAGCCACAGAGTCCCTGATCAGTGCTCTTGTGCCCCTGCTTAATGTTCCAGTGTAGGGACAATAAACAGTGCAGCCAGCCATTGTCACTTTTCCCAGTGCACAGAAAAACACCATCATACACCATACCATCCCCATACCAGCGTCCTGATCACAACCATACCCCAAACCAATTAAATGATCACCGCCAAACCCCATACCAACACCCTGATCACTGCCATATGCCATACCAGCACCCTGACCACTGCCAAACACCACAGTATGCAGGTTTACATCATACAAACCCACATGCAAGTGTATATATGAAGCTAAAAAAACCTGAAGAAATATTGTCCACACTGTCCAGAGCATTTCAGCTGTTGTAGGCGGCTACATTTTAAGCTTAACACAAGCTATGCGGCTGTTCAAGCCAAATGTATGCAATAAATATTATTTTTCATGCTATAAAAAGGAAGGAACTCTGCAGAGGCATTATCTCTATCATTTCTGATGAGCTTTATTGTCAAAATAGCATTCCAGTTTAGCCTTGGAACATCTGAATCAAAGTAAATGTTATTTTTTTTCTTTGAACTTTACAATAGAAGTAATATTATGTAAATGTCATATGTAATATCTCCACAATTTTTTAGACCTCATTGGCAAAGCCACATTCACATTCATCCTGTGAAGGCCCCAAAAAATAAATCATTTATATTTTTCAGATTCCAGTAGAAGCAATATGCTACACACAGCATCTGTAATAATTCTACAGTTTCAAATAGACCACATTGGCTAAACCACATCCTCGTTTACCACTGGAGGAATGCAAAAAGCAAATAGAAGTTGTATTTTCTGATTTCAGTTATCAGGAGCATCTAGTGCTCCTGATCCATCAGCTGCTGGTCTCATTCCAACATCCTGGTTGTGGTTATGGTGCACTCTCCCTGTCTGTCTATCCACCTGCAAGGTGACTGATGTGGCCAGTCTCTGGGTGGAGACCAAGCCTGATTTAAGCCAGCTAAACCTGTGGTCTTATGCTTGTGATAGCACTAGTTACATGTGCTCAAGCTGCCTGTTTGCCTTCCCTGCTTGGATTCCCTTGTTGATTACTTCGAATCAGATATCAGGCTGTTCTCTGAACTCTGCCTGCCTTTTGTCTAAGGATTCACCTTGACTAATCTGAACCTTGCCTTGTACCTAGCCTGACCCGGCTTGGTGGCCAGGCACTATAGCATTGTGTATAAGTACTGGGGGCTACCATAGGCCTGCATGCACTATAGGAAAGGGGATGTTATAGGTAAAGAACACAGAAGCTAGCTATAGTGTCTCACTACCTGCATTAGGGGTTAGGCAAGACATCAGTCAAAGTGAGATAAAACATAGAATACACAATCATTTTACGATTTTTTTTAGATTTCATTGGCTAAATCACATCCCCACTATAAATTTCACAACTGAAGAACAGCTGTGTATACATTAGATGTGGCACCTTGAGGTTGCTGAAACAGCATAATACATTTCAAAGATTGAGGTACTACAGGGTAATGATGACCCTGCATAAAAAAAAAAGTTTTGGCTGCTGAGAGCAACAGCAGAAGCATTAGTTGCAGCACCATCCCATTGACACAGCAGCTTAATATACTGCAAACAGTGCAGGAATGACCCTGCATAAAAACATTTCCCAAGCATAGCAGCTGTAGAGCAAGTGCAGAAACATTAGCTCTGGCAATCTGACACCCTGACCGTGCTGCAGAGTGGGACTAGAGTTGTATAGGCAGCAGGAAATGGTAATGTTGCCATGCTTGAAGCAGTTGATTGAGATGGTAATGGTGGAAGAAAATATTGAAGATGTTAATGGTAGGCAGGCCAGCAGCAGTGACAAGAGATGGTAATAGCGGCAAGAGGTGGTAATGCATATCTGGCCAGCAGCAGTGGCAAGAGATGGTAATAGTGACAGGCCTTGTTGGCTAGACCACAAGGGCCTCTTTGGCTAAACCACATTCATATTTATGTAATGTGATGTAATGATGGGAGCCATATGTTAACAAAAAATAATGACCATTTTGTAGGCTAATAGGCTAGGAATTATTAGGAGGGGTTGGGCAATGCCCTGAAGAACCAGAGTTAATTAAAAAAAAAGTTTAAATTCCACTTGGAGGGAAGCAGTGATTATAACCCTCTCACTGCCACTGACCTAAGCCTTATGTCAGCAGTGGGAGGTTACACTTCAGCTACTGTAAATATACAAGTTAACTGCTATCATTCAGATGAAAGTGATCTAGCAGCTGTATAGCTGCCCAGTCCCTTTCACAGGTTCCCCAAAAAAGGCAACCCCTGCCACGTTGCCTAGGATCAGCAAGGTGGGTATCATTGGAGAGGAAGACCAGTGGACATTTGTTTGCTGATCTTCCCTAGCTAGTAAGAACCTGGAAGCAGGAAGGCTTTTGTCACTGGTTTCAGATGTCACTTTCACTGGAAGAGGGCAGGGGAGACATCAAGAGTCTAATAGACCCCTGATATCTCAGTAAACAAAATCTGTCACAGCAAAATGTTAGGAAAATAAAATTATAAAATTTAAGAGAAAAAAGTTAAAAAAAACCCAAAGGTTTAAACCTGGCATTTAACGCCCCAGAAAAATGTTCCCGCACCACCTCTCTATATATATCAGCGGTTCTCAACCTGGGGGTCGCGACCCCTTTGGGGGTCGAACGACCATTTCCCAGGGGTCGCCTAAGACCATCGGAAAACATATTTCCGATGGTCTTAGGAACCGAGACACCGCTGCTGTCTCCGGCGATGTGTGGGCGGGATGATATGCTGCCCCTGTCACCGCCTCCTCGCCGCTGATTGGCCACCGGAACTGTAGCTCAGGAGAGGCACACAGGCGGCCAATCACCGGCGAGAAGGTGGAGCTTGGAGAGGAGGAGCCGAGCGGCAGCGCGGGAGATCGAAGAAGATTGAGGGAGCTGCAGGAACGAGTGAAGAGAGAGGCCAGAGAAGGAAGACAGCTGACAGGTAAGTGCAAATTTTGCTGCTGCAGCCAGGTATGCAGGCTGTAGATGGGAGAGGGAGAGAGCGAGCCCAGGCTGGAGCAGGAGTCAGCAAGGTAAGTATCATTGGTGTCAGTGGAAGGGATAGTGCCCCATCATTTGTGTCACTAATACCAACGATGGGGCACTATTCCTCCCCCCACTGACACCAACGATGGTGCACTATTCCTCCCCCCACTGACACCAACGATGGTGCACTATTCCTCCCACTGACACCAACGATGGGGCACTATTCCTCCCCCCACTGACGCCAACGATGGGGCACTATTCCTCCCCCCACTGACGCCAACGATGGGGCACTATTCCTCCCCCCACTGACGCCAACGATGGGGCACTATTCCTCCCCCCACTGACGCCAACGATGGGGCACTATTCCTCCCCCCACTGACGCCAACGATGGGGCACTATTCCTCCCCCCACTGACGCCAACGATGGGGCACTATTCCTCCCCCCACTGACGCCAATGATGGGGCACTATTCCTCCCCCCACTGACGCCAACGATGGGGCACTATTCCTCCCCCCACTGACGCCAACGATGGGGCACTATTCCTCCCCCCACTGACGCCAACGATGGGGCACTATTCCTCCCCCCACTGACGCCAACGATGGGGCACTATTCCTCCCCCCACTGACGCCAACGATGGGGCACTATTCCTCCCCCCACTGACGCCAACGATGGGGCACTATTCCTCCCCCCACTGACGCCAACGATGGGGCACTATTCCTCCCCCCACTGACGCCAACGATGGGGCACTATTCCTCCCCCCACTGACGCCAACGATGGGGCACTATTCCTCCCCCCACTGACGCCAACGATGGGGCACTATTCCTCCCCCCACTGACGCCAACGATGGGGCACTATTCCTCCCCCCACTGACGCCAACGATGGGGCACTATTCCTCCCCCCACTGACGCCAACGATGGGGCACTATTCCTCCCCCCACTGACGCCAACGATGGGGCACTATTCCTCCCCCCACTGACGCCAACGATGGGGCACTATTCCTCCCCCCACTGACGCCAACGATGGGGCACTATTCCTCCCACTGACGCCAATGATGGGACACTATTCATCCCACTGACATCAGTGATGGGGCGCTAGTCCTCCCACTGCAAAATTACAGTTATGAAGTAGCAACGAAAATAATTTTATGGTTGGGGGTCACCACAACATGAGGAACTGTATTAAGGGGTCGCGGCATTAGAAAGGTTGAGAACCACTGATATATATGAATATACCAAGGCTTTTAAAGTATTGTTAATGGGTTAATGCAAAAGCAAAAATCCATCAAATAACATGTCTGGGGGATTCCATCAATGTGCCTCTGAAGTGGCACATATGAACAATGTATGCAACCTACTGCAGCAAAACTGGTATTTACAAAGAAAAACTTTAATTTAAATTGCTATTAAATTAGCACTCGTGGTTGCTTTTTCTTGTTTTAAACAAATGGCCAGGAATAACCTTTGTCTATCCTTATCCTAGATAAGGGACTAGTATAGATGTAATGACATCTGATGACATCTAAATGATATCTCATGCAGAGATTGTGGGGCACTGTTTTGACCAATTAGATGCTTCTCTCACAGGCAGGGAGCAGATACAGCCCAATTCCATAGCCAGGAGGCTGAAGTTTTTTTTCGGTTGTGCTGTATAATGCTGAAAATCCCTTTTGTGGGACCACCACTGTGTGAAGAACCTTTGTTGCTCTTTTAAATACTACTTCAGATTTTGTTTTAATGAATTTAGTTAGTTTGCAGTCAGGGGCGGACTGACCATTTGGAAACTCGGGCACTGCCCGAGGGCCCAGGGTCAGTAGGGGGCCTCATGAGATGCCCCTGGTACCTTTTTCATAGGCTTTTTTGAGTTTGGGCAAGGACACAGGGGCCCCATGATCCCCTATTGCCCAGGGGGCTACATGAGTGGTCAGTCCCCCCCTGCTTGGGGTCTGCTTCAAGCTGATACCAATAAATTGTGATTATTTTTCTAATCTAGCTATATTGGTGGGTGTATCTCATGATAAGTTTAACCATCTCTGTATTGGGACTCATGTCAAATAACAATTAGTCACTGTATTTTAATTTTGCCTTTTGGTATGCATTTTGAGACTCTTTATTCTATACCTGTTAGCCAGAAGCCTCTGCATGAGAACATTTGTCTGTCTTTGAAATTCCTTCATATTTGAGCAGTTACATCTAATGCTTGAATATTGGCTATATGGAATATATTTTTTAAGGGGGAAGGCTGCGCACTGCGTGCAAGTAAGATTTGTTTTCCAGCTGTAGATAAAGCACTTGTTAATCTACTGTCATTTTTTTCTGAAATGGAAACATGTAGGAAGGAAATCTTTTTTTATCACAAGTTGTAGTGAATGTGTCGGAGCTCAAACATACAATAACTTCTCAAATAAAGGTGATCACCATCCCATGCAATGAACATTTGGAAAGATGTGGCTTTTCAACTTCATCCCCTGGTACAGGTTGGCATAGGATGGAGCACCACATCATATACCTGGAGGTAATGGGAGCCATCAAAAAGGAAAATGATGTATTTTCCAATGGGAAAATGTGCAGAATCAAACATTTTGTTAAATGTAAAATCTATAGGGAATTTTGTTGTGGAATAAATAACCACACACATTTTATTGAAATTGGAGGCTTAAGCACTCCAAATGGGTGACACGCAGTCTTACGATATCATTGCAATACTTTTCATGTTTTCTGCTTTGGATCACATATATAACAATACAAGAGGTGGTGGTTTTTGTTTGCCAACCATTACAACATAAGAGTAAGTGGATTTAGTCACTCTGGACAATGTTTTTTTCCAGATTGAATAAATACACTAGCTTTAAAATGTTTTTATAGCAATGTGTGCATTACTGGACTACTATGTTTCCTGCTTTGTCTTTGTTGTTGTTGCCAACTTGGACTGTCTCATTGCTCATTGGACTGTCTCATTGTACTCATTGCTTGCTGCCTACTTAGACCTTTTGCTCATTCTAACTATCCTCTGGTCTTGTACCTTTGCACTGCAGCCTCCTTGTCTTCACTCAACTCTTGGTTAGGTGATCCTAAGGGCTGCAACCTGGTACCAGCACACAGCAAAAAACATCTCCATCATTAGGGGCTCTGGTGAAAACCAGCTGGTGCATAGACTCTGCTCCTCAGGTAAGCCCACATCACCTGCCAAGAGGTGTACTCATAATATTATTATTTCAGGATAAAAACTGAGCTGTAACTTTGCAATATTTCTGGTTCTAACTTTTAATTTTATGACAAAACTGTCTTGAATCTCCCTCTTAAATTGGGGCCAAAAAACTGCTTACATACTGTGCAGTAAGTATACAATACGGGCTTTTGACCATTTGAAGAAACTCTCCCTGTTGTATGGTATTTTTTTTTGTGTGGGGGGGGGGGGTTGGATTGGTTCCCATTTGTCAATTACATAGTTCACAATTTTGTGACTTTATAGTTGGCTCAATAAATGCCAAACAACCAAATCCAGACATATGCATTAATGCCTGCTCAGCTAAATTTCAGAATACAAACATTTTATGTTACTAAAAAGCAGATATTCTGCTTGGAGCTTTGAACACAGTGGCTCCAAGTGGTAAATGTTTATATTCCTTTACCTGAAAATAGTATACATTTGCATAGCTTAGAATTATGCAAAAATAAATTTTGACAAAAATTCAGCCCTAAAGTGGACCTGAACTCAAAAGGATAAACTTTGCTATGTTATAGAAAACATCCATAAATGTTAATTGTACCAAAACAGTACCCTGAAAAAATGTGTTCCGCCTGAAAATAGCAATGCACCTCTAGGTATGTGATTGTGCCTAGTAGACCTGTGCATGCTGGAATTTTTTTTTTCATTTAGCTTCAGATGCATACCTTCATTGAAGAGTTTTGTTTAAGCATATTCGTTATGTTGACCCGATTTCGTTTTCAGAAGTCGTTTCGTATCTTCAGCATTTGCTTTGAATATTCGTTGGTCCAGGTGGATTAAAAAAAAAAATTGCAGTTTTTCTGGAATTTAGTTATATATTTGATATCTTATCAAATTAAATGTAGTCAATATTCTCAGACACTAGTTCAACTCACCAAGTGAAATGGTATAAGCTGATTGGACAATATTGACTGTCATGTGCATCCAATTTAATGAATGGAATAAAATTTGGATCCAAATCTGAATTATCAAACAAATAAAAAAATTGAATTAATTTCCCCATGGGCACAACCATATATCACATCATGTGACGTCATCTGAATGAAACAAATGCATCCATTAATTCCGTTAAAACCTTTTTTGGATTCATTGACATTCGCTACTATGCCCATTTCTGAAAATTTCCGAATCTCCAAAAATGAAATTTTTATCTCAAAAACAAATAGAAATGAAACGAACATGTCTAGTGCCTAGGCACTCCGTGGCCTACGGCCTCATAGCTGTATATCTTTTGAGTGAGAAGCACTGAGCCTTATAGTTGTACAGTGGGGCAAAAAAGTATTTAGTCAGCCACCAATTGTGCAAGTTCTCCCACTTAAAATGAAGAGAGAGGCCTGTAATTGGCATCATAGGTAGACCTCAACTATGAGAGACAAAATGAGAAAAAAAATCCAGACAATCACATTGGCTGATTTGGAAAGAATTTATTTTGCAAATTATGGTGGAAAATAAGTATTTGGTCACCTACAAACAAGCAAGATTTCTGGCTCGCACAGACCTGTACCTTCTTCTTTAAGAGGCTCCTCTGTCCTGCACTCATTACCTGTATCAATGGCACCTGTTTGAACTTGTTATCAGTATAAAAGACACCTGTCCACAACCTCAAACAGTCACACTCCAAATTCCACTATGGTGAAGACCAAAGAGCTGTCGAAGGACACCAGAAACAAAATTGTAGACCTGCACCAGGCTGGGAAGACTGAATCTGCAATAGGCAAGCAGCTTGGTGTGAACAAATCAACTGTGGGAGCAATAATTAGAAAATGGAAGACATACAAGACCACTGATAATCTCCCTCGATCTGGGACTCCACGCAAGATCTCACCCCGCGGGGTCAAAATGATCACAAGAACGGTGAGCAAAAATCCCAGGACCACACGGGGGGGACCTAGTGAATGATCTGCAGAGAGCTGGGACCAACGTAACAAAGGCTACCATCAGTAACACACTAAGTCGCCAAGGACTCAGATCCTGCAGTGCCAGACGTGTCCCCCTGCTTAAGCCAGTACATGTCCGGGCCCGTCTGCAGTTTGCTAGAGAGCATTTGGATGATCCAGAAGAGGATTGGGAGAATGTCATATGGTCATATGAAACCAAAATAGAACTGTTTGGTAGAAACACAACTCGTCGTGTTTGGAGGAGAGAGAATGCTGAGTTGCATCCAAAGAACACCATACCTACTGTGAAGCATGGGGGTGGTAACATCATGCTTTGGGGCTGTTTCTCTGCAAAGGGACCAGGACGACTGATCCATGTACAGGACAGAATGAATGGGGCCATGTATCGTGAGATTTTGAGTGCAAACCTCCTTCCATCAGCAAGGGCATTGAAGATGAAACATGGCTGGGTCTTCCAACATGACAATGATCCCAAACATTCCACCGGGCAACGAAGGAGTGGCTTCGTAAGAAGCATTTCAAGGTCCTGGAGGGGCCTAGCCAGTCTCCAGATCTCAACCCCATAGAAAACCTTTGGAGGGAGTTGAAAGTCCGTGTTGCCCAGCGACAGCCCCAAAACATCACTGCTCTAGAGGAGATCTGCATGGAGGAATGGGCTAACATGCCAGCAACAGTGTGTGCCAACCTTGTGAAGACTTACAGGAAACGTTTGACCTCTGTCATTGCCAACAAAGGATATATAGCAAAGAGATGAACTTTTGATATTGACCAAATACTTATTTTCCACCATAATTTGTAAAAAAATTATTTCCAAATCAGCCAATGTGATTGTCTGGATTTTTTTTCTCATTTTGTCTCTCATAGTGGAGGTCTACCTATGATGCCAATTACAGGCCTCTCTCATCTTCTTAAGTGGGAGAACTTGCACAATTGGTGGCTGACCTAATACTTTTTTGCCCCACTGTATATCTTCTGAGTGAGAAGCACTGTTGCCTGAGACTGCTAGTTTCATGAGGTCTGAAATGAGATTTAATGACGTCTCTACTTTGCTGTTTGCTGGAAACTAAGATGCACCCGCAGGACCTGCAGTGTAAGAATCTCTGTCCTTTTGATTTATTAATTCTGCAGATCTATGCTTCTTCAACCTCTCTTGATGCTTCTGGAACATTCCTTCATCAATCTTTAGATCAGCAGTCATTGGAGCCAGCTCTGACATGTGGAAGCAAAGCCCTGCTCCTCTACCAAGATAGCTGACTCCACACATAGTGTAAAACAAGACATGTGGGTTAAAGATCAGCTACAGGGACCCTAGAGGCAACACTGGTGATTTGTTATTTGCTTGTCTTTCTGAGCACAGTTTCCAGAGTTCAGTTATTTAAAATCTAACAAAGTACTAATATAAAAACACCCTTAATCCATTTTATATTGTTAAATGAATTGGAACCCTATTGATCTCATTAAAGTGGGGTCATTATCAGCTACCTACATTTAAAGCGATACCTAGCAAGCCAGGAGGTGCAAAATACTTAAATATTCTGTGTATCATGGCAACGTGCCAGGGCAGTGTATTGGCAAATTAAGTTAATTTAAAGAAAATGACAGTTCTCTGCTTACAATATTTAACACACCACAAGGATGGTACTTCTTTAGCTGCCTTCCATTTGCCTTAGATTTGCACAGGAAGTATTTCAAAATGCAATAAATTAAACATACATAGAAGTCAAAGGGAAAGCTGAAAAACAGCACTAGAAATGGAAAATTCCCTGACACATTTCTTGCCACATCTCACCTCTTATTTTACATCAGACTTTCAACTGCAGCAATAAATTTGACAGAAGGAAACAACTCACTGCTGAAACATTTGCATGCAATGACATGTCAAAAGAGGTAGCAATAGAGGTTGAAGGCCAAACAGGGGCTTGAGGCTTGAGGAATTTACCATGCCAGCCATTATTTCCAGCAATGAGAGCTAGAAATAACATATTAATGGTGTCTTTTATGGTGTACTGCTTTAAGAAGTCATTTATTTTTTGCTTTAAGGTCACTGAAAAGGGCATACTGTAGATTAGCTATGCCCAAATAGAAAGGATGATGTAGGCAACAGAATTTGATTTTTTCTTTGGTGGAACATACCTGGCAATCTGATTCAGTTGCTGTATTTAATGATACATACTTTTTAATTTTAATAATGAACTTCAGCTGTTAGCACTACAATTGTCACACCAAATGATTGGAAATTTTTTGTAGTCAATATTAGTGGTCTGATGTTCAGAGATGAAATGTTGTTTGCTTACAAATCTTTGATAATGTTATTGATAAAATAAATATATTGAAGAAAGGATGCTGAAATGTCCTTTTTGATAGCATAGAAATACCAAATTAACAGTTCATTAAGCCGGTTGATTGTGTTCCACTCTGCCTATGACAAGCAACAAGCTACAGTCATGGATAATTTCATCTACCCTGGCCATCTGAAAACAGAGAAGTAAGCAAAAAAGCTAAATACTTCCACCAAATTACAAGGCCATTAACTGCCTTACATGAAAGAAATTAGGTCAAGATGCAAATGCCCTGAAGGAACATGGCAGAAAATCACATAACGTCTAAATTAAAATATCTTATTAGGATCTTACTTGGCAAAAACAATTGCCCAATATTTTTTTTTTATAATTGTAAGAAGAAATGGCAGAAAATTCATCCTCTATTATGTTATATTGTAATTTAGGAGGAGGTAAGGATGATGAATTGTGCACATGGAGAATTTTGCAGTTATGGGTTGTGGGTGATAAAATTGAGCTCCTGATATCATGATTTTTGTTCAAAGTTCTATTTTAGTAAGATTGTTCTTACTATTCTTTAAGGAAAGTTGATGGGACAGGAAGTTTCCACTCCTCTCCAGAAAGAGAGCAACAAGCAAAACATGAGGGTCAGCATAGTAACATATAGTTACATAGTTAGTCTGACTGAAAAAAGACAAACATCTATTCAGTTCAACCATAAAAAAAAAGTTATAATCCTACACCCACAGTTGATCCAGAGGAAGGCAAAAAACTCAGCAAAGCATGATCCAATTTGCTCCTGCAGGGGAAACATTCCTTCCTGATCCCCTGAGAGGCAATCGGATATTCCCTGGATCAACTTTACCTATAAATGTTAGTATCCAGTTATATTATGTGTATCTTGGAAAGTATCCAGGACTTTTTTAAAGCAATCCACTGAGCTGGCCAGAACCAACTCTTGCGGGAGTCTATGCCACATTTTCACAGCTCTTACTGTGAAGAAACCTTTCCATATTTGGAGATTAAATTTATTTTCCTCCAGATGTGAAGAGTGCCCCTTTGTCCTCTGTGATTACCTCAAGGTGAATAACTACACCGAGTACACTATATGAACCACTGATGTATTTATACATGTTGATCATATCCCCCCTTAATCTCCTCTTCTAAAGAGAGAATAAATTCCGTTCCTCTAATCTTTCCTTATAGCTGAGCTCCTCCATGCCTCTTATCAGTTTGGTTGCCCTTATCTGTACTTTTCTCCAGTTCCTCAATGTTCCTTTTGTGAATTGGTGCCCAAAACTGAACTGCATATTCCAGATGAGGTCTTACTAATGATTTGTACAGGGGTAATATGATATCTCTCTCTGGAGTCTATATCTCTTTTAATACAAGAGAGGATTTTGTTTGCTTTAGAAACCGCAGCCTGGCATTGCATGCCATTATTAAGATTGTGATCTACCAGAACCCCTAGATCCTTCTCCACCATTGATTCCCCAATTGTACTCCCCCTAGCATGTATGATGCATGCATATTCTTAGCCCCCAAGTGCAGAACCTTACATTTATCAACATTAAACCTCATTTTCCACATAGTTGCCCAATTAAACAGAGCATTGAGGTTGACTTGTAAGTTGGAGACATCCTGTAAGGACATTATTCCACTGCAAAGCTTAGTGTCATCTGCAAAGACTGAAATGGTATTTTTAATCCCAGACCCTATATCATTTATAAATATATTACAAAGTAAGAGTCCCAACACTGAACCTTGGGGTACACCACTAACAACCCTAGACTATTCAGAGTATGAGTCATTAACTGTTACTCTCTGAATACGATGTTTTAGCCAGTTTTCTACCCATTTACATACAGATTTTTCCAAGCCTGTAGACTTTACCTTACACATTAGCCGTGTGCGGGGAACTGTGTCAAATACTTTTGCAAAATCCAAGTATACCACGTCCACCGCCACCCCTCTGTCCAAGGTTATGCTCACCTCCTCATAAAAAGAAATCAGATTTCTTTCACAACTTCTGTCTTTCATGAATCCATGCTGTCTTTTGCTTAAAATATTTTTTTCCAGCAAGAACTCATCTATGTGGTCTTTTACTGAACTCTCCAGTATTTTCCCAACTATAGATGTTAATCTAACAGGTCTATAATTACTTGGTAAACATAGCATGGCATTACCAGCACAGCTACAATAGTAGTCTACATATTTATCTCATAACAGGTTCCCTAAAATAGCAGTATATTTTTATTGGTGTGGGTGATAGAATAGTACAAAGATTTTATTTATGGACAGTATTTGATGTTATATGTTTTACATATTTCATATGTTACAAAAAAACAAAAATAGGACAGTGAAAAGCTACACAATATCACAGTATAGGTGTTGCGGTAAAGTTTAACGAAGAGAAAAAAGGAAATATTGAATAATTCCTAAAAGTCCTACTAGTTCCACGAAATAATCATTTCAGAGTATCCAAAAAAAGGTTAAACATAATAATATTTTAGGTTACAATTCCGAACCACTTGGACCAGGGTTTCCAAGCTTTGTCAAATTTAGTAATTCTATTGATTACGTAAGCTAAAGATTTCTCATAGATGAAGTGGGTCTGAACTAGCTCAATGACTTCTTTTAGAGACTGGGCTAAGTCTTTTTTCCAGTATCTAGTAATGGTAAGTCTTGATGCTAGAAGAATATGTGTCACTAATAGTCGATTATGGACTGGATATGTATCTATATTTATATTCAGAATGGCTAGGGTAGGATCTGGTTGTTTTAATATCCCAGTAAATTCTGATATCATGTGGAAGACTTTATACCAATAGCTTCTAATATTTTTACATGTCCATAATATATGTAATAGAGTACCAATCTGACTGCAGTTTCTCCACTATTGAGGACTATGTTGTTCTGAGAATTGGACATTTGGCAAGAAGTTAGATACCATCTTGTGGAAATTTTATGCTTTAGCTCTCAAAGGTTAACACATCTAGTAGCTGAAAACACATTCTCGAATGCATATTCCCACTACTCATTAGAGATTTCAGTCTCTAAGTCTTTTTCCCACTTGATTAAGGGAGTAGTCTTAATAAATTCTTATTTACATTGTAGAAGGTTATAAAATAGGGCTATACCACCTGATTTAGGAGTAGTAAAGATACTTTGGGGATATATATTGTTTTTACTGGATGTTTCGATAGGCAATGACTGATGCGTGTATAGGTTGATTTTTCAGAAGGGTGGAGGTTAAATTCTTTTATAAGGAATTCAAAATTCTTTGTCTTTTTTAACACAAATATGTTGTATTGTGCATATGTCATTATGTTTCCAATTTGAGATATCTATGCTAGGCATTATGACTTCTAAAGCTGGTATAGGAAGAGGACTAATTCGGAGAGGCTCTATAGGCATGGAGCTTAAGGATTTCCAGGCTTCAACTGAGGCTCATATAGTTGATGTTGTTTTACTAGTGGGAATCCTTTGCCATGAGCTCGCTAGTAGTATGGCTCTTAAATCTGTAGTAGAGGCTAGAGTTTTTTCAATGTCACCCCATTTTGTATCATCTTCCAATATAAACCAATGTTTAAGTTGGTCTAATAATGATGCTTTGTGATAGTCCCTAATGTCAACAAATCCCATTCCTCCTATATGTTTTGTGTTTGATTAATATATTATGTGAGCATCTAGGTCTCATATTTCCCCAGACATATTTTTTAAGGATAGATTGTAGTTTTGTTAGATATGAAGATTTAATTGGGATTGGAATTGATCTAAATAGATATAAAATCTGTGGCAAAATGAAAATTTTAAATGCGGCCAGTCTGCCAGACCAGGATAGTTTATGTTTAGACATTATATTAAGGTGGGTTTGAACGTTTTTAATGAATTTAGAATAATTGAGAGTTCCTAGGTCAAAGGTTTTGTTTGTCAACAATATTCCAAGATAAGGAATGGCTTCATTTTCCCAGATTTAGGGAAATTTTTTTGGAGGTGCATTTTTAGAATGTGATCTACACCTAGATTTAGGATATTAGATTTGGATGCATTTATTTTATAATATGAAATATTACTGAATTGTATGATATTTTGTTGAGTTGCTGCTAAAGAAGTATAGAGATTAGTTAGCATTAAAATTATGTAATCCGCAAAGAGCAATATTTTGTGGTGGTTTTTACCTATATAGAAGCCATGTATATCTGGATTGTTTCTTATAGTTTCAGCAAGAGGTTCAATTGATAGATTAAAAATTAGTGGCGACAATGGGCATCCTTGTCTGGTACCATTCGTAATTAAGAATGGTTTGGATAGCATGTTAGATGCATTGAGGAAGGATTTGAGTAAAGTGCTGAAATAGCATTAATAATTGTTCTTGAAAATCCAAATTTATGAAGTACTTGGAACATGTATGTCCAATGTATCCTATCAAAAGCCTTTTAGGCGTCCAGAGCAAGTAATACGGAGGGAATTTTATGTGAGTCTGCGTAATGAATTATGTTGATTAGCCTCTGGGTTGGGTCAGATGTTTGTCTACCTTTACTAAAGCCTAACTGATCAGGTTTGATCAAATCTGGGAGTATATTGGCCAGTCTGCACACTATAATTTTAGCATAGATCTTAATATCGGTATTTAATAAAGAAATAGGCCTGAAATTGTGTGGGTTATCTAGATCTTTACCTGATTTTGGGATTGTTACAAATAATGCTTGTAGCATTTTGGAAGGCAATGAGGCGGAAGAAAACGCATCAGTGTATAGTTGGTTTAGATGAGGACTCGGGGTATTTTTGAAAATTTTATAGTATTTGCTGGAAAATCCATCTGGTCCCGGACTTCTGCCATTGAGTAGTTTTTTGGAAGCATCAGGTAGGAGGGCACGAAAGAACTCTTGGGAATATGCTCTCAATTGGTCAGGTTGTATCGATTCTGGAATGCCTTATTTTAATGTTGTTACGTCCTGATCTATCCTCCAGATCTGCAACTTTATTTTTGAGCCATTCAATTTCTTCATCTCTTTCCTTGTGGGCGTCTACTAGGGTGTTAAAGGAAGTGGCGTATTCTCCCATTTTTGTTTCAACATGGTCAACTTTGTTGCCAAGATCATTAATCTCTGATTTGATTTTTTGCACAGAGTTAATGATATCTAACTGTATGGATGATCTTAATGAAATGAGCATCTTCTTCATTAACCTCCCTGGCGGTATTCCCAAGTGTAGCTCAGGGTAAAGTTTCAGTACCACAAGCGGTAACCCTGAGCTACACTCGGGCTTACCATGCGGAGCTGCTCCGGGATCTGTTCTTCTCTTACCTTGTCCTGTACTCTTGCGATGTCCCTCCTGCAGTGTCCCCTGTAATGTCCTCCGGGAGATTCCGGCATCTGTCTTCTGGGTTCTGTCCCTTGCGATGTCGGGACGTATGGGGACGAACCGGCGAGAAAATTACAAAAAGTGACATTCACTAAATTCACTAAAATAACATAGTAAAACATTACTGTATCAAAGCATTTCACATACATTTTGTCCCTAGTGCTTTGTCCTGTGCCCTGCCTACATTTTTACTGTTCTTTCTGCCTGGAAACTGAGAAACGTCCATGGCATCCAAAAAGCATCCCTTTAGGTCAAAATTGGTTTTAGACCAGCTAGAGAACAGCGATAGTATATTAGAACTACTTGAAGAATTGAGTGATAATGATTCGTGGGGAAATTCATCATCAGATACTGAAAATGATTTTGCAATTTTGCGACTTTGCTCAGTGATGTGCGAACTTGGCGCTATATTTCAAAATTCAGTGTTTTTGGTTTGATTATATTATTGAATTAAATGTATTATTATTATTATAATACTATTTTTTATGATTATTTATTAAATTATAATTTATGATTTCGTGTTTCAAATTTTAACATACCTGGGATGTTTACTAGACTCTTGTTCGGACAGATTTCAGTGAGTTATTCCTAAAAATTACAGGCCTACAATAAAAAAAATACATATTTCCATGCAAAAAAATGTACTGCTTTGAGCACAGAAATATGGAAATAATCAGACCGCTAGGTAGGTTAATGTATCAGAAATAGCCTGACTAGTAGTAGGAAATCTGAGAAATGACTTGCAGAATGTGAAGTATTAGTGTGAGAATCTGTTACAGCATGCTGTGAGTTTAATATCTGTCATTCTAGGTTTAGATTTTGCTGGGCTCTCAATAGAGGAAGTAGAGAAAGCAGGGGAGACAGGCTGCATTAAGATAGAGCTATTTTTCTGCTTTAAAGGTGTCACAGGAGAAGCTGCAGAGACTTGCTTGTGTGCTGAGTGAGAGGAGGATCCTGAGCTGCTGCTGCTATGTTGTGGATTGCTGTGATCTGGCCGAGGGGGAAACTCTGTTAATTTCAGGAGTTTCCTCTCAGCTTTCCTCTTCTTTGAATTCTCCCTGAGGGTCACTGGGTTGTTGCTTCTCCTCTGGTCGCTTTTGGAGTGTCAGGGCCGCTGCTGCTGTGTGCTGGCACTGTGAGTACAACAGAGCTGTGTGATTATCCTCTTCAGATACGCCCCCTGCTATTTCTCTTTTCACTGTCAAATCAGAGTGGCGGTATGGAGGTGACCTGTAAGTGTTACTGAGCTAAAGCAGAGAAAAATCATGTCTCAGGGTTGAGTGGCAAAGCTGTGTAAATTTAAGAAGTGCACAGATATGAATACAAACCTTTTCACAGGTAAAACAGTTCCCTCATACGTCTTTCATCTATGTATTCAGTTGATTGTCTGATATGCAGCTTTAGGTGATCAGTCCAATGAGCAGATATTTTCTGCAGATATTTCAATATATTTTGAAAATTGCGGTTAAATTATCTGCTATCTTCACAAAATCCCTAACATGGTGGGGAAATCTTTGACCCTGATTTCCCAATTTCACCTTTTTTTTATTGGGCCTAAAGCACCATGTTGGATTTGTTTGTTAGTGTTATTTTCCAAATGTTTAATCTAGAGGCTTTTCCTGCTATTATACTGGGCATGTTGATGGTAAGATTATTATTGAAGGGAAAAAGTTCAGACCAGGCATTTTGGCTAAGCACTTCAGACACTAGTCTGAAGAATTTCCTTCACAATTTCCCATTGTCCAGCTTACTAAATCCCAGTTGCCAGTAGACAACACTAACAAGAGCAAAATGGAAAAACATGATATAAAAGGCCAAAGTAATACAAATACTGGGGGCACTGGTAATCAGCATCTTCAATCTAATCTCTGCTTGGAGTTTCACTTTATATAATTCTACCCAAGATCATCTAGAACGCCATGTGTTATATTTTACACTGCGGAAGATCATATGGTATACTGTGGCAGATGTGCATATTGAGCTGCCCACCTGAACAGATAATGCTTCATGGTAAAATAAAATCAATATTTCCTATAACCTTTTCTTCCCCCTTCAAACTCAAATAATTACTGTCAGCAGATCTGTTCCTGTAACCTGTAATTAAAAAAAGGAACGGCTAATTAGCTGCTGGCAAAAATCTAATTTAAACCTCAGCACTCTTACTAGGTTTTAAAAAACTGATTACTCTGAGGTATCTTGTGATTCACTGTTACACAAGTGTTCTGTGACCATCTGTCTGCCAGAGAATGCAAAAAAAATGCCCTGGATGCAAAAACTAAGCTTTACTGCAAAATGTTCATTTTTATGAATTGATGGCAAGTAAAACCTATATCTTAGACATTATTTTGATGAAAACAGATGACACACCATGCAAAGTATTTTTTTTTAAGTAACTGATAAGTAACATACTGACTGTTAATAATGTTTGAGATCCTTTAAAAAACAATTGCCATGCATTCAATTGTTGTTAACAGCCTGGTAATGCTTTCAAAAGTACAATACATATTGTAATGCCAAGAGCCTTCTTTTACTGTTTCTATGTCTAAGCATCCACAGTTCGCACAGCAATTAAAGTTAAAAAAAGAACTGTCATCAGACCATTAATTTCAGAAAAAATGTCTATAATATTAAATGTGAATTTACAATATTGTATGCATGTAAAAAAAGGCTACCTTATGTAGACATCCTAAAGCCCCGAGCCTGGTAATGGGTATCTCCATTTTGGATGTAAAATTGATGAGAGGATCTCTTTAAATGTAACCACTTGCCCTCCAGAGGATTTACCCCCTTTCCTGACCTGGCCATTTTTTGCTATACGGCACTGTGTTACTTTAACTGACAATTGCACAGCACCCAAATTAAATTTATGTCCTTTTTTACCACAAATAGAGCTTTCTTTTGGTGGTATTTGACTTGTGCGTTTTTTATTATTTGCGCTATAAACAAAACAAGACCGACCCCAAACTGCAAAATAACGTATATATACCTCACCATAATGTTGTACATTATTCTGATGTTTGCAGTATATTCAGTATGTTGTACAATGTGCATACTATGTTGTACATTATTCTCCTGACCCCTACTATCACAAGGCTACCAGGGTCCTCTCTTGCAGCTCCTGCCCAACACTCCTGAAGGTGGAGACAGAGAGTGTGAAGACATGGAGTGGCATGAGTGCCAAAGTGTCTGGCTGGTGGTGTCTGCACTTTAAGTGGGTAGAGCTGGAAGTCACAGTCCTCAGGACAGGATGCAGAAACAGCATAGCACCAGGACAGGAGGTGGTAGCAGGAGCTGGGAAGCAGAGAGAAGTCAGAAACAGTCAGTCAGGATGGAACTGGTAGCCAGAGATAGTCTAGGAAGCCAAGCCAAGGTCAGTAGCAGTCAGACAAAACAGTACAGAATCAGCAGGCAAAGTAGAGTGCAGTTATTAGGCTGAGGTCAAGGGGAACCAGAGGAGCAGGTTTTGAAGGAGCAGGCAGAGGTAACATCCAGGGTGAAGCTGAGTCATACACAGATAGGTACTGTATATACAGTAGGTCAGGACATAGGAACACAGCAACAAGCTGAAGATAATTCAGCAACTTATCTCAGAGACAAGTGAATTTAAGTAGGGTGCTGGGTGCCAAGTGTGCACGCTAATTACTGCAAGCATGTCTGCACTGGTTTCTGATCCTGGAAATCTAGCTTATCTTGTATATGCCCTGCATTTACTATATTATACACTGTATATGATATGTTGTACATTATACTGCTATTTCCTTAGGCAATATATGTTATGCTGTACATTATACCCCCATTTACTATGTTGTACACTGCTCTATTTAAAAGAAAGGAATAAACCCAATTTGGCTGAAAAAGTGAAAATACCCTTCAAGCGTTACTAAAATTGCTGCTCCCGCCAAACAGATTTCATTTTATGTAAGCCCTAAATTAGTTTTTTAGTATGTTTGGAATTATGCCTCACTGTATATAGCTTTTCATAAGCAAATACTTTTTTGTGACAAGTGTTGCAGAGTTCCATACCTGGAGATCCTGCCAGTAATAGCACATCCTTTTGCAGGCTGACATAGGTAAGCCATGGTATCTTAAACAGCTGTACTGTTGCATCAGCCTGCCCTGTGAGCTCCCTCAGTTAGTTGTTGGGCTGTCTATCTGATAGATCTGATAGGCAGAATAACAGCAACATGAAGCAGCACTGACAGCTCTGCAGGTATTTTAGGGGCCTCCTCTGGCACCTTGCTTCAATGTTGATGATAAGAGCCCCTTCCCCACATCCCTTACCTGTTGGTTGTGGGGATCTGCAGTCGGGATGCTTATTAGAATCTTGAAGCTTGGGGGGGCCCAAAATATTTGTTCCCTTCCCTGATTGAATGAGTAAGGGGTACATAGTAGCCCTCCTCATTCACAAGAAAAAGTAAATAAACACACAAACAATTTGACAAGTCCTTTATTATTATTTTTTTTAAATCCTATTATGTAAATCCACCATCAGTCATGTCATCCAGTGATGTAGTTCAACCTCAGTCCCAATGCCTGACACCTACTGATACACCAAAAGAAAAAATCCCACCAACTGCTGGTCCAATGCCCTCCCAATGACTGGCTGCCAGTGAATATCAGATCAAACAATGATATTTAACAAAGGGAAGAATATAGAGGTAAAGATATCGATATGACCACATTTTGTCAGTGACGTCACCACTAGATCCTCCCCCTTTGTTAGCATTTGTCTATCTGTCCTAGCTGGACCTGACATTCACTGGCAGTCAATCTTTGGGAGCATGTCATGTTGGCAGTGTGTGGGCTTTTTTGCCTATTGAACCCAGAGTGAGTGTAGATGCCAGCTAAAAGTAGCAAGGCCAGAGAAGGGGAGGGGTGGGAAGAGCAATGCTTGCACAGCAGCTCCTGGATATAACTGAGGCGGACTACAAGTGTCGGGCATATGGGAAATAAAACCAGAACAGAGTTTATATACAGCAACCACAGCTATACTAGCCAATTTTAACAGACAGATGTAACATACACATTTTAACAAACAAACATATAGATGTCATTATCTTTAAAACTATGTAAACTATGATTAATAAAATAAAACATAGAAGAATACATCTCAGGGTAGAGCCTTGCCGTAGTGACGTCATGCCACAGAGGCCGCATGGAAGGCTGGTGGCCATTTTGACCAATCCTGGAAGTGAGTGCTGACAACCTTTATTGCTCTGCAAATTTTACTGTAATCCCTATTTTCAATAAAAATACTACACTATTTGCACCCTATTGTTTTTGGCTTGTCATTAACGAGCCTCCAAGGTGGAGAGATCCTTATTTTTCTGAGTTGTCTACAAAACAAAATGTACTAGTATTCTCTGTAACCAAATAAATAGAAAAAAGCATGATTATAAATAAATGAGGTTGGATAGAATAGCAAAACCATTTCTATGGATAATATGGTAGATATTATATAAAAAATAAATATTAAAATGTAAGAGATTAAAAATAATACATAAGATAAAAATGAAGATGAATTAGGTTAAAAGGGTGAAAGGCCAATCCATGTACACAGACATGAACCCCTCAATATGTAAATATGGATGGCAATTATACCCATCTAACATTGCATCCCTGATTGGATATAATGTGTGTGTGTATATATATATATATATATATATATATATATATGTGTGTGTGTGTATATATGTATACATATTTATATATATACGTGTATATATATATATATATATATATATATATATATATATATATATATACACACACACACACACACACATATATATATCCAAGCAAATATGAGTAAAAGTGCATGAATGTGCACTCACACATAAAGTTCCTATAGGGGAGATTTACTAAAACTGGAGCACGCAGAATCTGGTGCAGCAATGCATGGTAGCCGAACTAATTAAGCCAAATCAATTAAGCTTTGACAATAAAACTTGGAATCTGATTGGTTTCTATGCAGAGCTGCATCAGATTTTGCACACTCCGGTTTTAGTAAATCTCCCCCTGTGTATCTCATCCTGGTACATAAAAGTGTGTGTGTGTTGGTGTGTATGTGTGTGTACATCATACAGTGTTGTGACAACGAAGGGAAGAATGGGAACAGAATGCACTGTGATAGTTATAATATAGTGTGAACCTCTGGTTCCTCATTGAGCTCCCTGGGAGCCAAAGCATTTAAAGTAAAAATCCAGACCATCTCCCTGCAATAGGGACTCTATCTCTTTGCCATGGAGTCGCATTGGGGGATATCACCCATACTCTAAGGCCCTCAGAAGATTTGAAAGTTTTCTAGGTTAAATGTCTAGGGATGCTGTGATCCACACTACCTTCAGTAAGTCTTCTGTGTTCTCCAAAGCATAGTTCACGGATAAAGGAACCCAAAGGGACAGTAAAGGCAGTAGACCACATAATCCTTGTCAGATGTAAAAAAAGGATTTGATGATATAACTTTTACCCATGTCATTCTGGAATGTCTTTTGTCTAAGGTGAACAAATTTACAGATTTCACACTCGATCTTTGTACACTGGTTCATCCAGGTAAGGTTTCAAAAGCTGGCTAAAGGATGAAGGGAGAATTTCATATAATAAAAGGTCATACAATACATGTGTCCGTTTTAAATGGCATCCTTTCTCCTCCAGCATCTTTTATCCTTCACTGGTCAGATCCAAGAGATTAGTCCCTGTAAATGGTATCCTCTGCAAGTAGTATCTTATGTTGTCTGTACCTTCACAAGCAAAAACCCCGAATCTCCATATTGCTTTACTTTACAACTTTTTATTTCAAATCCACCAATAAAATAGAATTCACATTATAAGGTACACTAAAGCACACCCACAGACATAGCATAAGCACTATCTTGAACAGCACCTGGTAAGTCTGACCAGTATCTGCTCTTAAATTATACTGACTGTGGAGTCTTTTCTCTGCATCACTGATACCCAGGCAAATATCAATTGCCTAGAAATGCTTTATGGCTTCCATTAAGTCTCCATGTACACAGATGACCATCTTTTTCTCACACACCCGACCACCTCCGTCCCTATCCTACACTCAGAATTCAGGCAATTTGGTTCCCAATCTGGCTTCAAAATCAGCTTCAGTAAATCAGAGGTCTTTGGAGTTTCCAATGTATTCCACCTAGTAAAGAACTTAAGAAACAATGTCCCATTCAAGTGGGTCATCTCCCACATAAAATATCTAGGTACTGCCATACTAGATAACTTAGACAGGGTCTTCACACTAAACTTCTCCCTATATCTCAAACTATCATCTAAGACCCTGCCAGATGAACTTGTGCCTTTACTTGGTTTGATCATAACAGCATAGTTAAAATAAACATTCTTCCCCACCTGTTATGTTTGCTATAGACCCTATCAATACATCACCCCTCCAATGTATTCCCAAACCTCTGCTCCAAACTTCCTGATTTAATCTGGGGTGGAAAAAAGGACAGATTTAACAACTTAGTCCCTTAAATGCCCAAAACACATTTGCGGACCTTGTCAGATACCACTATACATTGCTACGGACATGAGCCCTTGATTGGTGCAAACATATCAACCTGAAACCATGGTTCTATCTCAAACAATAATCCACCTTATCCCACTGGCTGGCCTCTCATGCATGTCATTCCCATTTACATTAGTCAAAAATTCACCTCCTCATTGGTATCACTCTAAAAGTAATCTTATCTATCTACTGGGGCTTCAAGATCATTTTTATTCCATCCCCCCTCCCTCTTATATTGGGATCAACAGTGTTCTAGCCAGCCCTACAAGACTCCTACTTCCAACATCTTAAAAGGGGTGTGCAAAAGTTTGTACTTTTCTTCTGCAAGGGAATTCTATACTCTCAAGAACATTTAGGAAATTTTTGACCAAGGTCTCAATTAGAGATGAGCGAATCAAACATGGCGAAGTGGAATTCGTTTCGAAGATCAGGAAAATTCGATTCGCGCCGAATCCGAAAATTAGCAATTTTAACTTCGGATGCACGAATCGAATTTTCCCAAAAATGGCGGCGACATGTGTGGCGACGGAGCGGGGATCTCTGGGAAGGCGCGCAGACAAGGCGCGCTGACCCATAATGCATTCATTCATGACATGTGATCGCATTAGCCAATCAGCAGCCAGCCAGCCAGCACTGTGTAATGGTGGAGCTATAAATTGTGGCCATCTTAGAATTCTCCATTAGCCTCCGGTCATTCAAGAGAGACAGACCTGTCTGTATTAGGGACAGAGTTAGGGCCACAGAGACTTTAGGGCCACAGAATCGTTACTCAGGGACACATAATCGTTACTCAGGTACATAGAATTGTTACTGAGGGACACAGAATCGTTACTCAGGGACAGACACAGAATTGTTACTCAGGGACACAGAATCGTTACTGAGGGACACAGAATCGTTACTGAGGGACACAGAATCGTTACTGAGGGACACAGAATTGTTACTGAGGGACACAGAATCGTTCCCGAGGGACACAGAATTGTTACTCAGGGACACAGAATTGTTACCCAGGGACACAGAATCGTTACTGAGGGACACAGAATCGTTACTCAGGGACACAAAATCATTACTCAGGGACACAGAATCGTTACTCAGGGACACAGAATCGTTACTGAGGGAGACAGAATCGTTACTCAGGGACACAGAATCGTTACTGAGGGACACAGAATCGTTACTCAGGGACACAGAATCGTTACTGAGGGACACAGAATCGTTACTGAGGGACACAGAATCGTTACTGAGGGACACAGAATCGTTACTGAGGGACACAGAATCGTTACTCAGGGACACAGAATCGTTACTGAGGGACACAGAATCGTTACTCAGGGACACAGAATCGTTACTGAGGGACACAGAATCGTTACTGAGGGACACAGAATCGTTACTCAGGGACACAGAATCGTTACTGAGGGACACAGAATCGTTACTGAGGGACACAGAATCGTTACTGAGGGACACAGAATCGTTACTGAGGGACACAGAATCGTTACTGAGGGACACAGAATCGTTACTCAGGGACACAGAATCGTTACTCAGGGACACAGAATCGTTACTGAGGGACACAGAATCGTTACTGAGGGACACAGAATCGTTACTCAGGGACACAGAATCGTTACTCGGGGACACAGAATCGTTACTCGGGGACACAGAATCGTTACTGAGGGACACAGAATCGTTACTCGGGGACACAGAATCGTTACTCGGGGACACAGAATCGTTACTCAGGTACACAGAATCGTTACTCGGGGACACAGAATTGTTACTCAGGGACACAGAATCGTTACTTTCTGCTTCACAACCACTATTGAATTAAAGAGTATGTCAGACAACACGCAGAGGAGTGGCAGAGGAGGCAATGTTTCAGGAGCGAGCAGACGTGGCAGCAGAGGAAGGGGTCGAGGCAGCACTAGTCGCAGCCAGAGGCCAGTTGTTAGGAATGGACTGGCCAGCAATGGTGGGACTCACCTGCCTTTTGATCTGCAGTACCAGGGCTGGCCAGCGGGTGCTCCCAGCAATCAAAGACTCAACCTTTCAGCCAGCTAACACCTGGAACTGATGATACTGGGGTATTTAAGGGATGGCCAGACTTGCAGACTCTGCCTTGGTGTTGTGTTTGTCCTGGGCCCTGTATCTGTCCTGCATCCTGTTTCTGTTCCTTTGCTGACTTCTCCTGCTCTGATCCTGGCTTGTGACCCTGACCATCCTTCTGTCTGACCCTCTGTACTACGCTGCTTGCTACCTGCTGAACCTGGCCTGTGACCCCGACCATTCTCTGCTTGCTCCCCCTGTACCTACCTGCCCATTGATATTGACCCGGCCTGCCTGACGACGCTTGCTTGTATATACTGTTATCTGTGGGTGGTTGGTTTGGTTTGTTGCACTGTGTTATGTTTTAGTATTGCACTGCATTTATGTTTGTATTGTTAGTGTTAATAAATTGTATTGTTTATCACATATCTGAAGTCTGCGTTTCCCTGCATCAGTCACACACCTCTGGTCATACCTGGGAGCCCTGACATTACACCAAGGCCAATCCTGACCAGAAGTGGCTGCACAGGGAAGCCATCTTGGCTTGTTGATGGGAAGGATGGATCTGGATGAGGTTGAATATTTATATCTGCTAGTGTTTGATGACAGGGAGTATGCTTATCAGACTCTGAAGGAGTATACCCGGGATGAACTGCTAGAATGTATACGGCTCGCTCATGTTCTAGTAGATCAGGGCATAGAGTTCTCTGAGGTGCAGCCTTTGATTGAAGTTTGTGCTGAATTGGTTTCATCTGGTTCCCCCGAATGCAGGGATGAATTTTTGCCACCATTTAGTGCAGACCAGGTAGAGTCCCTGGTGTGGTTATTAGAGGATGATGTGGGTTACTTTCTGGAGCGTTATTCCACATGTTCACCACAGGTACTAAGAGACTGTATAAACGCAGTGCAGTCATTGACCAGACAGGCTTTGTGTAAGCTCAGCTTTGTTCAACCCATACTGCAGACATGGACAGATTTGTTGCACCCAGCCTCAGTCAGCTTACAAAGACCCAGTCCTGCTTCTAATCTATTTCCTCAAAACTCTATTCCTGCATTCCCAACAGCTCCTCCTGCCCTGCTATCTACCGCATGTCAGTACCCTGTTCCCACTCGCTGCACCTATCCTGCCTTTAACCCTGTAAAAAAGCCCTCTGTAGCAACCGCTCCCTCTCCTGTTCCATCCTCCAGTTCTTCTCTGTCTCCAGCTGCTCCATTCGTTTGCAGACCTGCGTTTACTTGCAGTGCTCCAGTAGTTAAAACCAGAAAAAAGCGAAAATTCTTTCCAACCAATACCATCCTGCCAGTATCCAAACCGGTGAGCCTGCCTTCCGTGGTTCAGCCTGAAGCCTCTACTCGGCCTGATGCCTCTACTCGGCCTGAAGCCTCTACTCGGCCTGATGCCTCTACTCGGCCTGATGCCTCTACTCGGCCTGAAGCCTCTACTCGGCCTGATGCCTCTACTCGGCCTGAAGCCTCTACTCGGCCTGAAGCCTCTACTCGGCCTGAAGCCTCTACTCGGCCTGAAGCCTCTACTTGGCCTGATGCCTCTACCCAGCATGATGAACTGATCCAGCCTGACGATCCTATTAGGCCAGTTGACTCGATGCCCGCTGTTGATCCAGATGATCCGGTACCTGATCCGGTGCCCGCTGTCGAGCCAAATGACCTGATGCCTGGTGACCCAGTGCCCGCTGTCATACCTGGTGACCCGATGCCCGCTGTCGAGCCAGACAATCCGGTACCTGATGACCCGGTGCTCACGGTCGTGCCTGTTGACTCGGAGCCCACTGCCTTGCCAGATGACGCGGTGCCCGCTGTCAAGCCAAATGACCTGATGCCTGGTGACCCAGTGCCCGCTGTCCAGCCAGACGATCCAATGTCTGACCCAGTGCCCGCGGTCATACCAGTTGACTCGGAGCCCACTGCCTTGCCAGATGACGCGGTGCCCGCTGTCGAGCCAAATGACCTGATGCCTGGTGACCCGATGACCGCTGTCCAGCCAGACGATCCAATGTCTGACCCAGTGCCAGCGGTCATCCCAGTTGACTCGGAGCCCACGGTTGTGCCTGGTGACTCGGTGCCCGCCGCCCCGCCTGGGGGCCTGAGACCTGTCGTTCCGCCTGGGGGTCCGGCACCCGCCACTCCGCCTGAGGGTCCGAGACCTGTCGCTCCACCTGGGGGTCCGGCGCCCGCCGCTCCGCCTGAGGGCCCAAGACCTGTCGCTCCATCTGGGGGTCCGGCGCTCGCCGCTCCGCCTGAGGGTCCGAGACCTGTCGCTCCGCCTGGGGCTCCGGCGCCCGCCGCTCCGCCTGAGGGCCCGAGACCTGTCGCTCCATCTGGGGGTCCGAGACCTGTCGCTCCGCCTGGGGCTCCGGCGCCCGCCGCTCCGCTTGAGGGCCCGAGACCTGTCGCTCCTCCTGGGGGTCCGGCGCCCGCCGCTCCGCCTGAGGGCCCGAGACCTGTCGCTCCATCTGGGGGTCCGGCGCCCGCCGCTCCGCCTGAGGGCCCGAGACCTGTCGCTCCTCCTGGGGGTCCGGCGCCCGCCGCTCCGCCTGAGGGCCCGAGACCTGTCGCTCCGCCTGGGGGTCCGGCGCCCGCCGCTCCGCCTGAGGGCCCGAGACCTGTCGCTCCATCTGGGGGTCCGGCGCCCGCCGCTCCGCCTGAGGGCCCGAGACCTGTCGCTCCGCCTGGGGGTCCGGCGCCCGCCGCCCCGCCTGGGGGCACGATGCCCGTCGCCCCGCCTGGGGGCACGATCCCTGTCGCCCCGCCTGGGGGCACGATCCCTGTCGCCCCGCCTGGGGGCACGATGCCTGTCGCCCCGATGCCTGTCGCCCCGCCTGGGGGCACGATGCCTGTCGCCCCGCCTGGGGGCACGATGCCTGCTGCTCCGCCCGGGGGCCCGGTGCCTGCTGCTCCGCCCGGGGGCCCGGTGCCTGCTGCTCCGCCCGGGGGCCCGGTGCCTGCTGCTCCGCCCGGGGGCCCGGTGCCTGCTGCTCCGCCCGGGGGCCCGGTGCCTGCTGCTCCGCCCGGGGGCCCGGTGCCTGCTGCTCCGCCCGGGGGCCCGATGCATGTCGCCCCGCCCGGGGGCCCGATGCATGTCGCCCCGCCCGGGGGCCCGGTGCCTGCTGCTCCGCCCGGGGGCCCGGTGCCTGCTGCTCCGCCCGGGGGCCCGGTGCCTGCTGCTCCGCCCGGGGGCCCGGTGCCTGCTGCTCCGCCCGGGGGCCCGGTGCCTGCTGCTCCGCCTGGTGGCCCGGTGCCTGCTGCTTCGCCTGGTAAACCGATGTGCCTCTGCCCGGAGTCCTGCCCGATGTGCCTCTGCCCGGAGTCCTGCCCGATGTGCCTCTGCCCGGAGTCCTGCCCGATGTGCCTCTGCCCGGAGTCCTGCCCGATGTGCCTCTGCCCGATGTGCCTCTGCCTGGTGTGCCTCTGCCCGGTGTGCCTCTGCCCGGTGTGCCTCTGCCCGATGTGCCTCTGCCCGGAGTCCTGCCCGATGTGCCTCTGCCCGGAGTGCTGCCCGATGTGCCTCTGCCCGGAGTGCTGCCCGATGTGCCTCTGCCCGGAGTCCTGCCCGATGTGCCTCTGCTCGATGTGCCTCTGCCCGGTGTGCCTCTGCCCGGTGTGCCTCTGCCCGGTGTGCCTCTGCTCGATGTACCTCTGCCCGGTGTGCCTCTGCTCGATGTGCCTCTGCCCGATGTGCCTCTGCCCAATGTGCCTCTGCCCAATGTGCCTCTGCCCGGTGTACCTCTGCTCGATGTGCCTCTGCCCGGAGTCCAGCCCGGTGTGCCTCTGCCCGGAGTCCAGCCCGGTGTGCCGCTGCCCGGTGTGCCAGTCTTTGATATCCCGCCAGTTACCAGACCCGGGCGGTGGAACATTTTGCCCAGCTAGGACTGTTTGGAGCGTCCTGAGGCCGCTCCTTGAGGGGGGGGTACTGTTAGGAATGGACTGGCCAGCAATGGTGGGACTCACCTGCCTTTTGATCTGCAGTACCAGGGCTGGCCAGCGGGTGCTCCCAGCAATCAAAGACTCAACCTTTCAGCCAGCTAACACCTGGAACTGATGATACTGGGGTATTTAAGGGATGGCCAGACTTGCAGACTCTGCCTTGGTGTTGTGTTTGTCCTGGGCCCTGTATCTGTCCTGCATCCTGTTTCTGTTCCTTTGCTGACTTCTCCTGCTCTGATCCTGGCTTGTGACCCTGACCATCCTTCTGTCTGACCCTCTGTACTACGCTGCTTGCTACCTGCTGAACCTGGCCTGTGACCCCGACCATTCTCTGCTTGCTCCCCCTGTACCTACCTGCCCATTGATATTGACCCGGCCTGCCTGACGACGCTTGCTTGTATATACTGTTATCTGTGGGTGGTTGGTTTGGTTTGTTGCACTGTGTTATGTTTTAGTATTGCACTGCATTTATGTTTGTATTGTTAGTGTTAATAAATTGTATTGTTTATCACATATCTGAAGTCTGCGTTTCCCTGCATCAGTCACACACCTCTGGTCATACCTGGGAGCCCTGACACCAGTGCTCCCGGTGTCATCCAGTGGTCGTGTCTCCACCGACAACCCTGCCGTCATCGATTGGTTGACTCGGTCGTCTTCCTCTTCCCAGGTCACCTCTGACACCTACAGCCAACGGTCGGTGGGTACGTCAGACACAACCGTTAGTTGGCATGGCCCGGGAGCAAGCCCACTGAAATCACGTGTCCTCTACCTGCCCCTGTCCTTTGGTGTTCCCTCACCAAGCGAAGTATCGCATGCTGTGGGCTCAGCCCCACTGTACAGTGAGGAAGAGCTAACAGAGGGCGGTCAGGAACGAGGGGAGACATCCGCCTCTTCAGCAGCCAGGCGAAGAAGTACTGGCAAGGAGAGTGGCTCGGTAGCCGGTCTAGAGACAGGTCTGTCTCCTGACCCACACGCAGCCGAGGGGGCTAGTAGTGACGCGGAGACCCTAATTGATGATGATGAGGCTGATCGCACTTGGCAGCCTCGTCGTCATCATCAGGCTATTGCTTCCGCATCATCAGGAGAAGAGGGTGGCAGCTTGGCAGCGAGCAAAACAGTCGGTGGGTTGCCCAGGAGGCAGCAGGGTCGCAGCAGTGTCAGTGGAGGCAAACGGCCATGGAGTAGAGCACCAGCTCCACTGCAGCCTACCACCACGGCCAGTAGTGGTGCCGGTGTGCACGGAGGAAGTAGCCAGTGAGGAGTAGCGGGGGCAAAGTTTCCTACTCGGCGGTGTGGCAATTTTTCGTCAAGCCGCCCGAGGAAGTAAACGTAGCCGTATGTCGACTATGTGGCCAGAAAGTCAAGCGTGGCCAGGGGGCCCATGTTGGGACTACAGCGTTGCGTCAGCATATGCAGCGTCGCCATTCGGTGGCCTGGGAAAACCGTGATAAAGATACGGCGGTTCTGCCTGCCCCAGCCCCCGCTCCATCACCCGCTCCGTTACTTGCTCCGTCATCCGACGTCAATCGCCCTCTATCAGCCAGTCAAGGCTCCAACACCTCTGCTGAGGGGAGTTGTCGCTCGTTGGCATCTTCCGCTCGTTCAGATGCTCCTTCTCCTGCTACTCCTCTTCACGGATTCCGTCAGCAGTCTTTCTTGGAATCCGTTTCCAAGAGACAACAGTTTGCGAGCACGCACCCGACGGTGCAGAAGCTGAACGTCCTCCTGTCCAAGTTGCTGGTGCTGCAGTCCCTCCCTTTCCAAGTGGTGGACTCAGCACCTTTCCGAGAAATGATGGCTTGTGCCGAGCCGCGGTGGAGAGTGCCAAGCCGGCATTTCTTCGCCAAAAAGGCAGTGCCAGCCCTGCATTCACATGTAGAAGAGATGGTGGGCCAGTCTTTGAGCATGTCGGTCTCTGCCAAAGTGCACGGCAGCGCCGACGTGTGGAGCTGTAACTACGGTCAGGGACAGTACATGTCATTTACGGCCCACTGGGTGAACGTGGTGCCGGCACAGCCGCACCAGCAACTTGGACAGGTCACGCCGCTTTTGCCTCCACGTTTGCACGTCCTTGGTCCGGCAAAGATGTCCGCCTCTACCACCTCTTCTTCCGCCGTGTCCTCAGCCACCACCCCCGTGCCAAGTCCCATTACCCGACCGGCATATCACATGTGCAGGGCGCAACGGTGTCACGCTGTGCTGCACCTGGTATGCCTTGGCGAACGTAGTCACACAGGGGAGGAACTTCTCAGTGTAATGAACAGAGAAATCGACAGATGGCTGTCTCCGCGCAAACTCAAAATCGGAACCATGTTGACCGACAACGGAAAGAACATGGTGTCTGCTCTGCGTCAAGGAAGGTTGTGCCATGCGCCATGCATGGCTCACGTGTTCAATCTGGTTGTCAAGCGGTTCCTAAAATCCACCATCCCACTGCAAGACATCCTTAAAATGTCACGTAAACTTTGCATGCATTTCAGCCATTCCTACACCGCAAAGCACACCCTCCTTGAGCTGCAGCGGCAGAACGGAATTCCACAGCATCGCCTGATCTGCGACGTTGCAACAAGGTGGAATTCAACCCTACATATGTTAGACCGCCTTTACGAACAGCGAAAGGCCATCACCGATTTCCTGATGTTACAAGCGGATAAAGGTACTCCCCTGTGTAACTTAGATGTCAGCCATTGGCAGCTCATGCGTGACACCTGCCGCTTGCTCAGGCCCTTTGAGGAAGCCACGCTATTCGTGAGTCGGCAGGACTATGGGATGAACGACGTCATTCCTCTGTTGCACGTCCTGGAACAAATGCTGTTAACAATGGCTGGTCAGGGTGCGGTAGACGTGGCGCACAGATCTCAATGCCACATGACCCCTGTGGGGGCAGGACAGGAAGAAGAGGAGGAGGTAGAGGAGGACATTGGTGCTCAGGAATTATTGAGTGAAATGGGTGGTATTTCCACTCAGCGGACAGGAGTGGAGGAGCAGGAGCATCTGGTAGAGGAGGAGGAGGAGGAGACAGAGGACCCAGACGCACCGTGGCAGTATGCTGTGGAGATGGAGGCAGGGAGTCCCTCGCATTCCTTGGCACAAATGGCCCATAGCATGCTCGCTTGCTTGCGTACCGACAGCCGAATAATAACCATCAGACAGAGGGATGACTTTTGGCTGTCCACCTTGTTGGACCCTCGCTACCGTTCAAAAATGGTGGCCTTTTTCACACCTGCTGAGAGGGAGGCCAAAATAAAGTACTATAAAAACCACCTATGTAGTCAGTTGGTCTCTGCCTTTCTGCGCCAACGTCCATCCTCAGACACTGTGGGCCCTGTGCGCTCGCGTTCCGCTGCCATGGCAGCAGGGGAGGGGTGGGGTGGTAGGAGCAGTGGCAGCTCCACCAGCAGCGGCTGCCTCAGTCTGCAGTCGATGATGAGTAGCTTTCTTCACCAGCGCAGTGAGGAAACTACTAACCAGCCACAGCAGCAGCAGCATCAGGTGGACCTGGAGCAGGACCTCAAACAACAGGCTCGGGCCTACTTGGACAGCACCCTGCCAACCGAGGTAGACAATCCCCTTGACTACTGGGCAACGAAACTTGACCTTTGGCCCCAACTAGCTGAATTTGCCCTTGAAAGGCTGTCATGCCCGGCCAGTAGCGTGGCATCGGAGCGAGTGTTTAGTGCGGCAGGAGGTATTGTAACTCCGCGGAGGACACGACTGTCCACCCAAAGTGTGGAGAGACTCACGTTTGTGAAAATGAATCAGGCGTGGATTAGTCTGGATTTCAAACCACCAGTTCCTGACACAACTGACTAAATCCGCCATGAATCATGCCCCAAACATGTTATTATTTTTAACATAGGCCTCTGTATGGCCTTCAATTTAAGCTGCTAACGCTTCGCCACTCTGCCATGGGCCCCTGTACCGCCTCCTCTTGCTGCTGCCAGGTCCAGAGTGTGTCATGGGTCCCTGTACGGCCTCCCATTGCTGCTGACTTCATCGCCAGACTCTGCCATGTGCCACTTTCAGGTCTCCTTATACTGTTGGTGGGTTCCATTTTGTGATAGGGTGCTGTATGGCCTTCCATTGCTGCTGCCTCCACCGCTACCCTGCGCCATGTGCCTCTGTCGTCTGCTCACGCTGCTGACGGCTTCCGCTTTTTAACCGAGGCCTGTGTTTGGCTTCCGAATACTGCTGCATCCACCGCCACCCTGCGCCATGTGTCTCTGTCGTCTGCTCACGCTGCTGCCAGGTCCATACTGATTCATGGGCCCCTGTACCGGCTCCTCATGAACGTGGTTCAGCGGGTTTGCATCACTTAACGGCAAATCGTTGACAAACGCTGGGACGTTCAGTGTTGTGCGCATTAAGCCAGACACCAAAGGGCAGCACAGACCTGTTATTACTCGCTCAAGCATGGCTGAACAAAACCAGTCTCTACCACAAATTGGACCCAGACCTGCCCAGGGTCTCGTAAGTAGATTGCACGGAGGAGTAGAGTTCGTTATTGGAATTAACTGTGAGGGACTTTTAAACCTAGGCCTGTGTATGGCCTTCAATTGAAGCTGCTTCTGCTCCGCCACTCTGCCATTGGACTCTTGATAGTCGTCTCCCCACGCTGCTGCTGGGGGGACTTTTTAACATAGGCATCTGTATGGCCTTCAATTTTAGCTTCTTACGCTCTGCCACTCTGCCATGGGCCCCTGTACCGCCTCCTCATGCTGCTGCCAGGCCCGTAATCTGCCATGGGCCCCCGTACCGACTCCTCATGCTGCTGCCAGGCCCGTAATCTGTCATGGGCCCCTGTACCGCCTCCTCATGCTGCTGCCAGGTCCAGAGTGTGTCATGGGTCCCTGTACGGCCTCCCATTGCTGCTGTCTCCATCGCCACACTCTGCCATGTGCCACTTTCAGGTCTCCTCACACTGCTGGTGGGTTCCATTTTCTCATAGGGTGCTATATGGCCTCCCATTGCTGCTGCCAGGCCTGTAATCTGCCATGGGCCCCCGTACCGACTCCTCATGCTGCTGCCAGGCCCGTAATCTGTCATGGGCCCCTGTACCGCCTCCTCATGCTGCTGCCAGGTCCAGAGTGTGTCATGGGTCCCTGTACGGCCTCCCATTGCTGCTGTCTCCATCGCCACACTCTGCCATGTGCCACTTTCAGGTCTCCTCACACTGCTGGTGGGTTCCATTTTCTCATAGGGTGCTGTATGGCCTCCCATTGCTGCTGCCAGGCCCGTAATCTGCCATGGGCCCCCGTACCAACTCCTCATGCTGCTGCCAGGCCCGTAATCTGTCATGGGCCCCTGTACCGCCTCCTCATGCTGCTGCCAGGTCCAGAGTGTGTCATGGGTCCCTGTACGGCCTCCCATTGCTGCTGTCTCCATCGCCACACTCTGCCATGTGCCACTTTCAGGTCTCCTCACACTGCTGGTGGGTTCCATTTTGTCATAGGGTGCTGTATGGCCTCCCATTGCTGCTGCCAGGCCCGTAATCTGCCATGGGCCCCCGTACCGACTCCTCATGCTGCTGCCAGGCCCGTAATCTGTCATGGGCCCCTGTACCACCTCCTCATGCTGCTGCCAGGTCCAGAGTGTGTCATGGGTCCCTGTACGGCCTCCCATTGCTGCTGTCTCCATCGCCACACTCTGCCATGTGCCACTTTCAGGTCTCCTCACACTGCTGGTGGGTTCCATTTTGTCATAGGGTGCTGTATGGCCTCCCATTGCAGCTGCCAGGCCCGTAATCTGCCATGGGCCCCCGTACCGACTCCTCATGCTGCTGCCAGGCCCGTAATCTGTCATGGGCCCCTGTACCGCCTCCTCATGCTGCTGCCAGGTCCAGAGTGTGTCATGGGTCCCTGTACGGCCTCCCATTGCTGCTGTCTCCATCGCCACACTCTGCCATGTGCCACTTTCAGGTCTCCTCACACTGCTGGTGGGTTCCATTTTCTCATAGGGTGCTGTATGGCCTCCCATTGCTGCTGCCAGGCCCGTAATCTGCCATGGGCCCCCGTACCGACTCCTCATGCTGCTGCCAGGCCCGTAATCTGTCATGGGCCCCTGTACCGCCTCCTCATGCTGCTGCCAGGTCCAGAGTGTGTCATGGGTCCCTGTACGGCCTCCCATTGCTGCTGTCTCCATCGCCACACTCTGCCATGTGCCACTTTCAGGTCTCCTCACACTGCTGGTGGGTTCCATTTTGTCATAGGGTGCTGTATGGCCTCCCATTGCTGCTGCCAGGCCCGTAATCTGCCATGGGCCCCCGTACCGACTCCTCATGCTGCTGCCAGGCCCGTAATCTGTCATGGGCCCCTGTACCGCCTCCTCATGCTGCTGCCAGGTCCAGAGTGTGTCATGGGTCCCTGTACGGCCTCCCATTGCTGCTGTCTCCATCGCCACACTCTGCCATGTGCCACTTTCAGGTCTCCTCACACTGCTGGTGGGTTCCATTTTCTCATAGGGTGCTGTATGGCCTCCCATTGCTGCTGCCAGGCCCGTAATCTGCCATGGGCCCCCGTACCGACTCCTCATGCTGCTGCCAGGTCCAGAGTGTGTCATGGGTCCCTGTACGGCCTCCCATTGCTGCTGTCTTCATCGCCACACTCTGCCATGTGCCACTTTCAGGTCTCCTCACAATGCTGGTGGGTTCCATTTTGTCATAGGGTGCTGTATGGCCTCCCATTGCAGCTGCCAGGCCCGTAATCTGCCATGGGCCCCCGTACCGACTCCTCATGCTGCTGCCAGGCCCGTAATCTGTCATGGGCCCCTGTACCGCCTCCTCATGCTGCTGCCAGGTCCAGAGTGTGTCATGGGTCCCTGTACGGCCTCCCATTGCTGCTGTCTCCATCGCCACACTCTGCCATGTGCCACTTTCAGGTCTCCTCACACTGCTGGTGGGTTCCATTTTCTCATAGGGTGCTGTATGGCCTCCCATTGCTGCTGCCAGGCCCGTAATCTGCCATGGGCCCCCGTACCGACTCCTCATGCTGCTGCCAGGCCCGTAATCTGTCATGGGCCCCTGTACCGCCTCCTCATGCTGCTGCCAGGTCCAGAGTGTGTCATGGGTCCCTGTACGGCCTCCCATTGCTGCTGTCTCCATCGCCACACTCTGCCATGTGCCACTTTCAGGTCTCCTCACACTGCTGGTGGGTTCCATTTTGTCATAGGGTGCTGTATGGCCTCCCATTGCTGCTGCCTCCACCGCCACACTGTGGCTCCACACTCTGGTTTTGGCCCCGTGACTGCCCAAATGAGTGACGTGTGCGGTGATTCTAAGATCGACGGCACTCATCTGCATGTCATACTGACTGACAGTATTATTTCTCTTCCCCAGCAGACTCCAAGGGCATTTAAATTAAAGGTACAGTGTTCTGCACCTATATAAAGGCTCTCTGAAGCCTAGAAACACCCTTTTTACACGGTAAATTCGCAGCGAATATATTCGCCTCGAATCGAATTTATTCCGCGAATTCGGCAAATCAGCCGAATCAAATTTTTGAATAATTCGCTCATCTCTAGTCTCAATCAATGGAGGATCACCGAATTTTGATCTACTGTAAAATCCTTCTCCAACCAGGACATGTACCACTTCCCACTCAAGCCCTTTGGACAATTGTGTGTAAACTTTGACCCCCATCCACCACTAACTGCCACTTCAACACTCCCTCCTTAACTAAGAATCTACTTATCCACCTACCTACCTCAAGAAATGGGAGACCAAACTGGGAGTTTACATCATGCCTATATTAACTGAATTGACCACAATTTATAATTAGAAACATGTCCTATATCTCTAAAAAATACAAAAAAATCAGGATTTAAAATCCTGTCTAGGTGTTGCAAAACCCCAGACATCCTACATAATATTTATCCTCTACATATGCTGAAGATGCAATAACTACAGAGGTGCACCACTACACATTTTTGAGAATTGGTTAGGACTATTATCTTCACACTCATAATGAGTACGAAACCAATTACCTACCTGCTCCATGACATGCGTTTCTTCATCAAATGATGCATATAATCCCTCCTGATCCACCTCATTAACATATCTGGAGCATGCATTCCAGTCTTCTCAAAACAATCCAGACCACCCTAAAGTCATTTACTCACAAGAAATCAATTAATGAATGTGCTTAGAAGACCTTACCCTCTCACTCCATCAGCAGTAGATGAGATTTAGCTACACCTGGTACTTTTGGAATTAATTCATGACCAAACCAGAATACTGTCTGTACCAAACCTAATTTCTCTCAAACCTAGATACAGAACAAACCTGCCCAACGAATGCACTTGGGCCCCAAAGTTCACCCTCTCTACTGCCAACCTTTTCCTCCTTTTCTATTCTCCTCCCCTTTTCCTTTCTATCCTCCCTTTACCCCCCCCCCTTCCCACTCCCTTTCCCATTTCTACTTTTCCTCCTCTTCTCCCATCCTCCCCTTCCTCCTAAACCTTGAAAAATATCCTGCCAACCTCTGCACTCTTCATCTCCTGTACTTCCTACCTGCAAACAAACAAAAGTGAGGCAAAGTGGTAGCAAGACTGAGACACAAGTTCAGCAAATTACAGTGGTATGTGTTCCAACCTGCTCATGAAAAAGAGATCCACACCTCTCCATAATAATCTCTAACCAATGACTAAATTATATTTTCAGAATGATTTAGTAAATGAGTAAAGTGAAATGATATTATTGTTCTGTGTGACAAACACATATCAGCAAATGCTGGAGAGGAGACTCAAAAGAGTTCATTTGCCATTAAAATATCCATCTAATATGTGGAGCAACCAAGTAGCTGTTTTTAAGGTGAGCCGAGCTACTTGTGGACAATAAGCCCTGGGGCCGACAACAACTGCGTCAAAAACACCACCTCTGTAGATATGTTATAACAAATACTTCAGTGAATATCTTCAACAAAATCCAATATTGTACTTGCTTTCATAACAATAATGAGGTGCTGGAGGCAATAAAAAAAACTGCATAATATGAACACATGACAAATATATGTATTACAGCATGTATGAAATGCATTCTTCACTCTCCCCTGATTTAGCTCTTACTGGAAAATCATTGTTATATAAAATCTGGTGTTAGCCAATAAACAAATATTGCCCATTACATTTTTAGATTGGAATGTTATTACCATGAAAGAATGCATTCATTTGAACTGTAATATGTAGTGATTGGATTTAAAAGGGAATGGCTCATCTTTTTCAGCACAGCTCTCCACTATACAGTATATCATATACAGTGAAAAATCCAGTTTCAGGCATTATAATAGTAATTTTCAGCTCATTTTAATAAACATGAGGTGACCACTAGCTTTTACATGACTTAAAAGAACATTATGGTATTATATTTCTAGTCTTATATTTTTATTACATTTTTCTGTTAACCTTCCCCGTTCTGAGAATGTTATTGTTTTTGTGCCAAAAATATATATAGTCTAGGTTGTGTTCAAGTTTAGATACTGTACCATTTAACAGCATTCATGAAATTGCTTTATAGTCTTCTATAAAATGCTGGGATCGCCACAAGTTGTCACTTTTACTGGTCAAGAAGACATTGTATGGCTCTTTAAGTCAAAGTTTGCCATCATTCAAAACAAACTATACAGTTATTGCTGGAGCATGAGAATGCAGTAACATTGCACACATTGCTGAAAATGGAAATGTAGCCTCTATTACTTCAAACATTTATTTTAATTAATTTGATATGAGCTGCAAGCATTACTCAATGCATGGTAACACCTAGAGTGACATGAATAATGCTTGGCATTACAAACCAACACCCTTAACAGCTAGGGGCCTGCTATACAATAAGGGGCCCAGCAAGAAGTGCTTTACAGATTTGATAGACAAGTGGCTCTGCCAGCAAAGTGCAATCTGCTTTTTTTTCATAACACTGCTACCAAGGTTGAAATTAAAAACAATTAATCTCCAGTAACATTTCAATGAACTCTATTTATACCACCTGTGCTGTGATAGCCAAAGATAAAACATAAGCATTAACTCTGCAGCATCCAAGAAGAGAAATGAAGGTGGAGGCAAAGGTAGGAAGCGTCTTGAAAAGCTCAGGGAGTGAGCCAAGGTTATAATGAATAAGTAGCACTTATCCAAGCTGCATACACTTGGCTGCAGAAACGCAGCTAACCCTTTGCTCTCAAAGTCTTGTCAGCATCATTGCATTTTTTTCTAAGCAAATTCCAATGTATAGTGCAACACTGTAATATTCTTTTTGGTTTTATCCCGTTCTTTTTTCACTTAAATAGTTATGATTGTGTAAAAGCAGATGAATTTGTAAATACATATTTGATGGTCTTATGCAGATTTTAAGATGACATCTGCTGTAGTCAGCTTTAGAAACTATATAAATAATTATAGCTCCCTCCTAGATTTGTGCTAGGATTAAGGTACATTTAATTCTGTGTGCACTGTAATCAGTGTGGCTGTTTGTGATTGTTTAGGCCTGTTCTGTGTTTCACAGTCTGTAGGTTTGATTGCTTCTCCTGCAAACCAGAACTTTCTGGGTGGTTCTGGAACATAGTTGCGGAGCAAGTCAAATAGGCAGCATGAATATTTATATTATCCCAGCCAATCTCTGTGTGAGACTGCACAGATGGTGTATAAATAGTCTGAGACCTGGAATTGGAGTGTCTTATTCCTGAGGAGGAGATCATGGCCTGGGGGGATGCATTACCCCCTGGGCAAGCCTGCCATGTGTTTGCTGTTCATCATGGTCCCAGCTGAGCTGGCTGTGGGGGGATTTTTGCTGAAAGTTGCTGAAGCTGAGGATCTAGTCTGGAATTTTGAAAGGAGGCAACCAATCATCTAAGGAAATTTGTGTGTACAGATTGGTGTGAGAGATCCTAGAGACTGTGCTGTAGCCACCCCTCTGGTGCTAAAGAGTCAGCTGTGTTCAAAGGAGACATTGGGGTTCATTTACTAAAGCTGGAGAGTCCAAAATCAGGCTCACTTCTGCATAGAAGCCAATCAGCTTCCAGGTTTTATTGTGAAAGCTTAATTAAACAAGCTGAGGTTAGAAGCTGATTGGTTTCTATGCAGAAGTGAGTCTGATTTTGCACTCTCCAGCTTTAGTAAATAAACCCCATTATGTCTAGTGTCCTGAAGAGCTTAGTCTATTTAATTCTTAGTGAAAGGACTGCTCTGGTTTTTCTCTTACAAAGAATTTTATTATAGAATAGAAAACAGCAGAGAATCAGACAAGAACATATGCAATGACCAGCAGGAATATAACATACAAAAGATTCAATGGATAATACAGAATATGTACTGATGAGAAAACATGAAAATAAACTGCATACATAAGTGCCATACAGAAAGAAAAGGCAATAAATTGCAAGAATGATAGACATTTAGAGACTAATAACATAATAAACTCTCAGGAGTTGCAGAATCCGCATACAGAATGCGCAATGAATAGGAGAAAGAACCTCTCTGGGTACAGAGAGGTACTTAACATGCAGGGCTCTCAAAAGAGTCCAGCACATGGGTGCAGTATTGCTGGTACGGGACTCAAAACAGAAATCACAATCAGCACAAATAACCTGAAGAAGACAGACTAGACAAGAGGAAAGAAAGGAGCGAAGAGAACGGAGACAAACAAACATAACAAAAAAAAAAAGAAGGAGGGGGGCTCCAGGGGGATCGCGGCAGAGAAAAGAAAAAAGAAATACAAAAATAAGTTGGAATATGAGTTTTATATCGACAAGAGGGACTGGTCAAATCTGGACGGTTGAGCTATATCAAGCCAAGGACGCCATGTCTGTAAAAATTTTGTATGTGTGTCTAACAATATAGCTGTCAACTTTTCGTTGTCTGCTCTGGTTTTTCAAGTTACTACTGCAAGGTTCAGTCCATTATTTACTTGTGCAAGGACGTGGCTCATAGCTCTAAAGAAGAAAGAGTGTTCTCCTGTTTATACATAGTTCTGGAGTATTCCATACAGTTCCCTATCCCCATTCAAGTTACCCCCCTGGAGTGACTGTGACCATGTGCCTAGCTGCGGGGCAAGTAATGGAAAAATAACCCTATAAATTTATAAATAGACCGTGCTGCCAAGCTACAAATTTGAGAATGTTACTCAAATCCTAAACAATTGCAAACATCAATACATAGGGATAAAAGAGTAAATGAACTATAAAACAAAAAAACTGTTAATTCAGACAGTGTCAAATATATTATTAAGTCACATTCAAGATATTGTTGCTTGAAGACCAAAAATGGTGAACAAGTACTTGTACTGTTAATACCAAGTAAAAGCGTGTCCACTTCCAAAGTACTCAGGGTGACCCGATATGTTTTTACACTCATCACAAGGGCTGGACCATCTATTTCTAGATAGGTCTCACTGCGCCTTTTTTAATCCATTTGTATTATTCAGATGTTTGGTCCCTTCCAATGTTGTAGGCCGCCACTCAAAAAGCAAGGGGAGAAATATTCATTGCGCATACTATCTGACTTTATTAAATCATATAAACCACTAAAATTGCACCACACTCACATATATATGTACCTACTAATTGGCACCAGGTACATACTGCATAGTTAGAAAAGGTGGCTGACGCCTCCCCAAAATCGGGAGCAAACTTGAGCTCCAAGGACAGTATATAGTGTCACCTGAAGTGACTTATTGGCTGATATGAACAGGTTATAGACAAGTCAAAAACTGAACAAAAATTCTTGTTGATTGTCAGATAATTTGTTTTTCACATGGTTAGTGTGCCAGCTGCAACAAGCGATTTTTGTGCCGCAGTCGAAAGTGTCTGACCCACCATGTTAGATCTAAATTTTGTAGACTGCAGCAGCCATAATAACAATTTTTCACTTTAATTTTAATTAACAATTGTTTGTTCTGGTGGCTCAGTGTTTACATTGATTTTTATTGGGAAAAAAATCCTTGGTATCTTTCCACAGGCTCCTATTATTATTAATAATAATACCAACTAATATTTATTTTGTTGTTATTATTATTATTATTATTATTAATTAAATAACATTTTATTTCTGCTTTTTATTGGAGATTTCAGTTTGATCACTGCCTCCTATGGAATTAAAACTGTCCTGGTAAAAAACTTAGGCCATTACCAAGAGCAGTCAATCATTATTCATTTTCATGTGACTTCAGAAAAGTCAGTTCTAATTGGATAATATAGATTACTACATTTTAGCTTTGCTTTTTGCATTGATTTGAGGAGTAGGCTCTATAATCATAAGAACTATTGAAGGAAAAGTTTCTCTTTTGCTTAAAAAAAGTGATTATTATGCAGCACACACCATTTTGTAGTTTATGTTATGGCAAATTACCTTTCAATTTGCAACTACCTATGATTTTATGTAACCGCTAACACATTTAAATGTTACTTTCTTTAAACTGTGGTAGTCATCACTACAGCATGGTGATTTTGTACACTATTAAGGTACACAACATCTGCATAAATCTGAATTTCTTCTGATGTTATTGGCTCATGCTTTTTCCAGAAGTCTTCTTAGAGTGTGGATTTAAACTACAGGCATCCATGCTAAACACCCTGTCATATTTAATGAGATTCTTTTAAAGAGTCTTGTGGAGTAAATTGAAGCACAACGTTTAATTTTTTAACACTGAGATTGACCAGGTGGTCAATATAAAGGTAGACCATCCTACTTTGCAGTCCACTTAATACAACATGTAAAAATCTACAATAACTATTACAAAAATCCTTACAATGCATAGTGTTTGCTTAGAAAAGAATTTTGCTTAAAAAGAGGACCAATTTCTTGAGAGTTTTTGTTGCCTCAGTCTGCTTGCATCACAACACCCGAGGACGCCGGCCTACAGCACCCACAGACTGCAACCAGCCAGCTGCAGCCCCAACCGCCCACAACTCCCACTCCCCTCCTACGACTGGACACTGATGAACTCCGACATGGCATAATGGACTCTCCCCATCCTCACGTCCCGACTGGAACCTCCCTCCTCTCTGACCCGACCAGCACTCTACTCTCCCTAGCATGCCACCTGCACTCCTCCTCGTTCTCCTCTCCTCCATTCCCAAACTTGCCTCCCCCCACCCCCCTACTCCCCCAAAACGACTCTACATTGCACCCTCACTCCTTCCTTTGCCCCTCTACGGCTCTCACCACCTCCTCCTGATACTCCACTCCACCGCCGACCCACATGCCACCACCAACAGACCCACACGCTCCTGCTCATCCCGTTTCCATGCCACCTTCCTCACCCTCCTCCTTCTGCTAACCTCCGGAGACATCTCCTCAAACCCTGGCCCCCCATCTCCCACTCCCCCTCTTGGCACCCCCCCTACTCCCGCCAGCCCCGGCAACCCCCCTCAACCTCATATCTGTCCCCCTCCTCCCAGCATCCACCCCTCCCCTCTCGGTTGCACTCCTGAACGCCCGTTCGGTTTGCAACAAGCTCACTGCCATCCACGACCTCTTTGTCTCCCACTCCCTCAACCTCCTAGCGGTCACCGAAACCTGGATCCAAGCCACTGACTCCACCTCCCCTGCAGCCCCCTCTTATGGAGGCCTCGTCTGGACCCACTCACTCAGACCGAGTGGCTGCAGAGGCGGTGGGGTCGGTATGCTCCTACCACCGCTGAGCACCTTCCAGGTCCTCCCTAACCCCCCCTCCCTATCCTTCTCCTCCTTCGAGGCCCACTGCATCCGGCTCTTCTCTCCCACCCCCCTAAGGATTGCGGTAATCTATCGGCCTCCTGGTTCCGCATCCCCCTTCCTAGACAACTTTGCCGCCTGGCTTCTCTTCTTCCTCTCCTCCGTTCTACCGACCATCATCCTAGGCGACTTCAATATCCCGATCAACGCCAACAGCCCGGCTACTTCCTAACTCCTCCTCCTAACCTCCTCCTTCACGCTCACACAGCTCACTCAGTCCTCCACCCACTCAAATGGAAACACCCTGGACCTCGTTTTCTCCCACCTCTGCACCCCCCACGACTTTACTAACACCACCTTCCCCCTCTCTGACCACCGCCTCCTCACATTCTCCATCTCCCCCTCCCTTAACTCCCCCCCCGAAGCATCTAACCATCACCCGCAACCTCCGCAATCTGAACCCAACCCATCTCCACCTGGCAGCTGACCGTCTGTATGACAGTATCCACCCTCTGTCATGCCCTGACCTGGCCACTACTGCATACAACGACTCACTGTCAGCTGCCCTTGACTCCCTGGCACCCCTAACCACACGGAGCATTAGACCCCGACCGCTTCAACCCTGGCAAAATGACCACACGATATGTCTCAAACGACGCAGTCACACGCTAGAGCGCTTATGGCGCAAAACCAGATCCCCTTGTGCGTTCTCCCTCTATAAAGCCGCCTACCTCGCATACACCACCTCCCTCCACGCCGCCAAGCAAGCCTATTTCAAAACCCTTATCAACACCCTCTCCACCTGTCCTCGCCGGCTCTTCTCAACTTTCAGATCCCTGCTCTCTCCCCCCCCCCCACCTCCACCCAGCACCTAACTCACCACCCACGAGATTGCCAATCACTTCCAAAACAAAATTGACACAATCCGTAAGGACATTGTCTACTCACAATCCACCTCTCCACCCAGCCTTTCACCCTCCTTCAACCCCTCAACCCTCCCCTCCCCTCCCCCGACCTCATAGCCGCACTACCCCCCACTATACCTAATGCCCTGCACACCATCACCTCCCCAACACTCCACTCCTTCAGCCCAACTACCCCTGAGGAGGTCTCTAAGGTCTTCACTGAAGCCCCCTCACCACCTGCCCCCTGGACCCTATCCCCTCACAGCTCCTCCAGTCCCCCCCCCTCCATCATTCACTCCCTCACCCACATCTTCAAACTCTCCCTCTCCACCGGCACCTTCCCCTCCCCTCTAAAGCACGCACACATCACCCCCATACTCAAAAAACCCTCCCTTGACCCCACGGACCTAAGCAACCTTAGACCCATCTCCCTGCTGCCACTCACTTCCAAGCTCCTCCCCTCTCTCCCCCTCTCTGTTGGTGTCCCCCAAGGCTCTGTCCTCGGACCCCTCCTCTTCTCCATCTACACCTCCTCCCTTGGAAAACTGATACACTCTCACGGCTTCAACTATCACCTCTATGCCGACGACACACAAATTTACCTCTCCACCCCTCAACTCACCCCCTCACTCTCCGCCCGCATCGCCTACCTCCTGAACGACATATCAGACTGGGTGTCGCTCCATTTCCTCAAGTTAACCGCACCGCCCCCCACCATACCTAACGCCCCGCACACTACAACCTCCCCAACACTCCGCTCCTTCAGCCCTGCTACCACTGAGGAGGTCACCAAAGTCTTCACTAAAGCCCGCCTCACCATTTGCCTCCTGGACCCTATCCCCTCACAACTCCTCCTCCATCATTCGCTCCCTCACCCACATCTTCAATCTCATCCTCTCTACTGGCACATTGCCCTCCACCCTAAAGCACGCACACATCACCCCTATACTCAAAAAACCCACCCTTGACCCCACGGACCTAAACAACCTTAGACCCATCTCCCTCCTGCCTTTCACTTCCAATCTCCTTGAGCGCCTGGCCTACAATCGCCTAAGCGCCCACCTCACTGATAACTACCTCCTTGACCCCCTACAGTCTGTCTTCCGTCCCCTGCACTCCACCGAAACCACCCTACTTAAAATCAGTAACGACCTGCTAATCGCCAAAGCCAATGGCCACTATTCTATCCTCCTGCTCCTTGACCTCTCCGCGGCCTTCGGCACTGTTGACCACCCTCTCCTCCTTGCCAAACTGCACTCCCTTGGCATCAGGGACGCTGCTCTCTCCTGGTTCTCCTCCTACCTTTCCCAATGCTCCTTCAGAGTCACCTACAACACTGCCCCCTCCCTCCCCCTCTCTGTCCAGGTCCCCCAAGGCTCTGTCCTTGGACCCCTCCTCTTCTCCATCTATACCTCCTCCCTTGGCAAACTTATTCACTCCCACGGCTTCAATTACCACCTCTATGCTGACGACACCCAAATTTACCTCTCCACCCTCCACCTCACCCCCTCACTCTCCGTCCGCATCGCCCACCTCCTAAACGACATATCAGACTGGATGTCGCTCCATTTTCTCAAACTTAACCTATCCAAAACCCCCCCACGCCCCCCCATCCTCTCCATCACTACTAGAAACGCCACCATCTCTCCCACCCCACACGCCAAAGTCCTGGGTGTCATCCTTGACTCCCACCTCTCCTTCCTACCCCACATCCAACTGCTATCTAGATCTTGCAGGCTCCACCTCCGCAACATCTCCAAGCTACCCACATTCCTCACCCCAGACACCACCAAACAACTCGTACACTCCCTCATCATCTCACGCCTGGACTATTGCAATTCCCTCAGTCGATCCTGAACTCAGTGGCTAGACTCATCCACCTCACCAACCGCTCCACATCTGCCACCCCCCTCTGCCAATCCCTTCACTGGCTCCCGATTGCCCAACACATCAAATTTAAACTGCTAACTCTGACCTACAAAGCCATCCACAACGCCGCCCCAAACTACATAACCGACCTGATACCCAAATACTACCCTACCCGTGCCCTCCACTCCTCACAGGACCTCCTACTCTCTAGCTCCCTGGTCTCTTCCTCCCACGCCCGATTGCAGGACTTCTCTAGGACTTCCCCCATCCTCTAGAACTCCCTACCCCAATCCATCAGACTGTCACCTACCCTCCTCACCTTCAGGCGCACCCTGAAAACCCACCTCTTCAGGGAAGCCTACCCCAACCTCACCTAACACCTGACCTCACCTAACAACTAACCTCCTCCACTCCTCCCACCACTCCATCCCCCACAGCCATTTCCTCCTGTACCACTTTCCGCTCGCTCCTAGATTGTAAGCTCGAAAGAGCAGGGCCCTCGAACCCCTCGTGTATTGTATTGTTACTGTCTTGTCTCATGTTCTTTCCCCCTTGCTACTGTACAGCGCTGAGCATACCCTTTGGTGCTATATAAATACTGTATAATGATAATAATAATATCTCAGCTACACAAACATGCAGGAACAGTCCTTCTGTACACATCAACAGAGTCTGTAGATTATTTTTAATTTGGATTTTTTTTATTTTTCACCACCATCAGTTTTGACAAAAGCAAAATAGTTATGCAAGAATACAGATCAAACAAGTCCAGAAGTTAGGATGTACACATCATTCTTAGTGTTTTGGCATGAATGGCTAGTTGCTACCATTTCTATATTCTTCCACTTTTGTATCTCTAGGAGTGATGAGCACAGATATTTTGGGTCAGGAAAGTAAAAAAAAATCTATAATGAGTAGATTAACATCAGCTGATCTTCTAACTAGTGGCTTTCTCAGGTTTCCTCTCATGGGCAGGTCTAACAGTTGGCATTTCTGCTCACCATACTGCCTCCCTCACAACTCTCAGTAGCAATAGGATTTGACTTCTTATCCATAAATCACCAAGCGTGCGTATTGCAAATCCAGAAGTAGCAAAGACAATTAATCAAGTTATCTCTTTAATTTAGTTCACAACAAAGAAAATTAGGTTTGCATGATCATATCTAAGCACTGGAAAGTCTATTAAAGTAATTTGGTATACATCAGTGGTTATCACAGAACACCTTGACGCATTTGCACCAAAGAGCTTAATCATAAGGCCCAATCATCTCTTCAACCTCCTTAGCAGAAGTAATTATGGCACTTTCTGACATCTAGCAGAAAGTTTCTTCTTCCTCTATTGCTATCAACTAATTCACTCAGTGAACGTTTAAGCACTCTAATGTTGAATTACAACCCTTACTACATGAAAAGTTCCATAAGCGCACTTTGTATGAAGAAAGCCTCAACTGAGCCCATTGCTTTCCCCATGAAAATACAGTATACGTATATCCTAACATAGAACTCAGGCCAGATAATCATGTACTGTAAGTAATACTATATGTTGCAACTACCTATTACTCCAGACATGCTGGTAGGTTGATTGTCTCCTGTCTAAATTTGCCCTAATATGAATATGAGTTAAGGACCTTAGATTGTACAACCCTTGAGGGTTAGGGACTGATGTGAATGTACAATATATATGTAAAGCGCTGCATAAATTGATGATGCTATATAAGTACCTGTAATAAATAAATAAAATAAATGTTGTACCCCACACTAGGCAAGGTAATTAGTGTCTATAGAGGCAGTAGGTTGCGCAGTAAAAACTGAAAACAGAAAGAGCTTCAATATAAAAACACTTAAACATGTGTTCTTAAATCAAATAAAATTATTCTGCAATTGTATGGACTGACTAGAAAAATGCCAATCTTGATTCTGAAAGTATTTATAGGTGCTCCATTTTCATGCCTTTTTTTAAAATTGTTAAATTAGTTTTACCCTCACTTCTATAAAGTGTGTTTATAACCTAGTTTTTCACAGAGTTATGATGGTTACCTGTTGTGATTGAGAAAACAGAAGCACACAGGGGGAAATGATTGGGTCCAACTTTTTCCTGGAACGTTTCTTTATGTTGGACAAAATGATTGTGCAAAACCTGTAGTTGTGTCACAACCTAATCAGAATGCACTTATAGTAAGTAATGCATTAACTGCCCTGCAGTTGACCCACATTTATTGACAAGTTTAACAATATGACATAATTTATAAGATTTAAGTATCTAAACCAGTGACCCAGCAGGATGTCAAATTAAAAATTATGTAACGTCTGTCCATGATTTTGTTATTTTTCATGCTCCATTTCAAGCTAACAAAGCTTCTAGATTCTACGCAAGGCACCCAGCAGGTGCTAAATAGCAAGACATTATTACGAAAAATTAATTTTGCTCATTAGCACAAAACAGCAAGAATGCTGTCCTAACTCCTCTCCTTAATATCTGTGTTTTGACTCCAACTTATATTTGCTACATAATTTCTTTTAAAAATCCAACTAGAACATTTCCAGCATTAAGACCAGTGTGCAAATACATTCTATAATTTTATTAGTATTGATGGGTTTTCTAGTGCTGTCATTTCCTGTGGAGCGGTAAGTGATACAAACAAGGATGAGTAATACAGATAATCCAATAGCACAAAAAGTACAACAGCCTTGAAAGAAAACATATACAATAGTAATATAGAATGAGAGATATTATGAGCTTAAAGTGTTATTAAACACTGAAGTGAAAAAGGATATAGTGCTGCAGACCTTAGCACTTACTATGTTTTAAATGTGCTTTTCATCCCTAGTCTGTGGTTTCTGTGCACTCCTGCTTTCCAGGCTCCTGTTTTGGGTGACTAATCCCCTTACAAAGGCCCTTGGAGCCATCGTTGCATACGCATTTCCAGTGTGTACACTGAAACAGCCATTACCAAAGCCCAGAGCAGCAAATTATTTCCTTGCCTACTCTTCTTGTGCCCTCAGTGCGCACACTTCCCTGCCTTCAGTGTATGTACTCCCCTACTTGGAAGTTCGGGGAAGCCGTATAGTGCAGTCTGCAGCTGGGGGGGGGGCAATGAGGAACTAAAAAACTAAGTGTGACACATACATTTACTAAAACGAAGCATGGAAAATGTTCCCCTGTATGATTATGAGTGTTAATTAATGGAAAAAGTTGGAGAGTTTAGTATAACTTTAAAATTTAAAGGGAGATCAAACAAACAAGATTTCTATGGGCACATTGTACTGAAAGCTTAGTGGATTCATACCCAAAGGTGCCATAAATGCAAACTAGAATAAATAAAGACACTAAAAAAAACGCAAAAGACTAAAAGCTAATTCCAGTGGATCAGTTAAAAACTTTAAGTTTTTATTTTAGTTTGTGCTCCCACTGGATATACACTATATTGCCAAAAGTATTGGGCCTCCTGCCTTTACACGCACATGAATTTTAATGGCACCCCAATCTTAGTTTGTAGCATTCAATATTGAATTGGCCCACCCTTTGCAGCTATAGCAGTTTCAACTCTTATAGGAAGGCTGTCCACAAGGATTAGGAGTGTGTCTATGAGAAGGCTTAGCTTGCAGTCTCCGCTCTAATTCAGCATGAAGATGTTCTGTGGGTTGAGGTCAGGAGTCTATGCAGGCTAATCAAGTTCCTCCACCCCAAACTCGCTCATCCATGTCTTTATGGACCTTGCTTTGTGCACTGGTGCACAGTCATCCCCAAACTGTTTCCACAAAATCGGGAGCATGAAATTGTCCAAAATGTCTTGGTATGCTGATGCCTTAAGGCTAGGTTCACATTTATGCAGTTTGCATTTGATCTATTTCTGCAGTGTGTTTTGCGTTGCGTTTTTGCAATGCGTTTTTGATGCAATAACGCACTACATGCTTTTCTGCAGTGTTTCCATTGGTCTATAGAACCAAAAATGCAACATTTTGCATTCAATAAGGTCCAGGACCCTTTCCAAAAAACGACCCAGGTGATATCGTGGAGATGTTAATGTGTCCCATAGGAAATCATGTTGAATGGACTGTAGTGCATTTCTGCAAAATGCAAAACGCTTCTGGATGTGATTCTGGACCTTGCTTTGTGCACTGGTATGCAGTCATGTTGGTACAGGAAGATGCCATTTCCACAAAATTGGGAGCATGAAATTGTCCAAAATGTCTTGGTATGCTGACGCCTTTCCCTTCACTGGAACTAAGGTGCCAAGCCCAGCCCTTAAAAAACAACCCCATACCATAATCCATCTCCTGCCGCCTAGTGACATCTCCAACACGAATCTGAGATGGTAGGGTCAAATTTGTGAAGTAGGGACGGAACTCTGTACCATCTAGAATATAGTTTAAAATTATTTTCTTGTGTGGAGACACATATGGACCTTTTGTGTATATGTTCATAAATGTGATCCCAGTCTTCTGGCGATAGTTGGAGTTGTAAGTCAGAGCTCCAGGCCTTGCAAGCTATTGACGGAAGGTCAATAGTGTTTTCGAGGCATGTGTGGAGCTTAGATATAACATGTCTCTGGGGAGAGTCTGTTGAGCAAAGTTTTTCAAATGGGGTGAGTGGTCTAGTATAGTCTTTTAGGTGTGAAAAGCTATGTATAAAGTGGTGGAGCTGTCTGTACATCCACGGCATCAGTGTTAGGGAAGGCCATTTGGTAAGAAGGTGGTCTCTGGGTAAGAACGTCCCATCCTTGAAGAGTTGATGCAGATTCAAATTGTCTGTGGAGCTAGACCCGGCAAGAAAGGCATGAGACTTACCAGGGGGAAAGTCTGGGTTCATTTTGATCAGAGTGAGTGGACCAGGGGTTGAAGAGAAACCTGTTTTCCGACTTATCAGATGATAGCACGATAGAGTAGGGCCTATAAGAAGGTGTTCCCTGAACTCAGACGAAGTGTAGGACTCTTTCAGCCAAGGGGAGGTGGCGAGCGGGGTCCCAGAAAACGCAGCTTCCAAATTAACCCAAGCCTTACGGTTGCAGTTTGTAGACCAATCTACTATTCTTGCCATGTGACAGGCTCTGTAGTAGCTGGTGATATCGGGTAGTCCAATACCACCGCTCGTCTTAGGCATGGTAAGTTGTTCAAAACTGATTTTGGGGCGTTTATTACACCATAGAAACAAGGTATATAATGTTATAAATGTATAAGAAGGAATTGGGCAGTTTGATTGGAATCGTTTGCATCAGGTATAGTAGTCTGGGAAGCACGTTCATCTTCAGAATAGCTGCTCTGCCAAACCAAGAAAAAAATGGTTTGTCCCAAGTCTGTAGATTTTTGGTGATGCTACGTAAAATGGGTAAAATGTTTTTGACATAGAGTTCTGTAAGGTGAGTAGGTAACTGAATTCCTAAGTAAGTGATGGCCTTAGACTGCCTGTCTGACCGTATCTGTCAGAGCCTGGGATTGAACCTGGGCCTTCTGTGGTGAGAGGCAATGTTTCTTCTCACTGAGCCACCTTTAATATTGGACAGCTTCCTTGACAATTCTTTGGATGATCCTGCCTTGGCCCTGTTTGTCTTGAACCTTGAACTCCTTGCTCCTCCCATAAACCTCCTATAAAAGCCATGTCCATACATTTCCTCCTCGCCAGATTATTGTGCCTTACCAGCCAATATCCCGCTTATTGTTCCTGCTGCCGTCTATACCGCCGCTACCAACCTTTGGCTTGTTCCTGACCACGATTTTGTCTCATCCTCATCCACTACCATCTGTGACCGACCCTTGGCTTGTTTGACTCTGCTTCTGCTTATCCCTAATCTGTTTGATCCGCTATCGGTTACCGGCTTGCTCATTCCCTGGTGGGGTGATCCTGAGATCTGCGACCTGGTATTGACACACAGCCAAATCCATCTCCACCATTAGGAGCTCTGGTGAAAACCGGTTAATACTTAGACCCCGCACCTCAGGTGAGCCTGCATCATTTCCCAGGGTGACCTGCCTGTGTACCTATCCTGCTGGTTTAAGGTAAGCCTTACACTGCTATAGCAACTGGTCTCTGAACCTGACCCAGACCCTGACAGTATCTTGGGTTAGGGAAACATTAAGGGCCTGGGATTTATTGAAGTTAATTTTAAAATTGGCCAAATACTGGAATAATTTGAAATCGTGTAATATGTGGGTCTGTCAGAAAAAGCAGGATGTCGTCAGCAAAGGCAGCTATTTTGTGAATTTTGCCATTGATTAAGATTCCTTTGATGTTGTCATTCCGTTTAATGCAGTTCAAAAAAGGTTCCAACGTAAGAATGAATAGGAGGGGGGATAATGGACATCCGTTTCTGGTCCCATTGCTTATAGAAAAGGCGTCTGAAAGGAGGCCATTGACTCTCACTTTAGCCGTTGGTGTTGTATATAGAGATATGATAAAGTTCAAGAGACATGGAGGAAGCCCAAGGCCAGTCAGAACGGCCTCCATGTAGTCCCATGCCAATCTGTCGAAGGCCTTCTCAGCATCTAGAGAGAGGAAAAAGCCAGATTGTTTCTTCTGCGTCAACCAATGATGTACATTTATTGCCCTGATCATATTGTCTCTAGCCTCTCTACCGTGTACAAATCCCACCTGGTCAGTGGAAATAATGGGGTCTATGTTGCGCAGTAGGCGATTGGCTAGTATTTTGGCAAAAATCTTTAAATCAACGTTCAGGAGGAAGATTGGACAATAGTTCACTGGCGATGTCTGGTCCTTGTTTTCTTTCGGTATAAGCGTGATGTGGGTTTTAGAAAGATGGTGCATGGACTGTCCTGGGGTATCTAGTGAATTAAAGGCCTTTAGGAATGGGTGTGCGAGAATGTCTATAAAGGATTTGTAATATGTGGTTATAAGTCCATCTGGGCCCGGGCTTCTACCTGGTTTTAATTGTGTGATGGCCTGTTGTAATTCTGTCAGTGTCAAAGCTCCATCTAGCTCTTTTGCTTGTGATTGGGAAATGGGTTTAGGAAGATATTGGGAGAGAAATGTCTGTATAATGACCTTACGTGGTCTAATATCCCCTGTCAGTTTTGGGGCTAAGGGTAGGATGTAGAGGATAGTATATTTCTCAAATACAGCTGCGATATCCGCAGAAGTTTTAAGCAAGTGACCTTGTTTGGAGTTAAGTTGATGAATGGTGCGAGCCACTTTTTTTAGATTGCAAGGCCCTGGCTAAAAATTTGCCGCTCTTATTTCCACATTCATAAGAGTTTCTGAGCTAAAGTAAAATTACACTTGGTTTTCTTTTCTACTATGTCTTGAAGTTGCTTGCGTGCCTGATCAAGTTCAGTCACAGAGTTTACAGCCTTGGAGCGTTTATGTGCGCATTCAAGTTTACATACTTTTTTGAAGTATAGAAGTAAAAGATGCCTGAGCTAAGCATTTTCGAGAAGCAGTGATGGAAAGCAGGAGCCCACGTATCACACATTTGTGTGCTTCCCATTGAATGAGAGGTGTCGTTTCCGGGGACGCATTTTCCTTAAAATAATTGGTCAGAGATTTGCAAATTTGGAGGGCAAGGGATGAGTCCGTAAGGAGAAAGGGATCTAATCTCCATGTTTTGGACGTAGATGGGGCATCGGGAAGATGTATGGTCATCATGATCGGGTGATGGTCAGAAAGCATCATTGCTTCAATAGAGGCTGATTTTAATGTGTGTAAGTCTTTTTGTGAAAGAAAAAGATAGTCGATTCTGGAATGACGCTTGTGAGGTCCTAAGAAGAAAGTGTAGTCTTTGTCAGAGGGGTGTAGGGTATGCCATGTATCATGGAGAAGGTCGTTCAGTTCAAGTTTAATCTGTTTAAGTGCTCGAAAGGGTTTCGATAAAAAGCCTGTCGAAGTGTCTTCCAATGGATTCAGTGCTACATTAAAATTGTCCCCAAGAATCAGGATACCCGATTGAAATGCTGCAAGTGTTTTAGAAATTTTACGTAAAAAGCTCACTTGTGCCGTATTGGGGCTGTAAATGTTGGCTAAAGTAAGCGGTTTGTTGCAAAGGGTGCCTTTAAGGAAGAGGAACCTTCCCTCTGGATCCTCGAGAATCAGTAATTGTAAACCGGAGTGTTTTGGAGATCAAAATGGACACACCTTTTGCTTCCACCTCTGAGTTAACTGAATTATAGACTGTTGGGTAATTAGCATTGGAAAATTTAGGAATATGAGCAGCAGGAAAGTGAGTTTCTTGAATGAAGAGCACGTCTGCTTGCAAGCTTTTCATGCAAGTCATCAGTTGTGAGCGTTTCTCAGGTATATTTAGGCCTCTTGCTTTAAGAGATGCCACAAAGTGTACGGTGGGCTCGTACGGATGTGGGTTTAGTAGACATTGTCTTGTATGGCAGAAAAAGTATTATTCAAGGTCTATAATGTGCAGCAGATGGGTGTGAGAAAAGGAAAAAAACAAAAACAAAAAAAAAACCCCAACCCCCCCCCCAACAAACACCCCTTTAGAAAACAGAGAAAATGAAAAGTAGAAATATTAGTGAGAAAGATAGAGCAAGAGTCAAGAAATCAGAAAATAGTAGAGGTGAGAAGTGTTAGGCGTCCACAGTAAAAACCCATACAAATGTATTGGAATGTGTTTGTAAAACCTCTCTTAGGAAACAAACTCCGGGGACAGTGTAGTCCAGCTACGCCATCCTGTGTTGAGAATCGTATGTGTTAGTGAGGTACTTAATGTATTGTGTGTGGATGTGAAATTCAAATTGGAAATGTGTCAGACCCAGAGGTGGTCACTGTGTGGGTCACTGGAGAGTCCCAGGAAGACCATCTAGGACCTACTAGGTCTATCGGGGATGAAAAGTATGTATAAGATAGGGTCCAATAAAAGGTAGCAGTGACACATGGAGATTGGTGGATGTCAGCAAACTTTTGTAGGGAGAGGTGTTTGTGATAAGGGGGCATAGGTAGGGGATGTTATATGTAGAGGTGTGTTAGTTATAGTAGTGTGGGTAATCATATGTAAATCTAGGAATGCTCACTAATAAGCATAAAGGTATGGTGTTATGAAGGACAGTTCCTATGTGTCTAGATGTATATAAAACTGTCTTGGGAAGGCATCAAGGTGGGGTTGTGTAACAGGATGCGGCATAGTCATACATTTATAATATAGTATCACAAGATAAACCGTATACACTAATAGTAAGTTTCGTTCTGTAGTTGTTCATGAGCCGTACACTGTGATCACAAAAGGCAATGCGAGAAGGTCTCTTTATACTGTGTCCGTTCGGATTTAGGATATTAACCTTATATAAAACCTTGCAAGGAAACATTAAATACATAACACAGTAGGATTCAGGGATGCGGGCCAAGGGCAAACCATCTGGTTAAACTGCAGACCTGAAATCCCGACAGAAGAGAAATAGTGGCCCTAACAGAGGCGTTCCACGCAGTGCAGCAGGTCACTACCACGGATGCAGGTCAACCCCAGAATTAGTGAGGTTGTGATAAACCGCTTGAGTGGCATCGTGAATCTGTGACCTGTCGAGAGCGTGGTCCATAATAATCTATGTACACATATCAGAAACTTGCACAACCATAAAGTGAACCAGTAGTATGCATAACAATTAAAGAAATCCCATGCCTTAGACAAATCTTAACACCTTGTCCAAGGGCAGTTAGGGGGTTTGCATTTGAAGATGACTTGGAACCTGGGTTTCGAAAGTAATCACACCATATACTGGGAAGAATGTGAAGGCAGCCAAAATATGTGGGGAGATGGAGACGATGTACAGAGGATGGCAGGGGGAAGGAGAAGTGTATGAGTGCATAACATATAGTATCTCAAGTGTTTATACATAAATCTGGGTATGATCATGAACATGTAGGAGACAGGGGCGGACTGACCATTTGGAAACTCAGGCACTGCCCGAGGGCCCGGGGTCAGTAGGGGGCCCCATGAGATTCCCCTGGTACCTTTTTCATAGGCTTTTTTGAGTTTGGGCAAGGACACAGGGGCCCCATGATCCCCTATTGCCCGGGGGCCCCATGAGTTGTCAGTCCGCCCCTGGTAGGAGAGTATGGTATGCTTAGAGAGGTTCCTATGAGCTCATTTGTAGTTAAAAAGCTCATGAAGAGACACTATGGGCAGGATGTGTATCAAGGTATGGCATGGTCACCCAATAACAGCACCACAGAACCACAATATAAACATTGAATAAGAGTGAGAAGGCTTGTTCTGGAATTGCTCATGGACAATAAAATATGTTCCCAAAGGGCAATGCGAGAAGGCCTTAATAAACCGAAGTAGTTCAGACTCAAAATCTCAATCTTATAAGATTCTCTGTATAGAGACATCAATTGCAAAAATCCGGTGAGATCCAGGGATGCAGGCCCACATTGAGGCAACTGAGCATTCTGCGTCTCTGGATCCCTAACCAAGAAAAACTCCGGTCTCAACCGAGGCTACCAGTATAATGCAGTAGGTAATAACTTTCCAAACAAACTCCAGAACCAGTAATAGTATGAACCGCGGCTCTATTAGCACCGTTACCATGCAGCCCGCAGAGAGCAAGAGCCAATATGATCTCAGTATATACATTCAAAATCGGTATAATCATATAATGAACAAATAGTATACATGAGAATTAGAACAATCTAATGTGATACACATACCCTAGCATCTTAGCCCATGGCGGACAGAAGGTTTTCCATTGAAGGTGAAATGGAACCCAGGTTTTAGCAGAGAATCACACGATAAAATAGGTCAGGTGTGGAAGTAGTCATAGAATGGGGGAAGAGTAATGTACGGGTGGGGGGGAGGGGGAAGGGAGAAGTGTCATTCATGACGTGCCTTGCGGTGAGCTGGTGAAGCTGGTAGACTATCCCCAATGATGAGCCTTCGTCGTGCAGGAGAGGATGAGCTGCGTTGGGATGGTATGCGGCTCCTTGCTCCTCCAGGGTGTCCAGCGATTGGGCATCCATTGGGTCTGCATCTGTCTCAGATGGGAGGTGGGATTCACCGGACCAGTTGGATATTTCCACTATTGGGATATCTAGGATCTCGCAGAATGGTGCAATATCTTCCAGGAATCTCAGGATAGCTGATCGCCCCATATGTATTGCTAAAAGGCCAAATGGGAATCTCCAGCGGTATGCTATACTCCTGGAACGTAGTAGATCCAGTAAAGGGCGTAAATCCTTTCTGCGATGTAAGGTGAAATGGGAGAGATCCTGAAATAATTTGATTTCTGCTACATTATATATCACGTTGTGTTGATCTCGTGCTCTGCATAATATTTCTTCCTTAAGTCGCAAGTCGACTAAGCAGCAAATTATATCTTTTGGGGGATCAGTGTCTTTACCTCTAGGGTGCTGTCAGGGATCTCCGCGATCCCTGCCGCGATGGTCCCGGCGCAGGCGCACTGCTCCACCCAGTGCACGGGCACTAGGTCCGGGCCGGCCGCGGCGTTCGAGTTCGCGGGCACCAATGGCAGCGCAGGGCGGGATATTTAAAGGTCCCTGAGCTGTCATTTCGTTGCCTTCTGGTCTTACCTGCTTCCTGTGATTCTGTACCTGTGCCTAGCAAGTTATTGACCCGGATTGCCTTTGACCTTGCTGATTTCTCCTGCCCAGACCCCTGCTTGCCTGACCTCTCTCCCTGGATGCCCCTTATTAGATCTGACCTCCTGTTACTGACCTGGCGTGTGACCCGACGATTCTCTGCCTGCTCCCTTGTACCTTACCGTCCTCTACATTACCGACTCGGCCTGTCTGACTACGCACCTGCTCAGCCATCCATCCATCCATCCCATCGGGCTCACCTGACCTCCTCACATCTGGCTCTCCCTGGTTGGAACCCCTGGCGAACACCCCTACCACTGACAGGTGTGCTCAGTAGAGGCGACCTGGTCTCGGGGTACTACAAGTCCATCCCCACCATCAGGGGCCCTGGTGAACAAGTACCCCGGGGCTTAGATTCCGCGCTCTGGGCACGCCTGACCAGTGGAGTGCTAGTGGTGCCGCTCGGCGGTCCCTCACAGTACCAGAAGGCCATGACTGAGCCTCGAGGAGGACTCTCCCCGTTGGACGAGGTTTGCAGGCACCTGGCCACCCTGACGCAAGCAGTAAACACATTACAGGACAGATGTCTGTAGATTGAGAATCGGTTTCAGGCCTGCACCATATCTGTTCCTGTTTCACAGGCCCCGGTTCCTGCACCACCGGTCGCAGCAGCCCACGAGCCGGCTCCTGGGCCTCCCACATCACTCCCTATGGCGGAACCCCGAGTACCCTTACCCGAGCGCTTCCATAGGGATCGCACACGCTTTCGGTCATTCCGTGACTCCTGTCTGCTCTATTTTTAACTGCAGCCACGGACCTTTTTGACAGAATCGGTGAAAGTGGGGTTTGTTGTCTCCCTGTTGCAGGGTGAACCCCAAGACTGGAACCACCGACTAAGGGGAAACAATGACCCTCACCTGGTTACGGTCGACAGCTTCTTTAATGCCATGGCCATCTTATATGATGACCCACAACGAGCGGCCTCGGCCGAGGCCACACTGTACGCACTCCGACAAGGTCGGCGTGCAGCTGAGGAATACGCCTCTGACTTTAGGCGCTGGATGGGTGACACCCGTTGGAACGAGTTCGCACTTTTGCACCAGTTCCGTATGGGCCTTTCTGAGGCTCTGAAAGACGAGCTCGCCCGGGTGGAGGTGCCCGAGACATTAGAGGACTTGATTGCACTCACCATTAAAATTGACCGTAGGCTACGGGAGCGCAGATTGGAGAGGTCTGGTCAGGGTCGCGGAAATCCCTGGGGGTCATTTCAGGGATCCAGTCAACATGCTAGGCCAAGCATCCAGAACCTGCCGTTTGAAGATGCTCCCGAACCCATGCAGCTAGGCCTGGCTCGGCCTAAACTATCGCCAGAGGAACGCCAGCGCAGACGCTCCCAGAATCTGTGCCTGTATTGCGGCGAAGCTGGTCACATGGTGCGTTCCTGGGCGCAGAAACTGAGTAAGTTCACCTCATCTTCTTTATCTGTTGGCAATACGAATCCGTCCCAGTACTTAGTTGTTCCCCTCTCCTTTCAGCTTTCAGAAAGGACCGTGGAGGTGACGGCCATAGTTGATTCGGGGGCATGCAGCTGTTTTGTGGATATCAATTTTGCTCACCAGCAGGGTATCCCCCTCCGCCCAAAGGAGAAGGGGTTTCACATCTTTTTGGCTGATGGTTCCCGGATAAAGTCAGGAGTAGTTAACCAGGAGACCCTTTCCATTATGACTTCCATTGCCGGTCAGCACCAGGAACTCCTCCGACTGGATGCTATTGCATCACCCCTTTTCCCAGTCATTCTGGGGCTCCCTTGGTTGCGGGCCCATAACCCCCAAATTGACTGGGAGACTGGGGTTGTCTCGTTCCCTTCCCCATATTGTCGGGAACTGTGTAGAACTTCGGGCCCGGAGGTCCCCCAAGTCCTCCTGTGCTCTGAAGGGGATGACAGCCTAAAACAAGTGATTCCTGCAGCCTATCACAAGTTTCTTGATGTGTTCAGTGAACGGGGAGCAGATGCTCTACCCCCCCACCGCCCATATGACTGTCCTATCGATCTGTTGCCCGGTTCTGAAATTCCGTTCGGGCGAATTTTCCCCCTTTCTGAGCTAGAATTAGGGGCCCTGAAGGACTATATTGAGGACAGCCTCCGAAAGGGATTCATCCGTCCCTCCACTTCCCCAGCAGGTGCAGGGATCTTCTTTGTAGAAAAGAAGGACAAGACTTTGAGGCCATGCATTGACTATCGGGAACTGAATAGGGTCACCATTAAAAATCGTTACCCATTACCACTGGTACCTGAATTATTCCAGAGCTTAAAAGCTGCAGTAGTATTTACCAAGCTGGACTTAAGGGGAGCCTACAATTTGGTTCGCATAAGGGAGGGGGATGAGTGGAAGACGGCCTTCCGCACCCGTTTCGGCCATTTTGAATACCTGGTCATGCCATTCGGGTTGTGCAATGCGCCAGCCACCTTCCAGCACTTTGTAAATGATATCTTTAGGGACTTCCTGGACATCTTTGTCATCGTCTACTTAGATGACATTTTGATTTTCTCATCCTCCCTGGGGGAGCACAGGGTACATGTAACAAAGGTGTTGGGGCGGTTGCGGCAGCACGGGTTGTACGCTAAGGCAGAGAAATGCTGCTTTGAACAGGCTAGCGTTACATTTCTGGGTCTGATTATCTCCACTACGGGAGTCGCAATGGACCCTCAGAAGGTCTCAGCGATCCTAGATTGGCCTGAACCCACGGACAGGAAAAGTGTCCGTTTCATTGGGTTCGCAAATTTCTACCGGAAGTTCATCAAGAACTTCTCGGGTCTGGTCTCCCCCATCACTCAGTTAACTAAGCTTGGGACGCGGTTCAGATGGACGCCCGAGGCACAGGAAGCTTTTGAAGCACTAAAAAGGTTATTTACCTCGGCACCCATTCTGGGTCATCCCGACGCCTCCCTGCCCTACATCTTAGAAGTAGATGCATCAGAAAACGCGGTTGGCTCCATCCTTTCCCAGCGGAAGGGCGCCAAGGAATTACTTCACCCAGTAGCATTTTTCTCACGGAAACTTACCCCTGCGGAGAGGAATTACGACATTGGGGATCGCGAGCTACTGGCTATCAAGACCGCTTTAGAAGAATGGAGGTACCTGCTGGAAGGTGCCTCCCATCCCATCCTGATATTCACGGACCACAAGAACCTGGAATATCTGAGGACGGCCAAACGTCTACGCCCACGACAAGCAAGATGGGCATTGTTTTTCTCGAGGTTCCAGTTCCACATCACATACAGGCCCGGCTCGAAAAACACGAAGCCTGACGCGTTGTCGCGCATGTACGAGGACACCAAGGAGACCCCAGTACCAGACACTATTCTTCCTGCAGGAAATTTCTTGGCCCTTCAGACAAACCTTCGCTCCGAGATCCTGAGAGCGTCCACAGCGATGTCTACCTCCGATGGGGTCCCCCTCCAGAACAAGGAGGGACTCCTATGGAGGGAGGACCGGATTGTGGTGCCGGAGGATGCCCGAACCTTAGTCTTGGGACACTGCCATGACCATCCACTGGCAGGACATTTTGGGCCGGTCAAGACCCTGGAACTTCTCCGACGTTCCTTCTGGTGGCCGGACATGGCCCAGGATTATAAGAACTACGTGGGCTCCTGTGCCATCTGCCAGCGGAGCAAGCCTTCAAGAAATAAGGCGTGGGGCTTGCTACGTCCATTGCCCATCCCTGAACGGCCCTGGCAGAAAATCTCTATGGACTTCATAGTCGAGCTTCCACCTTCACTGGACCACACAGCAATTCTCGTGGTCGTGGACCGCTTATCCAAGATGGCCCATTTCATCCCGTTACGGAAGACTCCATCAGCAGCCGAGACGGCGCAAGTCTTTATTTGAGAGATCGTTAGACTGCATGGGGTTCCCGAAGACATCGTCTCGGACCGAGGGGTGCAGTTTACCTCGCGATTTTGGAGGGCGTTGTGCAAAGCCCTGGATATCAAGCTGTCCCTTTCCTCGGCATTTCACCCTCAGACCAATGGCCAGACCGAAAGGACCAATCAGACCCTGGAGCAGTACCTGCGATGCTACACATCATTCTCTCAGGACGACTGGGTGCCACTCCTCCCTTTGGCAGAATTCGCGTACAACAACGCTTGCCATTCAGCAACTGGGCAGTCCCCGTTCTTCGCCAACTATGGGTTTCATCCGGTCTTCCTCCCGGACTTGGTCCCGGAATGCCCGATTCCAGCGACACAGGACGCACTGACCTTCTTCACCTCCAACAATAAGAAACTACAGGAAGCCATCCATCAAGCCCAAGAAGACTACAAGAGGGCTTTTAATAGGAAGCGAAGAGGGGATATGGTGTTGCAGCCCGGAGAGAAGGTTTGGCTGGCTACGTCTAACTTGAGGATGCTCTGCCCGTCAAAAAAGTTGGGACCTAAATTTATAGGCCCTTTCTGCATCAAACGGATGGTCAATGAAGTGGCCTATGAACTTGTTCTCCCTGAGACACTCAAGATCCACCCTGTCTTCCACGTGTCCCTGTTGAAACCAGTAGTCCCTGATGCCTTCCCGGAACGGGTATCCAGGCCCCCGGAGGCCATAACGGTCGAAGAGGAAGAAGAATTCGAGGTGGAGGCAATCTTGAAGTGCCGACGAAGGAGGGGCCAGACCCAATTTCTCATCAAGTGGAAGGGCTACGGCCCTGAGGACAATTCGTGGGAACCAGCCCATAATGTCCATGCACCTAGGCTGGTCCGGAGGTTTCTTTGTGATCACCCGTGGTGGAGAGATCGGGTGGGCATCCGGAGGTTGCCCGTGGGGGGGGGCAATGTCAGGGATCTCCGCGATCCCTGCCGCGATGGTCCCGGCGCAGGCGCACTGCTCCACCCAGTGCACGGGCACTAGGTCCGGGCCGGCCGCGGCGTTCGAGTTCGCGCATGCGCAGTAGAAGCCGCGGCCGCCCGCTGGGCACCAATGGCAGCGCAGGGCGGGATATTTAAAGGCCCCTGAGCTGTCATTTCGTTGCCTTCTGGTCTTACCTGCTTCCTGTGATCCTGTACCTGTGCCTAGTAAGTTATTGACCCGGATTGCCTTTGACCTTGCTGATTTCTCCTGCCCAGACCCTGCTTGCCTGACCTCTCTCCCTGGATGCCCCTTATTAGATCTGACCTCCTGTTACTGACCTGGCGTGTGACCCGACGATTCTCTGCCTGCTCCCTTGTACCTTACCGTCCTCTACATTACCGACTCGGCCTGTCTGACTACGCACCTGCTCAGCCATCCATCCATCCCATCGGGCTCACCTGACCTCCTCACATCTGGCTCTCCCTGGTTGGAACCCCTGGCGAACACCCCTACCACTGACAGGTGTGCTCAGTAGAGGCGACCTGGTCTCGGGGTACTACAAGTCCATCCCCACCATCAGGGGCCCTGGTGAACAAGTACCCCGGGGCTTAGACTCCGCGCTCTGGGCACGCCTGACCAGTGGAGTGCTAGTGGTGCCGCTCGGCGGTCCCTCACAGGTGCAGAGCCCTATGGAGGCGTTCGAACTCAATAGGAGACTCCTGTGGTCTTTCCAAAAGATCATTAAAAATGGTTAAGAGCGTTTGGGTGAGTTGGCCCGATTCAATTGCTTCAGGGACACCACATACCCTTAAATTATGTTGTCTTCCCCTGTTGTCCAGGTCCTCAATGTGACGATCAAGCTCTCTACCAGCTTGCACATATCATGGATGGCAAGGTCTTGTGTGATAACTTTATCCTCAACTGCTTCAAACCTTTGAGCCACTGCCTGTATGCCGATATGTAACTCAGCAATTGCTGCAGAGAGGGTCTCTTTAATATCTGATGCTACTGCTTTCAAATCCCCTATAGTGAGAGGGGAGGCTTCAGAATGGCAAACTGTGGTTGCTGCGGCTGGGCTCCTGCTCCGCGAGTGGGACGCTCTGTGAAGCGAGTGAGAGGAGGCAGCAGGGGAGGAGGCCTCAATGTGCTCTGGGTCTAGGACCGGAATAGATCCAGAATGCTGAGACTGGCAGGTCCGCTCGTCTGGTGAGGAGATCTCGAAAGTGGGGCGGCGGGTCTCCTATCCGCTTTCCCCATATCAGCGATGTCTTTCCCTTCTATGATTACGTGTTCCTATCTCCATGTGTCAGGGCTCTGGGAACTAAGCTGTCATCTTCTCTGGGCTCAAGCCAAGCCCCCCAGCAATTATAAACTTGTGGTGTATGATCTCAGGAAAGGCCGGGGGCCAAAATGTAAGCCTCAGACTCTGCAGGGAGGCAGACAGACACAGGGGCGGTAAAACTATAGACTCCCTGGGGTGCTGGCTCCAGATCCTTTCAGGGGGGTTGCAGGGGGCACTTCTGTATGCCACCAGTGGCTCTCTGTTAGCCTCAACAGGCCTTCAGGCCCAGTGGGGGACGTTTTACAGCTCCCTTTGATGTGGGACCCTCAAGGCCTTAATTGTAGGCCGCAATCCCCTGGGTCCAGGTGGGGGGGCCCGATGGTCCGGGTGGGGGAGGCCCGATGGTCGTTAAACACCCCCTCCCACCGCAGACCGCACTCACGTGTCCCTGGGCGCAAGTCCGGCACCTAACGAGGCCTCACTAGGCCGCAACAGGCCACAATGGTCCACTGCCGCGGAGGGGAGCCAAAGCCACTTGGCACCCCTCTGCCGTGTACCAGCAGGGATGGCGGGGTCTCCGGCTAGCTCTGTCGGTTCGCTGCCCCCAGGATGGCAGCAGATTAGATGGATTGTTGTCGGAGCTCCAGATTATGAGGTCGCTCTGGTCGCCATCTTGGACACGCCCCCAATTTCCCCATTCTTAAGCGAGCTTTACTGTATTCTATTGCACTTAAAGTGATAGAAATGGGTATTAGGTTTCCCAAAAACTTAGATTTAGTTAGAATATGTATCCAAGCAACCAAAAATTATTTTATAGTAAGGAATTTGGGTATAGCTACCTTAGGCAATAAGATATATACTATAGCTAAGGTGTAAAAAATCATTACCCATAGTAACTTCTCTCCCAAAATTAACCCATAGTCTTTACTCTGAATATGTAAACCAATATTTCATATAATCCAAACGAGATGCATAGTAATAATGTTGGATGACTTTGAGGCCCATACCTCCGTTAGCTTTATTAGATATTAATTTAAAAAATTCTACTCTGCGTTTCTTGCCATTCCAAATCAGATTTCTCAGCTTAGAGTTGATTTGAGTGAAAAATTTAGAGCGTACTGATATTGGGAGAGAGTGGAAATATTAAAGGATTTTGGGTAATGTTTGCACTTTAAATGCCGCTATTTTCCCAACCCAGGAAAGTTGTGGTTTTTTTAATGCCTTGAAAATCTTTATTAGTTTGTTCTATTAATTTAGGGTAGTTAGATTTGTATATTTTAGGAGGAAAAGTAATATGAATTCCTAAGTATGATATAGAAAAATCATCCAAATTAAATCTAAATTCTTTCCTCAAACAATCACATGATGTAGAAGGAATATTCATGGTTAATGCATAGCATTTATTATGGTTAATTTTGTAATGGGATACTCTCCCGAAGGTTTCTAAAATGTTTTGTACTGCTCTTAGGGAGGTATCCGGTTCAGAGATTGCTAGGATTATAACATCAGCAAATAGTCCTTGTTTATGTTCAGTTTTACCTACTTTAATACCTTTGATGTCCTTTTTGGAGCGAATAGCTTCCACTAATGGTTCTATTGTCAATGAGAAGATAATGGGCGACAGAGGGCAACCTTATCTGGTCCTATTTGTTAAATTAAAACTTTTGGATGTCATTCCTGAGGTGTAAGCCTTAGCTGAGGGTTGTGTATACAGTATAGGGACACTATAGCTTTATGAATAAAGCCTTTGAAACCAAATCTGTTTTATTGTTTCTAAGATGAAACGCCAATGTACTCTGTCGAATGACTTCTCTGCATCCAACAATCCTAGAAGCAGAGGGCATCTGACTATTGTTTACATGTTGGATTAAATTGATCATCCATCTAGTTCCATCTGGTGCTTGATGACCTTTTTTAAAATCGACCTGACCTGGACCTATAAAAAATGGGGTTAGTTCCATTAGGCGTAGATCCATAATTTTTTAATACATTTTAAGGTCAGAGTTTAAAAGTGATATGGGTCTATAGTTAGAAGGGGAAGTGGTGTCTTTCCCAGGCTTGGGGATAGTAATTATTAAAGCCTCTAACATTTCTTTTGGAAAATTATTATTAGTAGCCATGTGATTATACATTTCAGGTACGGAGCTAAAATATCCGCAAATGCTTTGTAATATTCACCAGAGAGGCCATCAATTCCTGGTGCTTTATTATTTGGGAGGGACTTGATAATGTTTAGGGTTTCCTCCATTTTAATTGGTATAATAATTCTAAAGTAGAGGGGTCAATTTTTGGCAGGTTAATTTTATCTAAGAATTCCACTATGATGTTTGGTGGCGGGTGAGGAGTATTATCTTTTTTAAAATGATATAGAAGTTCATAGTATTCCGAGAAGGTATCAGCTATTTCTTGGGGATTATATATTTTATGATGGACTAATTTATTAATTTTATTTTTATTTTTGCGATGATGTAATTGGGAAGCTAATAGTTTTCCTGCTCTATTATTTTGAGAATAATAGTTAAGTGTGAATTTTTTTAAGTACTTATCTTAGTTCTCAGATCATTTCTTTTACAATTATTTGTTGCAAAAGAACACTTATTTTGGGGGGTAAATTTATTACTCTTCCAGTTTAGTTATATCCTTCATTAAGTTGTTTATATTACTTGATCTCCTTTTTTTTCCCTTTGTAGCTATCTGTATTAGTAGTCCCCTAATATCAGCTTTGTGGGAACACCACAGGGTAAGCCTCATCACAAATTTATTATCATTAAGCAAAAATAATTATTTTAGTCTTTCATTACAGACACATTTTTCTTTTGAGCAAGAATATAGGTATTATTTTCCAGTTGCTATTGTTAATGTTATCGGTGCGTGGTCAGACCTCCTTATGTTGAATTCAAGCTTAAGCTGTTTTTTGTAAAAGAGCTTTGTCTGTAATGAAGTAATCAATCATTGAATAAGTTATATGTACATTTGAGAAAAATGTATAATCCTTTTCAGTGGAGTGGGGACACCTCCAAGAGTCATACATGTCCTCTTGAAAGAGTTTTTTAAGCCTTTCCTGGTGACAAAATTTTTCTTGGTGGGGTCCATAGAAGTGTTAAAGTCTGCACAGATTATATCCTTTTTGAAGTTAAAATTATCTTAATATAATGGTGAGGTTGGTTATTTGGAGCATATATGTTGGCAATGGCATAGGTTATATTATTGATTACAGCTACTAATATCACATATCGACCTTGGCAATCTGTCCTTAAATCCAGAAGTTGGAAAGAGAGTGTCTTTAAATTTAAAGAATGTGGTGTGCTATCTCATCATAAATAGAACTGTAAGCTTTAGAAACACAAATGACAGTCCAAGAAATGTTTTAGTTTTTTTTTCTCCAATAATAAACGTCCAATCCAGTATATGTTGTGTTATCATCCAGCAATAATCAACACTGTGCTTGACTTGTGACCCCACTCCCTGCTCACCTTGACTATTGACGTATAGATTATAATAGGCCAAAAACTCGCTTTATAAAGAAAATGTGTCTCCAAATTTCTGATCCGTGACATGTTTCTTCCACGAATTATGCTTCTTTAAACTCCAGATCCGTGCAAAATAAAACAAAAACATACCATAGTGCAACACCGTTTTATATAGCCAAAAATGAAACGTGTTACAGTATCTACTCACATTAAACAAATTATATGTAACTACTAATTATAGTGAACATTTATGCATTACTCCACCATGCCGACTATATTGTGCTGTTTCTCATCACCAGGTAGGTGTACCATGCACTCACCTTCTTCCTTGACCTAACAAATAAGTCATACACACTTAGGGATGAAACCAGATTCTGCTTATCCACTGCCAATTCATAGTGGCTACTTCATTAGTTCTGGCCCTTTAAGGGAACATGCTCTCGGATATCAAATGGAATTAAGGTGTATATGATCAAAAATAAAGGGAATAGATCATAGTGCAACCCCATAAAATATGAACACTTTATGCAAATAAAAAATGCACTCACAAAAGTAATGAATCAAAAGCATATCAGAGCCATCAATCAAAATGGTTCCCACATCACTCGTGACGGTTTGGGCATGACTGGAAGTGACATCACTAAGCTCCACCCAACATGTTTCATCACAGGTCACATGACTTCTTCAGTGTCTTTAATTGTTATGTTCAAACCTTTTTTCTTTTTTTGATTGTTAGAAAAGAATCAAATGTGCAAATTTGTGATGTGTAAATTTGGGTGGTTGATCTTTAGAAAAGTGCGATTCTTGAATACAGATGATGTCACAGTCCAATGTTATAGCATCAGTCCATGGAGCTCTTCTTTTGTATAGGCTATTAAGCCCATTAACATTCATTGACAGAAGTTTACATCTCATTATATGGAGAAAAATACAATGGGGCAAAAAAGTATTTAGTCAGCCACCAATTGTGCAAGTTCTCCCACTTAAAAAGATGAGAGAGGCCTGTAATTGGCATCATAGGTAGACCTCAACTATCAGAGACAAAATGAAAAAAAAAATCCAGACAATCACATTGGCTGATTTGGAAAGAATTTATTTGCACATTATGGTGGAAAATAAGTATTTGGTCACCTACAAACAAGCAAGATTTCTGGCTCTCACAGACCTGTACCTTCTTCTTTAAGAGGCTCCTCTGTCCTGCACTCATTACCTGTATCAATGGCACCTGTTTGAACTTGTTATCAGTATAAAAGACACCTGTCCACAACCTCAAACAGTCACACTCCAAACTCCACTATGGTGAAGACCAAAGAGTTGTCGAAGGACACCAGAAACAAAATTGTAGACCTGCACCAGGCTGGGAAGACTGAATCTGCAATAGGCAAGCAGCTTGGTGTGAACAAATCAATTGTGGGAGAAATAATTAGAAAATGGAAGACATACAAGACCACTGATAATCTCCCACGATCTGGGGCTCTACGCAAGATCTCACCCCGTGGGGTCAAAATGATCACAAGAACGGTGAGCAAAAATCCCAGGACCACACGGGGGGACCTAGTGAATGACCTGCAGAGAGCTGGGACCAACGTAACAAAGGCTACCATCAGTAACACACTACACCGCCAGGGACTCAGATCCTGCAGTGCCAGACGTGTCCCCCTGCTTAAGCCAGTACATGTCTGGGCCCGTCTGAAGTTTGCTAGAGAGCATTTGGATGATCCAGAAGAGGATTGGGAATGTCATATGGTCAGATGAAACCAAAATAGAACTGTTTGGTAGAAACACAACTCGTCGTGTTTGGAGGAGAGAGAATGCTGAGTTTCATCCAAAGAACACCATACCTACTGTGAAACATGGGGGTGGTAACATCATGCTTTGGGGCTGTTTCTCCACAAAGGGACCAGGACGACTGATTCTTGTACAGGACAGAATGAATGGGGCCATGTATCGTGAGATTTTGAGTGCAAACCTCCTTCCATCAGCAAGGGCATTGAAGATGAAACATGGCTGGGTCTTCCAATATGATAATGATCCCAAACATACCGCCTGGGCAACAAAGGAGTGGCCTCGTAAGAAGCATTTCAAGGTCCTGGAGTGGCCTAGCCAGTCTCCAGATCTCAACCCCATAGAAAACCTTTGGAGGGAGTTGAAAGTCTGTGTTGCCCAGCGACAGCCCCAAAACATCACTGCTCTAGAGGAGATCTGCATGGAGGAATGGGCCAACATACCAGCAACAGTGTGTGCCAACCTTGTGAAGACTTACAGGAAACATTTGACCTCTGTCATTGCCAACAAAGGATATATAACAAAGTATTGAGATGAACTTTTGATATTGACCAAATACTTATTTTCCACCATAATTTGCAAATAAATTCTTTCCAAATCAGCCAATGTGATTGTCTGGATTTTTTTTCTCATTTTGTCTCTCATAGTTGAGGTCTACCTATGATGCCAATTACAGGTCTCTCTCATCTTTTTAAGTGGGAGAACTTGCACAATTGGTGGCTGACTAAATACTTTTTTGCCCCACTGTAAGTTGAGGTCAGGAAGTAGCTTTCCCAATGGAGTTTAGGCCATTTAGCGCCAATAAGCCTTTTAGAATAATACTGATCCTGAATGTAGAAAATAATGATCTCGTTATTATATAGGAAAGTGAAATAAACTTAACAAAAAATATAAGTAAACAATAAAAAAGACTGAGTTGCGGGGAAACTACAGTGTGCATAATGATCTGCACTTATCATGGGGGAAAAGGAAATAATAAAAAATTAGCAGCCTTCAGAGCTTGAGGCTCCCTGTGTAATGGAGTACCTGAGATTTAAAACTGCATTTTAAGTAATGAAGCAACAAAGTTGAGGAGGCGGTAGCTTGCATAGGACAAATATTCCTTCTGGTAAGAGAAAACTGCATTAACCATTATAAGAGTGCCATTGCATTGGGGATTTTTCCAGGTGATGATTTTTCAAAAGATCTTCAGGCCATCCTCCTTTATAGAAACTCCATTGTAGAACAGGTGTTGTTCCACTCAATTAGTAGTTTAATGGGGAATCCCCATTTATAAACGATATTGTGATTGCGGAGGATTTTGCGTACAGAGTTTAGATTTTTCCTTGCCAAAATGGTGGCTTGGGAGAGATCGGAGTAGAAAATAATTCCTGTATAGGAATCAGGTAGGGGAGAGTTTTGACGCGCATATTGCATCAATTGATCTTCCACATGGAAGAAATGTATTTTAGCTGTAACCTCTCTCAGTAATTTTTCCAGTATATGTTGTGGTTTAGACAGCCTATGGGCCCTGTCGATCACCAATTCTTGATGAGATATTGTTGGGATCAGGACTACGCAAAAATTTTTAAATTCTGTGTTTTTAACACTCTCTGATATGCCCCTGAATTTTATATTATTGCGTCTAAACCTGTCTTAAAGATCAGCACCTTTCAATTTGAGTTGCTTGATTTCCTCCTCCAAATCAAAATGGGCATCTACTAGATGAGTTTCAGTGAATTCACTCATTTTATGTTCAATATAGTCTACTCTTTCTCCCAATGCATCTATTTTTACCTTAGATTGCTGTATATAGGTCTCCAATCCTGTTGAAGAGATAACAACATCTCTTCATTGTTGTATCTAATATAGGTTGGCCTAAAGTGGGAAAATCATTCAGTTTTTGACTGTATGGGTTGTTTGTTAGTTGTTGAGCAAATCACTTACATGTTCATTAGAATCCAATATTTTCCTTCTCAGCTTAACAGGGCTGGTAATGTCAGCTTGGGAAGTGATATTGCTATGTGCTTGCAACTCCACATGTCCGCTCCCCTCACCCTTAGCCTTAGCAGTTTGCTGTCCTGTGCTGTAGTGCAAAGAGGAGCTGGCACCACCCTGCTTCATGGGAGACCCGGCCGGAATGTGGAACTTGCTCAATTTGCAGAGAGCTTCTCTATCATAGCACTTTCCCATAATGACCATCCGACTCACCGCTCTCTCTGGTCTCTGCCTTTATTCTCATGTAAGCTGTGGGTTGCCTCTAGTCACGCAAAGCGAAAAAAAAAACGAGAAGCGCACCAACCTAGCGCATTACCTCAGTAACCAAAATGTATTAATTATAAAATGATACTCACAAACAGCGAATAAAATCAGGCATGTAAGTCCTCAGAGGGACTTGAAAGATAAGGAGCCAGTGCGAATCCCATCATGAGAGTAGATACTCAGTACAGCTGACGTGTTTCGAAGGGCATCCCTTCTTCATCAGAGCTCTGATCAATGCCAGGTTGGTGCGCTTCTTGTTTTTTCTTTTTCACTTTTCAGTATTGGTCGGGCTTCCCCAGCCTTGTTTGGAGCTGCACAACTCTACCTGCACTGATGGTCGATTTTTTTTTTTTTCCAGTTCTGGTTCCATCCATCCGCAACCCGCCTGGGTCCTAGAGCGCAGGAGAATTTGTTTCTGGTTTATTGCCTCTAGTCACTGCAGGAATAATCATTGCTCCGGAGCTCTGTTATGTTGTGGCCATACACCTCCGCTGCCAGCCATGCCCCCCCTCCCCCAACAAGTACATTTTTCAGAGAACCAGGGTTTTAATTAGATATGGCCTTTCAGAAATTTGTTGTATTGAGGAAGACAGGGCAGAAAAGGATAAGTACATTAAATGTTCAAGAAACCAAATCCTTCTACATGGTTTTATTAACACATATACAAGTTGAGTTAATGAAAGTGGATTTTCACTTTACAAAGTGCTTGATGACTAAGGTAAAGTTTTGATCACCCAATCTTGCCCGAACAAGAAGACCGTTGTGTTTTTTTTTTTAAATTTCCCTTTCACATTGTTGCGTACCTGTGAACAATGCTTTAGTTTGCTAAGTGAATGTTCTCTACTACTTTAGTAAGTCAACCCTTTAAACTACCCTATAGACTTCCCTTTGTTTATATAATTGAGAATAGAGCTTTCTTTCAGTGTATTTGATCACCTGTGTGTTTTTTATTTTTTGTGCTATAAAAAAAAAGACCGACAATTTTGAAAAAAACTATATTTTTTACTTTTTGCTAAAAATCTAATTTCGTCATAATTTAGACCAAAATGTATTTTTCTACCTGTCTTTGCTAAAAAAAAATCCCAATACATGTAAATTAATTGGTTTACGTGAAAGTTATAGCGTTTACAAATGAGGGTATATATACTGGGATTTTTTTTCATTTTGTTTTTACTAGTAATGGGGGCGATCAGCAACTTATAGCGGGACTGCGGGACTGTATTCTGACACTGGGGGTAATTGACTTGGTGTCACTGACATCCCCAATGACACTAATACAGTGATCAGTGCTAATAAAAAGCACTGACACTGTACTCAAGGCACTGTACAGGAAGGAATTAATATGTGGGGCGATCAAAGAGTTAACTGTGTGCTGTTTTACTGTGGGGGCTGTGCGTGCGCTTTCAACTGTACGCACACTGATTTGTATGGCTCTGTTATGTAGAGCCATGCAAAGCAGTGTGCAGGAGCTGACAGGGGAGAGAAATGTATTGTTTACATACAATTCTTTCCCTTCATCGAGACCCGGAGATTGACAGCCGAGGCAGTGAATAGCAAATACCCAGAAATGCAAAATCAAGTATGTATACATGATTTTGCGCACCCCTGCCGCCCTGTAGCAGTATATCTGCTATAGGGTGGTGGGAAAGCAGTTAATTAAGCATCAACAGCAGTAGTAGAATAGCCAATCTCTTTCCAGTATGCTGCAACCCATATGGAAGAAAAATATATTTTAAAAATATTTTTCCCAAATATATTGACATATATTTGAAATGCTACAATTTTGGCCACATTCAATATATTTCAAAATACATTTCAATATATATATATATATATATATACATACACACTGTGTGTGTGTGTATATATATATATATATATATATATATATATATATATATATATATACACACACTGCATGTTGAAATGCGTTTTTATTAAAAAGATTTATGAAAAATATTTTTAAAAATACATTTCAAATGTACTGTATGTCTTTAAAAATACAAATCTAAATTTTTGGAATGCATTTACAAGTATATGTAAAAATATATGTTAAAATTACTTTTTTTTATGTTAAAAATAATCTGAAGAATATATTTAAAAAATATTTTTTTAAATATTTTTCATATATTTTGTAATATATAAAAAATGCATTTCCACGTGCAGTATATATATATAGCTAAGATTTTTCACATTCTCAGAAATGACACTTTTGGTGTGTGTGTGCTCCAGTTTAGAAATTAGAAAGAAAAAAAAATAGGAATGAGCATTACCATGCCCAAGCTCATTATTATAATGTATGTGTAGATTGTGGGAGCTTTTACAGTTTTACAAGACTATACAGCACATATCTTGCAAGGTATTTTTCCCCATATTGTGCTGGAGATAGAACATCGGCCTATACAACTAGACATGAGTTTGCAGACCGGTGACAGGTTAAATATGTAATTGCTGTGCACTGAATGGTATGATAGTAAAAACTATTCTTTCCAGGTGAAACAATCAGGCGAGCAATCACCCTATAATCACACATCCTCTGTTTATTCTTACGTGTTCTCTTTTGAGAACATAAAGAACAATACAATCCCTGCTATAAATGATAAGGATATTATGATGAGTTCAGTTGACCATATAACTGCACAAAGCTGCAGGCTGAGTGTGTATTTAAAGGTGACTGAGCTTCAAGGTGAATTTTAATACCCATAAAGTTAGCAACTAGCTGTGTTATTCCTTAAAATACATCACAAGTAGCACTTACATGGTCTGATAGGGCCTGACGGACACAGACGGAAAAACATTATGGGAAACAGACTGTGGCAGAAATGAAATAACAGACGTTGAAGGACAAATATACCTAGGGAAATTCTCAGATAAGATTAGGCTTTGTTGACATAAAACGCTGTGGCTGCATTAAAAAGCTTCATCCACCTTCATGAAAAATAACTGAAAATAGGGAAGATTTTGAATTTAGTGATTGGGGCTTGTAATGGCAGGAAGTGGGCTGACATCACTGGGCACTCTGTCCACTTTTGACAATGTAGGTGTTGGATTATATGAAAATGTATGCCACCCGTCTGTTAGTGCTGGTGATCTTTGATATCAAAACAGAAAGTAAGGGACAATCCAACACTTTAGAGCTCTCATGAGAGGAAATTTTTCAAGTGGGGATAAATGTTCTTGGTTACAACAGCCTAAAAGAGGAATTCTCCTCAATTTGTGGATATTTTCTTTGACTTCCTGTTGTGTCTCAAAGACAGGAATTGAAAGGAAATCTCACCAGCAGGATACAGACATCATTTAACCTGATGGTGTTTTTAACCCCCTCTCTACCCTACTAAAAAAGTTCCTGTGATACATATGCTTCAAGACCGTATAAAACAGTATTTTTCTATTGTTCGATTACACAGGTTATAAGTGCACTTCATAGAGATGGTGTATCACATAAAGCTGGGAAAATCGATCAGTTAGACTTGCAAAAGTAAATTTCTTGTGATCTTAAAGGTCCATAAAATGTTATATACTGTATGTGTGAAGGCATACAATCACAGACAAAGATGTGCATATGTGACTCAGAAATGAATGCTGCAAAGAAAGCCTCTGCATTTCTCTTAACAAATGTTTAACTGTGCCAGTATTCATTTTAGTTCATTAAGGCCCCCTAACAGGGCATAACGTTTGTGGAAAATTGCTGCAACAAAAATCTGTCAATGAAAAGGGTACTAAAGTGAAAAAGTGGGACACATAGGTGGAATTTGGACCTAAACTAAAAATCTGAAGATTTGCTATCTTATGTAAAACATCTAAAAATGTAATTAACAATTTGTGCCCAAGCAGTACCCTAAGAGACAAACAAATTGCTCTTTTCATTTATCCCTATAATACCCTTTCTCAAATAAATGTATGTAAATAAAATCAAATATACAAACACAGACGTGTAATAAACACTCAAATTGGATGAAAAAATAAAATAAATAAAGTTGTAGTGTCCAAAAATTGTCTCTTGGCCTGGGGATCATACAAGTTCTGTCTGGAGAGCTGAAAGCCAAAGAACAAAGGAGGAAGAGGACCCTGTGCAACAAAAAATCAGACTGAAGACATATTAAGAACCTCTAACTGCCTATTTTACCTTATGAGGGATGTGGAGATATGCCTAAAGAAAGTGGATATATGTTTAAAGGAAGTTTGAGAAATTTGGAGGTGCAGCCATCCACCACTTTGTAAAGCGGATTATTACCTCTATAGGGTAATTGTTCATTTGTTGCACTAGGTTAGAGTGGTCACTTTTACACTAATTGTTTGGATTCACATTTGTTTTATGGTTTAGTAGTAGTGGTTGCAGTGTGTTGAGTTCACTGTCACAATTAATGAGATATACTTTACATGCATTTTGGGTTATTTTGTTGGTGGAGAGAGAGAGAGAGAGAGAGATTTTTTTTTCTCACGGTTTGAACACCTTTTATGGAGTGTACATGACACATAGTGCACAATTATATGTAATTAAGGTAATACACTATTTGCAGTTTATTTTTTTTTGAGGTTTTCTGCATTGGATCATCGCATTTGAAATTCCATATATAATATCACAAGAAGTTATGAAAGAGGAGAAAAAGTGATCTGACTTGGTTGAAAGACAATTTTTGGACACTATAGCTTTATTTATTTTATTTTTTTCATCCAATTTGAGTGTTATTACACGTCTGTGTTTGTATATTTGATTTTATTTACATAAATTTATTTGAGAAAGGGTATTATAGGGATAAATGAAAAGAGCAATTTGTTTGTTATATCACTTTCAAGGGTCAAAGTATTTTATCCTTTCTTTTGTTGTAGCTATTTATACTTTGGGAGTGTTCACAATATTTATATTAGTACCCTAAGAGATTTGTATTTTTTCTTGAATCCCCTCTGAAAAATAATAGGGCACTTCCAGGGTCTAGGTGATCCTGTGCTTTGAGCCCTGTAGCTGCATATCTGCAGTGTGAGATCTAAGACGCTGTTGCCTCTGATTGATAGTCTCATGACATTTAGAATTAAATTTGGATTCACTGCTATTGATAAGCTGAATGTACCTGGGTTCAGTTTGGGACAGGTTCATAGAGTTTGGTTGGGAGTTTGGCTGACAAATCCGAACCTTACTGATGTCAATGGTAGCCAGGGCCATTTTCCAGGCTAATGGTAAGGGATTGTGGGGCTGTAAACTGCCCTGGAGAACAGGTGCTAAAGTAAAAAAAAAAAAAAAATCTGTTTAGCAGGGAGCAGTGATTTTAGTAATATTTACAGTAAAATATTAAAAATGCAAATTCCTTTAAATAACATACCCGAAGAATACCCTGACCCTGCCTACAAAGTGGACCATGCGATGTATGCAACCTGATATAGCAAAACTGACAGTTACAAAGAAAAAAGTGTTTACATTTCTGGCAAAATGACAGTTCCCATCTAATTCATTCTGCTTGTAAACAAAGTGGCTAGGGGATTACATTCATCTATATAAGACTTTTATTCTAAATGTACATGCTAAGGGGGGACCCTCCAAAAAAGAAGCCGTGGAGGTTCCCCCTTACTTCACACCAGGCCCTTCAGGAACCCCATGATGTCATTAGCGATATATTGGTTGACCATATATAGTTATATCCATATATGGTCAATGATGTCACCTGGGGAGACCCCACACATTTTGTATATATGAGCTGTCATCGGAACTATAATTCAGTGGGAATGAAACAACAGGGCCATACATGTGTTGGCATTCAGCAGGTTTCTCCTTTCAGTGTGTCGGTGAGTGTTGGGCATTGTGATTTACATAGATTTGCATTGCTGAATAACGTTATTGGTGGAGGATGTACAGCATAAGCATTTTTATTGGGTTTTTTTATTAACTATGTGTCAAAAACTGTTTGTTCTTAATATCACTTTACATTTTGATTTGTGAATGAGTAGGGGTACTATGTACCCACAGGCCCCCACAACCACTGGGTCAAGGTTGTAGGAAAGAGGCCCTTGTCCACATTAGCATGAAGACAAGGTGGTTTGCTAGGTGGGTGCCCCCGGCAAGGTACCTCTCATGTACATATACCACCTTCCCTGTCCTGCTACGCTGCATGCTCAGCTAGGGATCTGATATACCGTATTTTTTGCTCCATAAGACGCACCTGACCATAAGACGCACCTAGGTTTTAGAGGAGAAAAACAAGAAAAAAATATTCTGAACCAATGGACTGCAGACACAGTACAGGGAATGACCAGAGACTGCGGACATAGTACAGGAGATGACCAGAGACTGCAGACCACAGTACAGGAGATGACCAGATGCTACGGACATAGTACAGGGGATGACCAGAGACTGCGGACACAGTACGGGAGATGACCAGAGACTGCGAACACAGTACGGGAGATGACCAGAGACTGCGAACACAGTACGGGAGATGACCAGAGACTGCGAACACAGTACGGGAGATGACCAGAGACTGCGAACACAGTACGGGAGATGACCAGAGACTGCGGACACAGTACGGGAGATGACCAGAGACTGCGGACACAGTACAGGAGATGACCAGAGACTGCGGACACAGTACAGGAGATGACCAGAGACTGCGGACACAGTACAGGAGATGACCAGAGACTGCGGACACAGTACAGGGGATGACCAGAGACTGCGGACACAGTACAGGGGATGACCAGAGACTGCGGACACAGTACAGGAGATGACCAGATGCTACGGACACAGTACAGGAGATGACCAGATGCTACGGACATAGTACAGGGGATGACCAGAGACTGCGGACACAGTACGGGAGATGACTAGAGACTACGAACACAGTACGGGAGATGACCAGAGACTGCGAACACAGTACGGGAGATGACCAGAGACTGCGAACACAGTACAGGAGATGACCAGAGACTGCGGACACAGTACAGGAGATGACCAGAGACTGCGGACACAGTACAGGAGATGACCAGAGACTGCGGACACAGTACAGGGGATGACCAGAGACTGCGGACACAGTACAGGGGATGACCAGAGACTGCGGACACAGTACAGGGGATGACCAGAGACTGCGGACACAGTACAGGGGATGACCAGAGACTGCGGACACAGTACAGGGGATGACCAGAGACTGCGGACACAGTACAGGGGATGACCAGAGACTGCGGACACAGTACAGGGGATGACCAGAGACTGCGGACACAGTACAGGGGATGACCAGAGACTGCGGACACAGTACAGGGGATGACCAGAGACTGCGGACACAGTACAGGGGATGACCAGAGACTGCGGACACAGGACAGGGGATGACCAGAGACTGCGGACACAGTACAGGGAATGACCAAGAGACTGCAGACAGTATAGGGAATGACCAAGAGACTGCAGACAGTATAGGGAATGACCAAGAGACTGCAGACAGTATAGGGAATGACCAAGAGACTGCAGACAGTACAGGGGATGACCAAGATACTGCGGACCTTTGGGGAGGGAGGGGGAGTGGGTACCTGAATTTGACAGTTGTCCTCCCTTTAGTGTGGGCACTGCGCTTTAAGAATGGTCCAGCATCTTTTGGGACACATGACAGATCCCAGAAGATGCCGGGCCATTCACAAAGCGCAGCGTTTCTCACGCATGCGCGTGGCCGGGTACCCACACTAAAGAGAGGACAACTGTCAAATTCAGGTACCTGCTCTCCCTCCCTCCCCAAAGGTCCGCAGTCTCTGGTCATCCCCTGTACTGTGTCCACAGTCTCTGGTCATTCCCTGTACTGTGTCCGCAGTCTCTGGTCATTTCCTGTACTATGTCTGCAGTCCATTGGTTCACAGCCAGGTGCCCACACAAAAGATGCCGGCGCGGGAAGACTGTACAGCGCTGGACCGAGGAACAGGTAAGGTCCTGCTGCATAGAAGAGCTGAGCGGCCGGCCCGGTAATCTGACACGGTGGCGCTGAAATACCGGACCGGCTGCTCCATAAGACGCACTGACATTTTCCTCAATTTTTTTGGGGGAAAAAAGTGCGTCTTATGGAGCGAAAAATACGGTAGTTTTTTGGGAGGACCTCCCTTTTTTTCATTTTCGCATCGGGGTTCCCCCTTACAATCATTTTTGGATGGGTTTTTGAGGGACATTATGCCTTTTGTTTTGTTTGTTTTCTGTGTGGGATCCCCCTTAAAATTAATACAAGACCCGACCCGAAGAGCTTTGAATGAAATGCAAAGGGAACCCCCATGCCATTTTTTTAAACTATTTCTGCCTCTTTGCTTGCATGGCAGGGGATTCCCGGCCATATAAGTTAATGTATGCTGGTAATGTCAGTGGTTGGTAAGGACCCACCAGTGTCCTTAACAACTTCATACATTGGGAAACTGACATCTATAATATCAGTAGTAATACCACTATAATACATGAAGTTTGTCTCCCACTGAATGGGTAACTTGTGTTCAGACCAAATCTTAAGCTCAGCTCTGAGGACCTGCAGTTCAAGGATCTGCCTGCTTCTGCTTCATTGAATATGCGGATTTGTGCTTCCCCAGTCATCAGTTAACCAGCCATCAAGGGCATCTCTGACATGAGGATTTTTGCAAAGCCTAGTCCATACCAAAATGTCCACCTCCACATAGAGGGCAGTGCAGAACAAGGAATGGTAAATTATGAGAAAAAAATATTAGCAGCAGAAAGAACACAGGCAATAGTGGTAAAAAGTCCTTTGCCCTTCACTTGTCAGTTTTGGGTACAGCTTCTACAGTTCACTTTCTCTATAATAATATACTGTATGTCAGATTTATTTCTACATTAGATATACAACAGTATTATTGTGCTTTAGCCTAAACTAGCAAAAAGTGTCCAGTGCAAAATCCAAATCTATAATATTTTTATTCTAATAAAGTTTAGAAACTGTTGTAATAGCAAGTGTTTAATGAGCCTCCCTCAAGTACAACAGGTGGTTGAATCTGAGCTCCAGGCAGTCAGACGGCTAAATACACTGCGGGAATAAAAATATTAAATATTTTACCTGCCATGAATTATAATTTGAAACATTTTATAACCAAAAGCACTGATTTTTAAAGTGAAAGCATTTAAACATTTCTAAATTCTATTAATATTTTTTTACATTTCATTTATTGAAATCATTTTGAGTCTATTTAGACCTATATTTGAGCATAAAGGTTTGTTATTTTGTTACATTAGACAGGTGCTTTGAAATATATCAATGGATATTCTGTACATTTTGTGCATTGACATGCTACATTAACCATTAAGATGCTTTTTATCATGTTGACATGCATCAACATGCGTTTTCTTTGTGTGTTGCCATTCATTTTGACACTCATTGATGCGCAGTTCCAGTGTGTTTTTGAGAATTATGTATTGAATTAGATCGAGTTAACAGCCATTGAGCCAGCATCGTGTAAGCTCAATAAATAGAAGGCATGCTTCACTGTTTTTGCTGTAGTTATGAATTCGTTTTATTTGTTCTGTGTTTTGGCTGAATGTCCTGCAGTCATTCTGAACGAAGAGCCTGTTAGGAAGAGGAGAAAATACTGGGTTCGACCCATTATTGCCAACGGGGAACAGAAGGGCCAGTTCTAATCTACCTATGGTGAGTTGCTCTAATTAACAGATAATGCACTCAGGTCTGTTAGAAGGTAAGTGTGTATGTGTTTTCCAAAATTTCTATGCTTTCTTAGCTGAGCCCAATAGTTGTATAAAAGGTCACTCTTTAGTGTTGTTTCCCTTCCCACCATTTTTGTTTCCTCTATGTGCTGGACCCTTTTTCACTACCTTCCTAATCAATGCTAATTGTGCCACATCGTAATGTATATTTTCTGAATGCTAGTTGTATTTTCATCTTTGCGTGCCTTGGCCCTACTTGTTTGCCCCAAGGACCCCCCCCCCCCCTCCTAGCTCTCTCTCTCTCTTTCTCTCTCTATCTATATATATATTGCATCGATGGAGCTATCACAAATAATTGGCATGATGTATCCTCTTTGCAGCTGGATGATGGAGAGTGCACCCATACAGACCATAGTTTAAGCACAGAGGCAAGAATCTAGGAAAGCATGGACCATTGGACTTACAGGAATGGCAAGAGTATAGTAAAGCACTTGGGCACTGGAATTACAGGCACATAAGAGTATAGGGGTATCTTACAGCCAGCCATGGGATGCTGAGTTCATAGGAGCACAGGTATAAAGATATGTATGAAGAACACACAGGTGCACAAGGGTTCCAGGTTTACAGGATAGAGTTGGGATGCATAAGGAATCTAGGATAGGTAGGATACCTATTGGTACTGATAGGGAGAACACAGCCTGTCTGCACATACAGCAAAGGGTTGAAGCAGAGAGTCTGCTCCAGAACTCTTAAAGGTGGAGATGGGTTGTGCTGTAGACAAATCCCAGGGTTTGGTTTTTTGAATCAACTGAGTAAGCAATTACTGATGCTGATAAGACGTCCCTTGTAGCATTAAGGCACCAGTACAATAGGCAGTACAGCCCAAGTTGGTGGGAATGCACAGAAATGCACAAGGCACTAGGAATGGAAATAGTGTACAGAGACACACAAAATCACTAAGGAGTGAGTATCAATGCACAGAGTCAAACAGGAATCACTAGGGAAAGTCAGAAGTGTACGGGGACACAGCAGAAAACAGACTAGAAATACCCAGGGAGACACTGAAGTAGATTTCAGATACAGGTGATGCTAAGGAAAGGTAAACTGGAACGCAAGGAAAACAGAAGCACAAGGACACTGGAATGGTTAGAAGACACAAAAGGTGCAAGGAGAAGCAGGCAGGAACATACAGTCAATGGAGACAAGCTGGAAGACACTGGGAACACTAAGGTATGAAGAACCCACTGGAAATTACTGGGAGATGCTTGTGAACAGTCATTAGGAACAAAGGCATCTCTCTACAGGGTCATTAGGAATCTCACAAAGGCTGCATTTATTGTGGCCTGCCTTTGCCTAAAAGCACAATAAGTGGAATAAGAGGATTGGGATAGGTAGCTACCAACTGCTTGTAAGATCCTTCCTTATTTTTAACCACTTCCTGTCCGGCCCATGTACATAAATGGCCGGAGGGAGCAGTGCCAAAGTGGATGGCTATTTATAAATGGCCCCCGCATTTACTGCCTGTGCACGCTCCCTGGGAACACTGATCTCTGCACGGGACCTCTGTGTGAGGTCCCGATTCATGTGATCCCTGATTTGCCAATCAGTGATCACATGAATAGTAGTAAACAAGATCATCAGTGCTTACTACTTGTGAAATCTGTGAATGATCACAGAGGTCACATGGTACAAGGCTATTCACAACAGCCTTGTACCATGTGAAATGCTGTGACCAATCACAGCTCTCACAGTATTTCTCAATGGCTACAGGAATGCAGCCAGAGAGAAGGAGAAATTATTTCTTTTACAGCCTTTATGGGTGTAAAAACAATCAGTGTAAAAAAATCTTCATCACCCCCCATAAGTAGTACAGTGTCACTATGGTGGCACTGTACTGCTAGGGTGACGGTATGTTAAAAAAACATAAATAATAATATAAAAAAGTAAAATAAAAATGTAAAACAATTATAGTTATAAACTAATTTGGGTTATATATTTTTTTTTTTTTACTAAAAAGATAGCTGAATACATTTTGGGCAAGATTTATGAAGAAAGATTATTTATTTGCAAAACACTGTTTTTTCAAAATGTTTGGACTTTTTCATTTATATAGCAAAAAATAAAAATCCCAGTGGTGAATAAATACCATCAAAATAAAGTTTTATCTGTCTCAAAAAATTGCTAAAAAATTCATATAGGTACAGTGGTGCATGACTGCACAATTGTCATTCAAAGTGTGATAGTACTGAAAGCTGAAAATTGGCCTAGACAGGAAAGGGGTGAAAGTGTCTGGACTAAGTGATTAAAGATAACTGATCCTTAGGTCAAACCTTGACCGCTAAATGCAAAAGACCTAGTGAAAGATGAGCATCAGGGCTGAGGTTGCCTTGATACTTTATCCCTTAGTAAAGACGAGCCAATGGTTTGGTCTGAACCTAGGTGTGGATCAAATTTAGCCTGTTCAGACATTCAGACAAATGCCCAAACTTTCCTCATTTGGCCATCTGTTCGGCGAGAAAGTATTTTGTGTATGAAAAAAAACAGGCAGATATGCTCTTTATCTCCATGTTCCTATCATGGGATGCATGTAACTGCTGCTACAGAGAACCAAAACATGTCTCACTCTCTGCTTCTTTGTTGCCTCTCCAACAGGTCTTGAGGGTAGTAACTGTAATAAATAATCACACATGGTAGTTTTTTTTCTGTTGCAGATACCTGGCAACAGCACAATTGTTATACTGTTTGCATTAAAGTTTTTTTTCATGCAGACATCAAGGACATGCTGCTTAGTGTTTGGCAGCTGCAAAGTTCTGTGGGTGGTGTTATCAGAGAGGGTGCTGAAGAGGTGAAGCAGAGAAGAATGGGTCAAATAAGATTTGTTTTGGGGAATTATGCAAGTTCCCAAACTATGTAAGAGCAATAGATGGGGAAGTACACTTGCCTGATTATGCCACCAGCTAGCAGCAGCAAGTTCTTAAACTAGAAAAAGTATTTTTTAATTGTGTTACTTGCGAATACTGATGCTAATTGTTGCTTCAAATACTGTATATTGATGCTGAATTTTATTGCACTAGTTCCAACTCATCTGTTTTTGTCCAGTCTGCATTTGGCCAAATGCTGTGCAAATCCAGCCTAGATTTGCCTCCCAGCTGCCCACTTCCTGGAAACACTGAGCCATCTTAACCAATGGTTCTTGTGGGGTATGAGGTATTCTTAGTCTGGGCACCATTTGATACCATGTTCAAAGTGTGTCCAGGATATGGAGAAGTGTGTCTTTACTATTGTCTGACTTGTGCACATCACCTTGGTGATTGTGTAATCAGAAACTTGTTTAAATGGCGGATTCTACACTCACACATTAACTTGTCATTGTCTAATGCAGTTCTCACAGTAAAGCCCAATTACATTCTGCACAATTATGTCAGGCAGAGAGATGGCTATCTACTTCAAGACATGCTGAGCCACTGCATACAGAGAGCAAAATGATCTGCATCACATGCTAGCAGAAGTGGGGTGAAAAACAGGGACGCATTTGTGGAATATTTTATGTTTCCTCAAAGCCAACTGCCACAGCAAGCATTTAGAATGTTTTTTTTTGCAATTGTCAAACGCTGTGTGTTGTAAATAAAAATATGTAGTACCTTCTTAATTAGGTTGCTAAGTGATAGGAAAATGTCATTTTTGGCTGGGTGATAGCCTGCCCAGTTTGATTTGTATAGGTGTGCATCTGGTTTCTTCCTAGGTTCGGTGGGGTGGTGGTTTCTCATTGTTGTTAGAAGGGGGTCACTGCACCACTGGCTATAGAATGAGGGTTTCCTGCTATGTTGAGTTATTGTATAAATATTCATATTTCCTCCAGCCATCTCAATAGGAGGTTCAAGCCACTGAGGCATGATGGGGGAGAGTACAAATATTTTAATATTTGGGAAAGCCATGTGCTCCCTGAGGGCTGAGAAGGTGCTTTTGGACTGTCTATGTTGCTGGGCCCAGGAGCCTTACTGAGGTCTAGCACACATTGGGTGTACAACTCTACACATCTAGTCAAGGAGATTCACCAGCTGGGAAAGCTGCCATCTCTGAAGGCCTTACTGCTGATCTATTTTGCTGTTCATTGGGGTCCTGGCTGTGACCATACCTGCAACTACAGAGACACCTTTGAGCCTTCACTCTTGAGGAGTCTACTATCACTTCACTAGAAGGCAACAGGAACAAGCTAAGTCTGGACAGCTATTCTCTGGCCTTGTGAGTAAAAGACTGTATGCTTATCCAGGTGATATTTGGTGCTGCAAGAATATAAGAGCCAGTGTAGCTATGAAGGGTGCAACTCACACAGTGTCCCCTAATCTGGTCTTTCCTTCCAGTCTACTTTCAAGACAGGAAGTTAGTGTCCTCTTCTCCCTTTCATTTATAGGTGTATCCCATGCGCTATACCCCTCCTCAGTTTCAATGTTTTTAGTGTGACAGTATTGTACCTTTAGGTGACCCCAAAACAAGCTGACAAACATTAGAACTGAACAACCCTAGAAAATACAATTTTTCAGTGCTCACTTTTCAACGATCTCTTTGGGAGTTCTGCACAGCACTGCTAGACATCACACCTTGAATATTTAAAATGACTGTAAATGTTGCACAGAGCACATAGCAGTCCAGATTGTCCTCTTCTGAAGTCCTCCACTCGCACTCATGGCTCTTCCCCCTGTCAAGTTCCCCCATATCAAGCCACTTGCTATGGGGGCACTTGTTCGTGTTTGTTCCCGAGCTACCTCTGTGCGTCCATAAGACACACAGAGCATGGCTCGGCCCTGCCCCCCACTCCCTCCTTACTGGTTGTGATTAACAGCAGCAGGAGCCAAAGGCTATCGAGGATGTGTCTAAGCCAGTGAGGATGGAGAGAGCTTAGAGAGCCTCTACACTCATGCACATCGCTGGATCAAGATCTCAGGTAAGTATAGGGGGGGCTACTACACACTGACATTTTTTACCTTCATACATAAAATACATGTAGGTGAAAAAACTTTCAGCCTTTAGAACCACTTTAAGATTAGGGTTAACAAAAACCCAAACCCTAATATTCTCAAGATTGTAAGAAGGTCTGTGAAAAATAACATATTGTAAAGCCTAGCCAAAAATGTAATAAAAGAAGTTGACATTTATCCAGGTTTATTTTAATAGTAACTATTCAAATTCAACGGGACTTATTCAGTAATGTTTAAAACATTTTGTAGCTTATTCAAGCTACTTTTTTACTTCTTGCATTTGCACAGCAACATTCTTATTTTGTAGACAGGGTGTGCATAGCTGAGATGGGAACAGATACTATCTTTATTATAAGGAACCGTGACATATGTATTTTAGCGCTTCAGAATGCATACGTTAAAAAACAACGGTGTAAATGGGTCCTAAATAATAGGGGTTCCCCTGAACATTACAAAAATGGACATCCAAAAAAACGTTTTAATAGGCATACACAGCACAAATCAAACTAAAATGTATAAATAGGTAAAAATATATAAAATAAACAAAAAAGAACATAAAAATTAAGACAAAAATTATCCAATGAATATCCAAACTCAATTTAGATGTTCATAACACAGTGTTGAAAAGAACGTCAGTAACTTTTGAAAATTTAGCATTAAGGATTGGTTGTTATATACAGAGTAGGTCACATTTGGTAAAAAACAATTCTACAGTATGTCTTATACAGTTATGGAAACATTTACATGCACATTTATAAATGGCACTAGCAGTTTTATTTTAGACAAAGATAATCAAATTTTCTACTTCTGATTGCTCTGCACGTCATGACAAATTATGCCTTTGAAAAGTGTAGAGAAATTATGGTCATTATATAATCTTGGAGTTCAAAATAAGGAACACTCTCGGAGACAAGAGGGGAACACAATGAGATCAGACCAGAATGCCTTGCAGTAGTTACAGCTGCAAACAGGTACAGCATGACCTCTAGTTCACAGAGAACATAAACACTTTTTAGGAGTAATAGACTTTCCCAGAGCTTGAACAATTCTGTTTTGACAAGTACATTTCAAAGTCAAACAAAAAAAGGCACAGTAGGCAAATGTATTTTCTTATGTTTACTCAAATTCTAGATTTTAAGTTTTCTTTTCTCAAACTATTTTGGCATTAGGTAATTTGGGCAAGGTTCTTTAACAACTTCCCTCCCGCCTATTATAACAAACCTGGGTGAGTGCTCTATTATCCTGGGTGGATGTTATGTGAAGTCCTTCCACTCACGCACCTTGTGCATGCCTTACAGGTGTGCAGTGGCATGATCTTTGACCCATTGGGGTTTATTTACTAAAGCTGGAGAGTCCAAAATCAGACTCCCTTCTGCATAGAAACCAATCGGCTTCTAACCTCAGCTTGTTCAATGAAGCTTTGGCAATGAAACCTGGAAGCTGATTGGTTTCTATGCAGAAGGGAGTCTGATTTTGGACTCTCCAGCTTTAGTAAATAAACCCCATTGTGTCCACACTGGCAATGATAGTATGCCAAGCACAAAGTAAAAAGTATTGCTTTTAACAGTGATCATCACTGTAATAAGCAATCATAGTGTAAAAAAACAAATCCTGATCACTGTGGTGACACTGTACTGCTCTGGTGACAGTGTGTAAAAAAAAAAAAGCATAAAAAAAGTTGAATTGTGTTATATACTGTGTGTGTGTATATATACTGTATATATATATATATATATATATATATATATATATATTTCCTGGACCTCCCCATGTCATGGGTCAGCTCTGCCCTCTCTGACCCCTCCAGGGCAACCTCTTTCCCAACCCATAAGACCGACTGTTTCTCCTTGCTCAGCGTTCTTTTTTTGTCCTTGCTCCGGACACCTTTAGAAAAAAAAACGTCTTTTTCTCTCCTATGGCCTTCCCAGGTTCAGCCACTCCTGGGTAAGAAGACCTCTCATTTGGGCAGCAGACCTCTCTGTGCAGTGGGCTCCCTTGGTGCAGGGATTTTTATGCATGCAGTACAAATGACTGTGCATTGATTATGCCACCCTACAGTAGTTATTTCCGTGGGGCAGTATAAATTACTGCTGGGAAGGCAGGGTGATATACCTGTGATATACCTGTGCATAGGTTGGCTGGTGCTTGTAGTTCCACACCTCATGACTGGCTGGCACTTGTAGTCCCATATCTCAGCACGTCTGTGGGCTGGCTGGCACTTTCAGTCCCATATCTCAGCACATCTGTGGGCTGGCTGGCACCTGTAGTCCCACATCTCAGCACATCTGAGGCTGGTAATCCCCACATCATGGCAGCGGAGTTTGTTCCTGCTGCAGAACAGGCGACTGGCATTTTTTGCTGGCTGATAGCTAAAAAGAGTGGGAAATTTTGAGTGGAGAGTGAAAAAGTTTTACTTTTGACTGCTGGTGATTGCTGGTGCCTGTAGTTGTTTTATTTTCTCTTTGGGTCTTGCTAAAAGCTTTTACTTTTTTAAATCCTTTTTTCTGTCACTTTTTAAATAGCATTTCTTTTTCTTCCTTTCCTTGCCTTCCTTCAGTCTGCTAATTAATGGGAGAAGTAAATGGGTCACAGGTGACACAGATACTATACAACTTGCTGTAGAGTTCACTTTGAGTTTGCTCATTTTTGAGCTTGCCTGTATTTTGCTTGCTGGACCTTTGACTAAGTGGACATTTGATAAGTGGAGTTAAAAAACCGGAGTGAAAAACAGGAGATTATAACAGGAGTCTAACAGGAGCAGGGGCGGACTGACCATTTGGAAACTCGGGCACTGCTCGAGGGCCCAAGGTCAGTAGGGGGCCCCATGAGATGCCCCTGGTACCTTTTTCATAGGCTTTTTTGAGTTTGGGCAAGGACACAGGGGCCCCATGATCCCCTATTGCCCGGAGGACACATGAGTTGTCTGTCCGCCCCTGAACAGGAGTCTACTAACCTGTAAGTGACATCTGATATTTCCTATTAATATTGTAACTGGGATAATGTGTGCTAGCAGGGGGAAAGTTTTTTTGTTTAGAGCACAGTGTGCCGCATGTATGCAACAATGGAGCAACAGCTCCAGGATGGATACAGCTGTGACAGATGTAAGCGGGTTGCCCTTCTGGAAACTCGCATTAGAGATGTGGAGGAGCAAGTTGCAACACCGGGCAGAACAGACAACTTTGAAAGGGGTCTTCTGCTCTCTGAGCAGGTAGCTAATGGGATTGATGTGGAGGGCGGAGGGGCTAGTCAGGATTATCAGGTAGGAAGATGGGTTACTGTAAAGAGAGGGAGTGGTAGGGGCTCACAGAAAAGGATGGCTGGCCCTGGGTTTGTGCACCCAAACAGATTTGCCAAGTTGGGTGAAGATGTGGGGGTGACAATCTCAGGGGTGGCAGCCCTGGATGTCACTGCTATCCCTAACAGAGGGGGGGCAGACCATCTGGAGGGGTGGTGAGGTTAGTGCAGGAAGGCTTAGACAGCTGGTGGTAGTAAGGGATTCTATAATCAGAAGGACTAATAGAATAATTTGTCACTAGGATTGCCTCAACCGAATGGTTTGCTGTCTCCCTAGTGCCAGGATTTGGCATGTGGTGGACCGGATTGATAAATTACTAGGAGGGTCTGCGCATGACCCAGCTGTCATGGTCTATGTTGGAACCAATGAGAGAATACATGGAAGGTGGAGGCTCCTTAAAAAATCAATTTAAAGAACTAGGTTGCAAGTTGAAGGGAAGGACCTTCAAGGTGATATTCTTTGAAATATAACCTGTGCAATGCACACCTCAGGAAAGACAGGGAGATTAGAGAACTGAATGCATGGCTAAATACCTGGTGTAAGAGGGAAGGATTTGGGTTTCTAGAGCACTGGGATGACATTTTATTGGGGTGCAACCTATTGGTTTGCACCTAAATGGAAGGAGGTCTGCTGTGCTGGGGGGAGAAGTTTATGGGAAGGCTGGAGGAGTATTTAAACTAGGATCGATGGGGGAGGGAGAATTATATTATAACGGGGTAGAAAGATCAGACAGGGGTCAGTACTTATTGCTGGGTGGAATAGGGAAAGAGGGGGAGGGCTATGGCAGATAAGATGGTACCCATGTTACAAACAACCAGTGGAATTGGTACTATTTGTATGAAAATAAAAAATATGCAATATACGTGTGCACAAGGTGTCAATTGATTAAAGTGTTTGTTCACCAATGTCAGAAGTCTGTCAAGCAAAATAGGTGAGTTGGAAGCTTTGGTGCATGAAGAGAACTATGATTTAACTGGTATTGCTGAATCTTGGCTTCATTCTTCACATGACTGGGCCATTCATATTCCTGGCTATGTTCTCTTTTGGAGAGACAGAGTAAATAGGAAAGGTAGTTGTGTCTGTCTCTATATGGGAAGTGATCTCAGAGCGAATGTGACAGAGGACCTAGTTGATGGAGAGTGTGATGAGGCTGAAGTATTATGGGTGGAACTGCACGGGTGCGTACTACAAAGGTAATCATTGGAGTTTGTTATAGGCCTCCCGGTGTTAGTGAGGAGGTGGAGACTCAGCTCCTTACACAGATTGAAATGGTCTAGGGTTGTCAGTGGTGTACCCCAAGGGAATATGCGATTGCCTCTCGGGGGATCAGGCAGGGATTTTTTTCCCCTGCAGGAGCAAATTGGATCATGATTTGCTGGGGGGGGGGGGGGTTGCCTTGCTCTGGACAAACTGTGGGTGTAGGATTTTAACATTTTTTTAATGGTTGAACTGGATGGAATTTTGTCTTTTTTTCAGCCAGGCTAACTATGTAACTGTGTACACCTACATAGGTGGTGGTTTCTGAACTTCCTGGGTTGCCATGGAGCTGCTGGGATGCTCTGTGACACAGCTGCTGCCTTATTGGGAGGCTGCCTCTCTCTATCTTTCTCTCATGCTGCAGCTCTGTGTCTGCTGCAGAGGCTGCTGTGTCTCTGTGGGCTCCTCCTGTTTACCTCATCACTCAGCTACTCCAGTCTGGATTCTTCTGCCGCTCTGCTCCATGTAGATTGCCGCAGCTATTTGCCTGTTTGCCTTGGCTGCATGCATATGTATCATGACTCTGAGATGTGGGTTAGGTTATATCTCCCCCTTAGGCCATTACTAAAGATCCAGCTTCAAGCATTGAAGATCTAATGGAGAGGTATTTTTTATTTTTATTTGTTATTTACTTATTTTATTGTTTCCCCTTCTTTCCCTGCTTTCTGGAATTATAATTTTTATATTTATTTTTTGGCACTTTTTAAAAGAGTGCTATCTGCGTACCTGTTTGGCAGAAAGAAGACTCCAGCGTGAAATAAAGCATCCGCCAAATGCACTTGTCCAGGGTAAGTTGCTTAACCAGAACAATCCAGGGTGGATTAAACATCCACCAAGTGGTTGTTCTAGGACACCTTCACCAGTGGCCCATTGCAATCATATGAAAATGAGATGAGGAAAATCACATCACCAAAAGGCTTCCAAGAAAAGTAAATCCTCTGGCCAGCACAGGAAAACGTCTTTTACCTCTTTCAGAGCCTCTTCTCCAACCCACCCTGAAGTGGGGGCTTGCTGGTGCTGCTCAGCTAAGGCATTGCTGGGCAAATTGGTGTGCACATCCTATTTTATATAGGGGGCACGTGACAAAGATGTAGACACAAGTAAAATTGTACAGTAGAGACACAGTAAAAGAAGGCTTGCAGAGTGTGTCAAAGAAAACATCTCGCAGGCAGCATCTTCCTCAGTCCTCTTCAGAGGTTTAAGATCCTGCAGCTACCTAAATAATACGAGCCCCCAGAAAATGGAAACCTTGAATTTTATGATATGGACACTGAACTGGAATCTTGTTCCTTTGATTTTTATCTGGTGCCTTCCCTGGTGAAGACAATGTAGAAAGCCATGAGGTGGCAAGAAGAGAGTTCTCTACCCAAAAGGCAGAGAGAATACTATCTGGATTTAAAAAAATACAGTCCCTTCTTGCCATTTTGGAGACAATTGAGGATTGGGCAAAAACCTGACAAAAGGTTAAATGTCTATACAGTAAGAGTTTCAAAGTCATACCCGTTTTGTCAAAGGGATGGTGAATTATGGAACATCGTTCCCAACAAAGACGCCTCTTTACAAAGATTGGCCAAATCATATAACACTTTGCACTTGAAGAGTCTGTGTCTTTTAGGGATCCAATGGACCGCTATATTGATATACATCTGAAAATGATGTACACTGTGGCGGGAGCATCCTGTAGACCAGGCATAGCCTCTATGGGCCTCAGAATTTGGGTGGCAGAAATGGAGTCCTGTGGTTCAGAAGTTCAGTTCTTCTGGATGGCTGTGGACGTCAGTGCTGAAGCAGCAGTAGATCTAGTCAGGATGATAATAAAGTTAATGGCTCACACAGTAGCACCAAAAGAGCCTTATGGCTAAAACATTGGTCTGCTGACAGTGCCTCTAAACACAGCCTTTGCTCGATTCCATTTGATGGGAAGCTCCTTTTTGGCAAGACCTTTAAAGCTTCCATTCAGCAGGTATCCAGTATGAGGTCAGATCTTATCCCACAGGAGAAGAGATGGCAACACCAGTCTCACCAGCTTCCCCTCTACTTTTCCTAATTCGAGACCCGCAAACCCTAGGCCAAGATGCCCTTTCCAGGCTGTGGAGATTTCACCTAGTGTGCATCTTTTCTCAAATCCCTCTGATTCTAAGGGTTTTCCTAAATCTACAATGTGAAGAGGGAACAATAATGGTCCTGCCCTTTTTTCTGAGGTGGCCTTGGTTTCCACTTGTATAGAGGATGAGGCTAAAACAACCAATTCCACTCCCAGTTTGTCTCCTGGTTTAGAACAGAGTGTTCCATCTGATCCCCACAAGATTGAAATTATTGGCTTGGAAGTTGAGAGGTGGTCGCTAAGACAGCTGGAGCTGTCAAAGGGCGTAGGCGTCATCTTTTCGCATGCTAGGAAAAAGTCCGCTATTTCAACCTTCCATCGGGTATTATTAATATTATTATTATTATACAGGATTATATAGCTTTTTACAATATAACAGCAACAATACAGCAACAATACAAGAGGGATAGGAGGGCCCTGCTCCTTGGAGCTTAAACTCTAGGAGGGAGGAGCTAGTGGTACAAAGGTTAGTAACTGTGAGGGATGGACTGGTAGGAGGAGTAGAAGATTCCATTATTAGCTGAAGGCAGGATAGGCTTCCCTAAAGAGATAGGTTTTCAGAGATCACCTAAAAGTGAGCAGAGTAGGCGATAGTCTGATAAATTGGGGTAGAGAGTTCCAGAGGATGGGGAAAGCTCTGGAGAAGTCCTGGAGACTAGTATGAAAGGAGAGACAAGGGAGCTAGAGAGCAGGAGTTTGTGGGAGGAGCAGAGAGTACGGTTAGGGTGATATTTGGAGACAAGATCGGTGATGTAATTTGGGGAAGAGTTATAAATAGCTTTGTATGTTATTGTTAATGTTTTGAATTGTATCCGTTGGGCAACGGGAAGCCAGTGGAGGCATTGGCAGAGAGGGGTGGCTGATACAGAACAGTTAGTAAGGTGTATGAGTCTGGCAGCAGCATTCATGATCGATTGAAGAAGGGATAGCCTGCGATGAGGTAGGCCAATGAGGAGGGAGTTACAATAGTCAAGGCGAGAGATAACAAGGGAGTGAATAAGTTGCTTAGTGGTTTCCGAGGTTAAGAACGGTCATATCTTGGAGATGTTGCGGAGGTGAAGTTTACAAGATATGGACAGCTATTGGATTTGGGACTGAAAGGACAGATGGGATTACACCTAGTACCCTGGCATGAGGGGAGGGACTGATGATTGTGTTATTGATCTAGATGGAGACGTCAGGGGAGGGGGCACGGGCTGGAGGGAATACTAAGAGCTCAGTTTTGGAAAGATTGAGTTTGAGGAAGTGGAGTGACATCCATGCCGATATGTCGCTTAGTAGGTTAGTAATGCGAGAGGAGACTGAAGGGGTGAGGTAAGGGGTAGAAAGATAGATTTGTGTGTCATCAGCATAGAGATGATACTTAAAGCCATGGGAGTTTATCAAGTGACCAGGGTAGGAGGTGTAGATGGAGAAGAGTAGGGGTCCAAAGACAGAACCTTGAGGGACCCCTACAGAAAGAGAGAGTGAAGAGGAGGAGGCAGAGTTATATGTAACTTTGAAGGAGCGCTGCGATGGGTGAGAGAGCAGAGTCTCAGAGGCCAAGAGAGTGGAGTTTTTTTAGAAGGAGGGGATGATCAACGGTATCAAAAGCCGCAGAGAGGTCAAGTAGTAAGAGTACGGAGTAGTGGCCATTGGTTTTAGCAGTTAGTAGATCATTAGTGAGTTTTAGTAGGGCAGTTTCAGTGGAGTGTAGTGAGCGAAAGCCAGACTGTAAAGGGTCAAGAAGGTTGTTGTCAGTGAGGTAGGAGCACAGGCGATTGTAGACTAAGCGTTCTAAGAGTTTAGAGGTAAATGGCAGCAGGGAGATGGGTCTTAAGTTGTTCAGGTTGTTGGGATCCAGAGAGGGCTTTTTAAGTATGGGAGTGATGTGTGTATGCTTTAGAGGGGAGGGGAAGGCACCGTTAGAGAGGGAGAGATTGAAGATGTGAATGAGGGAGCATATGATGGAAGAAGAGGGTGACCGTAGTAGTTGTAAGGGGACAGGATCCAGGGGGCAGGTAGTGAGACAGGCTTCTGAGAAAACCTTAGTGACCTCTTCAGTAGTAGCAAGGTCAAAAGAGGAAAGTGTTGAGGGAGGTTTAGCATAAGGTATGCTAAGTGGGATGGATGTCTGTGCAGTGGCGATGCTCCTACGAATTGCATCAATCTTGTTTTTGAAATGATTTGCAATCTCGTGAGCAGTGAGTGAGGTACTGGGTGGAGGAGAAAGTAGAGAGTTAAAAGTAGAGAAGAGATGACGAGGACTGGATGACAAGCTATTGATGAGAGTGACAAAATAGGCTTGTTTGGCAGCATGGAGGGAGGATATGAAAAATCTTTTTGGGGCTCTCTTCTGGCAAAAATTGGAATGCTGCAACTCCCTCGGTATCTAATGTTCTTGAATTCCTGAAAAATGGCTTAAAAGTGGCCTGGCTTATAATTAATTGCAAATTCAAGTTTCAGTCCTCTCGGCCATGACAAGTAAAAGTAAGAGTCTTTAACCCTTTGGTTATTCATTTTCTAAAGCCAACAATGAAGATTAGATCACCAGTGGGAGTTTGTCACTTGTCTTCCATGCCTTGCTGGCACTACCATAACTTTGTTCTCCTTATTCCATTTGGCTCTGAAGACATTTTTCCTAATGGCAATTGCTACCGCAAGTAGAGTATCTTACATATGTCTTTTCAGCTAGAGAGCCATACTGCTTGATCCTCTAAGACAGGGTCATTCTGAGACAGGTCCCAAATTTCCTCCAAAAAGTTTCAACTTCATTCCATTGAATTGGAAGTCCGTACTTTCAGCTTTTTTGGAAGATGGGTCAGAGGATGAGTGGAAGAAGTTGGATCTGGTTTATGTCAAGGCCAATCAGATTGCATACAAAGTTTTAAGCCTGCTGCCACCTTCGGAAGTGAGAGCTAATGCAACGAGAAGCATCTCAACCTCATAGGCAGCAAAGGTGATTTGCAGGGCAGCAAGCTGGAGCACAGCAAACGCATTTATTTGCCACTACAGGATGAGTGTGGCTTTTCCATCAGTGCTGTCTTTTTTGGATCCACAATCATTGCCATGGCTGTCAGTCATACAGGTTTATATGCAGCGTTCAGTTTGATTGTGTATTGTTTTTCCCTTCCCTTTGTTTCTTTTAGCATTGCTTGGTAGATCCCATGGTAGGCTGACATGGGGAAGTCCAGGAATAAGGAAAATTGTATTCCTTACTTACTGTAATTTTCCTTTCCTGGATTCTCCTCATGTCAGTCTCCTTTACGAGGAGTAATATGTTGAACGCTGAATGAGGGGAGACAGCCGCTCTTATGGGCTAGGAAAGAGGTTGCCCTGGAAGGGTCAGAGATGGCGGAGCTAATCCATGGTAGGCTGACATGGGGAGGATCCAGGATAGGAAATTTACGGTAAGTAAGGAATACAATTTTCCCTAATATATATATAATTTTTTTTTTGTTATGCTGTCAGCAATCACTGTCCCTGATCACTGCCACACTAGTCATATTATGAGGAAGTTCTGCTCTGATGATAGTATGTTAAACAAATGTGAACAAAAAAATGTGAGTATGTCAGGATTGATCAATTTTCAAGTGTATATACCATTACTTGTAGACTCTATAACTTTCACCTAGAGTAAGTAATATACACTGATGTGTGTTATTTTTACCAAAGAAATGTAGCAGAATACATTTTGGCCTAAATTTATGAAGAAATATTATTTATTTCTAAAAAATTATAACAAAAACTAAGAAACATTTTTTTTCAAACTTTCAGGTATTTTTTTTTTTCATTTTATGTTATGGAGAGCAATACATATGGGAATAAAACAATATATGAACAGACCACAAGAAAGATTATTAGAAAGCTTACATTCCACTGGTGAATATGGAGCCAGCTTCAGATTGGTCCCAAACATCCCATACTTTATGAAAAAGACCCATATTATCATTCACCAAAACAGTTAGATATTCCATTCTATGAATATCAGCAATAATGCTAAAAAGCTGAGTTGCAGAGGAAGACAAAGGGGACAAGCAATTTAAATGAACAGACTGTCTTGGAGAATTTGGGACCATTTTCACATATATACGTGGGGTGATCTTTAGTAAGAGGGAGGGATTCATGAAGCAATTTATAGATAGAGGAAATAAAAGTTGATATGGTGCTTGTACACACATATTAAAATGCAGTATGTTTTGGTAAGATAAAGGATGGAGATAGAGAGGAAAGGTTATGTTTAATTTGGAGGTACGAGTAGAACATGTGTTTCAGGACTGGGTATTTAGTCCGCATGTCCTCAAAAGGGCATAATTTCCTGGTAACAGGGTTCCCAAAATGATGGAGATGAAAAAGAGAGGCATTGGCCCAGGGAATCATACGGGCATGGGATAAACAGTCCGGGATGAAAGGGTTAAAAAGAACGTTAGACAGTGGAGGGCATGGTGAGGAGAAATAACTTTACAGAACATAAACGCTATATCTTTAATTTATGCAGCATCGGAGCCTGACAAAGCCATCTTAACGCAGTATCTGTATACTGTAGGTAGAGGGAGACCATATCAAAGAAGAGGGGTGTACTGGGTAAAGGGATCTCATCTCAATGTCTGACCATTTATTTGGAGCATACTGGCTGGACCAGGAGGCCACAGAGTGGAGATGAGTGGCATAATAATATGAATGAGATCAGGAGAAAAAACCATAATGTTGACTATCCGATGCGCTTTATTATGCCAAATGAAATTGAAGAACCAGCGCTGCAGAGATTTGAGTTTGGATAAGAGCATTAATACCTACAAAGTTTTAAACAAATAGAGTAATTTAGACTTTATAGTAACAAAAATATTAATAGTGCCGCGCTCCTATTGCTATATATAATATAATATAAAATATAAATATAAATACAATCTACTCTCTTCCAATAATTATATAAATTGAAACCTCAACAAAATCCATAGATCACTATACTTAGTGGGTGAAAGATAATATATAATCACTGTGACTAGTGAATCAAAAAAATGTTATAAAAGAACCTTAATAAATAGGCCGATCTCAATCAAATCATAACTAATAAATTAAATTAAAATAGGAGTGTGTATAAATACTTAGTGCCACTCATCAATCCATCAATATTGTGCAAAAACATATATTGATATTAATGTGCAAGTGCAAACTTAATAATACATAAATAAATAAAAAGTCTTTTGAAGTAAGTGCAATGTGCAGGTGAATTCCTTATTCCCTTTTGCCTCAGGTGCCTTGTGATCTCCCTATGCGCTCACCTTAATATTTGCCCAAATGACAATCACAAGGCACCTGAGGCAAAAGGGAATAAGGAATTCACCTGCACATTGCACTTACTTCAAAAGACTTTTTATTTATTTATGTATTATTAAGTTTGCACTTGCACATTAATATCAATATATGTTTTTGCACAATATTGATGGATTGATGAGTGGCACTAAGTATTTATACACACTCCTATTTTAATTTAATTTATTAGTTATGATTTGATTGAGATCGGCCTATTTATTAAGGTTCTTTTATAACATTTTTTTGATTCACTAGTCACAGTGATTATATATTATCTTTCACCCACTAAGTATAGTGATCTATGGATTTTGTTGAGGTTTCAATTTATATAATTATTGGAAAAGAGTAGATTGTATTTATATTTATATTTATATTTTATATTATATTATATATAGCAATAGGAGCGCGGCACTATTAATATTTTTGTTACTGTATTAACACTAGTAAGTGAGTCTGTGTGAGTGCCAGCGCACCTAGCGCATGACACTAGTAGAAAGTTATTTATTAATTATCTATTATTCACTGAAGACCTCATTTATAATAGCTCACAAGTATTTATTATTTTTTAATTTAGACTTTATAGTAATCTTTAAAACATTTATCCTACCTAGTAAAGAAATGGGATAGGTGTACCAAAGCTTTAGCATGTTATGAATACATTGGAAAAAGAGGGGATAGTTAGCAGCATATAGGGAGGAGTAAGTGGGCGTCAGCTGCGTACCTAAATACTTAAGGGTTTGAGAGCAATATTTATAATGGTAGGTCTGTTGTAATGTAACTAAAAGGTCTGGGGGAATATGAAGAGGCATGGCTTCCATTTTTTATGTGTTAACCTTATAACCAGATAAAGAGCCAAATCTAGTCAACAAGCTATGAAAAGAGGGCAAGGAGTTCAGGGAGTTTGTCAAAGTTAACAAAATGTCATCAGCAAAGTTTATATTCCCATTCTCGCATAGGTATACCACAAATGTCAGGATGGGAATGAATGACAGCAGCCAGGGGTTCTAAGCATAGGATAAAATGAAGGGGTGATAATGGACACCCCTGCCTGGTGCCATTGGATATTGTAAAGGTGTGCGACATAAAAGAAGGTAACTGAACTTGAGAAGTGGGCTGGGAGTACAACGCTCGAAGAGCTGCAATAAAAGGACCCCAGAAACCATAATGGTCTAAAGTGGCAAACATGTATGACCAAGTCTGTTGAATGCTTTTTGAGCATCTAAAACTTAAGATAACTGACGGACGGTGGACCTGGTCTTTGTTAATCAATTTAATGAACAGTTGAGTTAATCTATTGGCCAAGATCTTTGTGCCGATTTTATAATCCGCGTTCAAAAGTGCTATCAACCTATGATTGTCAGGGATAGATGGGTCTTTACCTGGTTTTGGTATAACAGAAATCAAGGAATGCATAAATTGTGCATGGGGAGTTTTTCCTTCAAGCATAGAATTAACCACTTGCCGACCGCGCATAGCCGAATGACGGCTTCACCGCGGCCGGCCAGTTCTGAGTGGACGTCATATGACGTCCTCCCAGAACGCGCTCTCCTGCGCGCCCCAGGGGGCGCGCACCCGGCGATCTCCGTGATCGCTGTGTCCTACGGACACAGCTGATCACGAGATGTGGTGAAAGGCCGATCCCACCGGCCTTTTACCACGTGATCAGCGGTGTCCAATGACACGCTGATCACAGGAAAATGCAAGTGCCGGTTCTCGGCTGCACTTTCCTCACGCTGTCAGATCGTGAGGAAAGTACTGCCGAGAACCGGCAGTTGTCAGAGCGGGGATCGGCACCGATCATCAGGGCACTGATGATCAGTGCCCTGATGATCGGTGCCCAGCAGTGACCCCCGCAAGTTCCGATCAGCTGTGCGCCCACTAGCCCCGCCCACCCATTCCCAGCAGTGCCCCCACCTGTGCCCAGCAGTGCCCCCACCTGTGCCCAGCAGTGCCCCCACCTGTGCCACCTCTGCAGTGCCACCTACCTGTGCCCAGCAGTGCCACCTACATGTGCCCAGCAGTGCCACCCACCTGTGCCCACCCACCTGTGCCCACCAGCACCACCCACCTGTGCCCACCAGTGCCACCCACCTGTGCCCACCCACCAGTGCTGTCCACCAGTGCCACCCACCAGTGCCACCCACCAGTGCTGCCAGTCAGTGCCACCAGTCAGTGCCCAGGGGTTGTGCCAGTCAGTGCCGCCAGTCAGTGCCCAGAAGTGATGCCAGTCAGTGCCGTCTATCAGTACCCATCATCAGTGTCACCTATCAGTGCCGCCTATCAGTGCTGTCTATCAGTGCCGCCTATCCGTGCCACCTCATTAGTACTGCCTATCAGTGCCCTTTAGTGCTGCCTATCAGTGCCCATCAGTGCCGCCTATCAGTGCCCATCAGTGCCGCCTCATCAACGCAAATCAGTGAAGGAGAAAAAATACCTGTTTGAAAAATTTTATAAAAGAAACAAATAAACTTTTTTTTTTTTTCAAATTTTTTGCACTTTTTTTAATTTATAGCGCAAAAAGTAAAGCGCCCAGTGGCGATTAAATACCACCAAAAGAAAGCTCTATTTGTGAGAAAAAAATGATCAAAATTTCATATGGGTACAATGTTGCATGACCGCGCAATTGTCAATCAAAGTGCGGCAGCGCTGAAAGCTGAAAATTGGCCTGGTAAGGAAGGGGGTATAAGTGCCTGGTAGGCAAGTGGTTAAAAAGGGCTAATAGATGGGGGGCCAGTATATGCAGAAAGCTTTTGTAATAGGAATAGGGAAGCCCATCCGGACCAGGGGATTCATGTGTGGGTAGCTGTTTAATACCGTTTATAAGCTCTTCCCATGTAATAACAGCATTAAGCTTATAAAGATCAGAAGAAGATAGCTTAGGCAAATGGAGGTCAGCAAAAAATTTGTAGAAGGCTTCTTGCGAAAAAGAAAAATGATTTTCAAGGGTAAGACAGATATAGAGTTTGCTATAAAAATCTCCAAAGACCTTAGACATAGTCTTTGACAATATGTAGGATTTCCATTTGGTTAGAGAAGAAAGTCAGGAAAAGAACGAAAGGGTCATGGTCTAAGTTTGCTAATAAGCATGCTATGAGGCTTATTAGAATATTCATAAAATTTCTGCCTGGCCCATAGGAGGGACTTTTAGTCATAGCGAATGATTTAAGCTGGTTGCATAGAGGATAAGAGCATTCTGCAGTGTGTAATTTCCCCAAGAGAGAGGACTTTAGGAGATTACTGTCTTTCTTTAAGCGAGAGCCCAAGGCAACACATTGCCCTCTGAAATAGGCTTTGTGGGCCCCCCATAGAGTGGACTCTCCAGCAACCGAGCCTTCATTAAGCTGGAAAAACTCAGATAAAGCATGGGAGAGTTGCTCCGTAATATCTACACGATGTATCAAGGATTTGTTAAGGTGGCAATGTCATTTTTTTTTAAAAGGCAGTAGACAGTGTAAGACCTAGTGAAATTTGGGCATGGGGAGGTTATGTCCCCAATTTCAGAGGTTATCACATTTGTAAGAAGGGGGTTTGAAACTAGGAAGTAATCCAACCTGGAATACATTTTATGAGAGGGGGAGTAAAATGAAAATCACCAACCAGTGGGATGTTTAATTCTCCAGGAATCAAAAAGGTGATGAGTTCTAAGTAGTTTATGGAAGGAGGTAGCAAGTGACTGAACTTGAGTAGTTGGTGAGGAGCTAAACAGAGTCCACCTGTCTCTCATGGGTAAGAGAACAGCATTAAAATCACCACCCACAATAGTAAAGGGTTGAGTGTAGTGTTACAACAATTCTAAAGCATTAATTACAAATTTCATATGACCTGAGTTTGGTGTGTACACATTAATGAGTATAAAAGAAGTGGACATGTAATTACAGGAAAGGTTCAACATAACGACCATGGTGGTCAAGTAGTGACGAGGATACATAAAAGTTAGGAAATAACTTAGAGGCAAATTTAAAGGAGCCCTAGATCGAAAGTGTTTCCTGCATCATGACTACATCTGCATCAGAATTCTTAAGCTCTTTTAAAAGGGATATGAGTCCAACAAAGATAGTCAGTACAGGAACAACAAAAGGCCGGTTAGGCCAAAAAAAGAGAAAACAAAAAAAAGGTTTCTTTGTCTTGAAGGCTTGAGAGGCAAATACAGGGGTCCAGGACCATGGCACCTGGAACATTGAGGGAAACATCGCCAATAGATAATAATCTGTTTTAAACAAATAATGTCTGTAGATTACAGACATTCATGGAATGTTGTCAGCATACCATATGTGATCGCTGTATCCAGTGCCATATATCCTTGTATTTGTGAGTGGCAGTGGTACTTCTCACTGAATGCAACAATGGGTACAACCTTTGCTACAGCAACAGAGCAAACCATTGTGGCAGTGGCATGTGTATACCCCTCTCCAGCTGCAATTGGAGGGCAGTAAAAATGTGGCTAAAATTAGTATTCTATTACTAGATTATGGTCATCTGTAGGGGTGAGCCAAACTTCCCTGGGTTTTGCTCCAGTAAGGTTTTGCTAACTTCAAAAGAGTTCAAATGCTCAACCCGAACCCCATTAAAGTTAATGGAAGCTGAATCTGTTAAATCAAAAATGCCAATTTTCTGCCCTGAAGAAATCTTGCATTTGGCCACGAGCACTGACATTTGCCAAAGAAAAAAGTATTTTAAAATGCTAGCAAATTAGACATCCCTCTTGTCTTTTCTGAGACCTTTGGAGTCTGTGTACTGTTTTTTGAAATTATCATTTGTCAACAATTTAAACTGTATCATTTGAAGCAAGAATGAAAAGATAATTGGATAAAGTCCTCAACAAAATGCTTTGTAGGCCCTTTGATTTTTGGTGTGGATTTAAAGAAGGTACCTCATCAAAAGAAAAAAAAAAGGGTGAGATCCCATAGAAAATCCATACCAAACCCTTTCAGCCCAGTATGGATTTTAAAGGGAATTCCCATGACAAAAATGCAAAAAAACATGCCAGGCAGTTAATCTGAACATGCAGCCTGGCTAGCCAGAAAAGGGGGGGGCGGAGGGGGGGGACAAACATGTGCCCTCCCTCCTGAACCATACCAGGCCACATGCTCTCAACATGTGGAGGTACCTTGTTAGGAGGGCAAAGCACCTTGTCTGCATGATAAGGACAAAGGCCTCTTCCCACAACCCTGGCTGGTGGTTCTGGGAGTCTGCAGGCAGGGGGTTTTATTAATAAGGGGTCCCAGATACTGTTCTCCTATATCAATGAGTAAGATGTACATAGTACCCCTATTCATTCACAAAAGAAACAGATAAACCTATAAATAAAAACACCAAAACATTTAATACATTTGTTATTAATATAAAAATCCCCAACAAAAAGTCCCATGGAAATCAATGGAAGTCAAATGTTAAAGAACACTGATGGCCATTTTCTTGGCCATTTGTACAAATGGCCATGTGGGGAAGGAGGGGATGGGCACAGACCTGACGAACATGTACCAAAGCAATATCAATTAAAAAAAAAAATCTATTTGGCGGAGAGCTGTGATTTTAGTAATGCTTAGATTGAAACATTAAAAACTCCATTGAATAGAATACCTGGGGATGCCCTGAGCCTGCAGCAAAACTGACATTTACGAAAAACAAAGTGTGTTTAAATTGCCAGCAAAATGACAGCTCTCAGCCCCTTTGTTCTGTTTGTGTACAGAGCAGCCAGGGATTCTCTTCATCTATACCAGAACCTATGAGGGTCTGATATAGAAGTTAATTGGGGACCCCCATAATTCATACCAGGCCTCTTAGGTCTGCTATGAATTTTAGCGGGACCCTATGTTGAAAATACAAAAAAATGGTGTGAGATCCCCTCAAATTATGTAACAGTCAGGGGATCCCTGTGAAATCATTCACTAAATCTGGTTAATGACATCACCTGAGAGGCCCCACCCCTTTGTTTATATCAACTTTCATCTGCCGGAGCTGTCGCAGCAAGTGAGCAATCGTTGGGATAAGACCTGTGTTGGCGAATTACTTTTTTTACTTTGGTGGGTTGGCAGTCATTGAGCATTGTGATTGATATGGATCTACATCACTAGATGAGTGTGAGTGATGTTGGAATGATGGATGTACATTGTTGGACATATTTGGGTTTTCTTTTCATTAACTACTTCCCTATGGCCATATGCATTTATAGGGCCTTTTGACAGCTGGGCCTTAAAGCCAAGAGACCGCATATATACATACCTAAAGATAAACAGAACTGTGCCAAAAGCACGCACTGTTCTCCCGGCACAGTTACCGGCGGCTTACGAAATCAGACAGCCAATTACGGTAGTCACTTGATCAGAAACCCCAACCCACCTTCCGGAATCTGAAACTCCTTTAGGGGCAAGGAGGCACTGGTGCCAAGGGGTTAAAGAACTTGTCAAAACTTGCATGTGTTTTTTTTTTTTTACACTTTGTTTTTTTTTCGTTGTTTTTTTTTTTTGTGAATGAGCAGGGGTAATATTGCCCCTTATTCATTTACATGGGGGAGGTCCCTGGTATCTGAGGTCCCCACCACAGACCACCAGAACCATTGGGCCAGGGTTCGCGGGGACAAGGCCCTGTCCTCATCAACATATGTGTGATAAAACATTTGTGAATTTACCTATTTGTCTAATGTGATTACAATTCAGACCATTGCAATAGATAATAAATAATAGCTAGTGATATATTTTCTGAGATTATGTGAGATATAACAACTCATATGAAAACAACACATAGACCATGGAATTGTAATGAAATAAGCATGCTATTAATTGATGTGTCAAAATGTAATAAAAAAAACAGTGACTTTATATAAATGATTCACACATGTAAATTAGATTTTTATCTACCTTTGATTACATGTATTTAATAAAAAATATATTTTTCATACATTGTGTTATGTTTTCAATATATTTTGAGGTGCCAATGCAGGAACAGTAATTGGTATGGTTTCCACTATTTACTGTGTCCAAAACAAAAACAACTATTTTTGACATAACAACTAAGGTACTGGAAAAGAAAGCAGTATTGTCAAGCAGTCCAGAGTCAAATCAAGGTGTGCAAAGCTAATACACAGGGTAAAGCACAGAGTAATCATAAAACTATAGAGATTTTACAGTCAGCTGGGCATGCTTGATGTCAAGAACTGAGACAGGTTCATAGAGGTAGATTTACTAAAGGCAAATAGGCTGTTCACTTGGCAAAGTGAATTTCTGATTTTGCAAATTTTCTCTTAGCTTAGTGAATAAGGTGAAGCTCTGCTGACTTCCACCATCTAATCATGTGCAAGAAATAATACTTGCATTTTGCTCACATTGGGTGATTGAGTATTTTTTTAAAGTGAATTTTTACTGCATTCACAAAGTTAAGTAAAAAATTCCCTCGCAAAGTAAACAGACTACTGCTTTAGTAAATAATGGTGAATAATTTAATTCTCAGACTAATCGGAATTATTTGTATGTGTATGTTTCAGGTTCAGTAATTGAGTTCCATAAAAACAAAACTTTTAACTGGTAGTAATAAGAAACTATATAACATGAAGAATAAAGACTAACGCTCCACTTACTTCCCACAAGAACATGGGTTGAAATGCGTACATAGTAATCAAGGTAGGGGACATCTAATGGGCTCCAGCCAACATGCAGTATAGCTGTTTCTTTTACAAACTTTGGAGCTAGAGCCATGTGAGCCTCAGTTTAGTATAGCACAACTACCCTATCTCCACACATGTGCAATTGGTGAAAGTAATTTTCATGGTTCCTACAGACTAGTGAGAGTTGCCAGTTTTATAGGTGAATTCATAAATATATACTGTACAGTATTTTGCATTAAGGTTATTTATTCGCTAATAGTTTATCTTTGTTTTGGATATTTAGTGAATGCCCTGTGGAAGTATATCCAGTTTTAAAAGTTTTTATCAAATATCCTGGATATACTGTATTTTGCAGTGAACAGAATTTACTCTTATTCAGCCATAATAATTTATTTTTTTGCCTTTGAGTTCCATACTTAACACTTTCAAAAAATCAAAGCACATTCTCTTGTGTGGCTGTCTATGCTTTCAAAGTTAAGAAGTACTAGTTAGTACACCTCTTGCAGCAAAGTTCAGTGAATCATTTCTTTTTTTGCGTCTGAAGATTGATAGCAGACCTTTTGACAAGGTGCAGTTTCAAGGCATCAGAGTGACCTATATGCTCCGCTGTAGCGCGGCTCACTGGTAAATACTCTGACACAAGGGTAATGCATACACGGTCAATGCAACTTGTGCTCTTCTGAGTAGCACTTATGAAGATAAATGGAGTTTCATAGTTTAAAGTCATAAGAGAACTATTCAACAAACCACAGAAAATTCTGGCCGTAAAAATGTTTTGAAGTTGAAATATAATTGTGTGGCATTTATTGGTGTCCTTCATCAAAGTTGGATTGTCAGCAGTTTTTCAGTCACTAGGTCCTCTAAAATGGCTATCAATAAAGCAATTTTAGGGTTCATGCTGCTACAAATATTAGTAATAACTACAACAGCTAAAGAAGACTATTAGCCCAAACAAATATTTTTTATGGGTGAAGGACAATGATGTCAGACTAAAATAGATTGCAAAAAGCTTAAAATTTAAGGACTGGAAAAGAATTTATGCACATGGTTAATGAACTGACAACAGAAAGCAGTGTGGCTATTAAAGTAATAGTTTTTTTTTTTCTTAATATCAAACATGTCATACTTACAAAACCATTGCACAGAGCAGCCCTGATCCAACTCCCCTGGCCCCTCCCCCCTTCCGAGTGCCCCCAAAGCAAGCTTCCACCCATCCAAACATTGATAGTTCATCGCCTCAGTTATCTACCTGCACATAATTGTGAACATTACATACAGTTGCCCTAGTTATACCAGCGCCATCATTGGAATACAGCTGCAGTACAGTTAGCTGACCGTAGGATATACAGTTACAGATCAAGATACAACAGTGCCAACTGAATCAACCAGTCCCATTCTCTTTCTGCAGAGTAGGATTCTTACTACTGTCCATCCTTAGCCTTTGTCCACAGACATTTATGCCAATTGTTACTAATTATTACGTCAAGCTCAATTCATGGCTAGAACTCTGAAAGGGAACCATGCACTAATTCATTACCATCAATCAGAGAAGTGTTAAGTCTTCTCCTTTTCCTTCATTATCTTTGATGTGACCACCCTAAGGAACTACCATCCACTCCTTGACGCAACTTTACATTAGCTGGGCCCCAGCAAGTGCATGGAAGACATTATAGAGCTTTTAAAGGGCACACTACCAATTATAACTGAGAATTCTCTTTATTTCACATCTAATCCTTATTATCCAGCTCTGAGGACCCACAGTGATCTGTATTGATATTCATTCTTGCACACTGGGGATTCAACAGTTCCCTCAGATTGGAGGCCGTGGATTGTTTCTGAAAGCAGGCCTGCTAATAGTCACTGTTGCTTCACTGTGAATGTTGTTACCTTTTATTCACAATTGCCAAGAGTGATCATATTTGCTGTCTATATCAGTGTTATTTTGTTATTCTTGACTCAGTTACCTCCAATTCCAGTATAAACTTCAATTTGGTTTATACTACTCTGTGTGTGAGTCCATTTTACAGGTGTAATCTATTTAGGTTAGCAGAGCACGGTGGTGTCAGCAGAGGTTGAGCTTTCAGCAAGAGGTCCAGTTTGACACGGAACCCAACAATTACTAAGCAACTCTTAAGGGGGTAGTGCTACACTTGTATCCTGGCTGCAACGCACATTACAATTAAATGATTCACAGTAATTTTCCAAATGATAAGAGATGCAGAACTTCAGACATTTAAAAATATGTATACAGATTCTAACACCTGTCTGGAATGCCTCATAATTAACAATTAGGGGACAGGAAAAGTCTACTAACATTCTTTGAGGTCTTGCAACAGTTTGAGCAATAGCTTAAAATATTCTGGGTATAATTGAAAAGTTTTTTTCTGTAGTGATATGGTAATAATTTATGTATTGTCTGTTTTCTACTTTTGTTGAAAATGGAATACCTTCACGCTGGAACATTAGTATGGGTTGGGTATCACCACTGCTTCTGCTTACTCTAGTTATTATGTTTCACTATGCTCTATTGAAACTTGCAAGTCTTGAACTTTATTTAACCAAATGACAACAATAAATGTACAGTATACTAAAGCAGAAAGAAACCTGTGCTTACAGATTAAAAAAAAAGTTTTTTTTAGGAGACGCAGCAGCTTGCTCTATACTGTGATGTACACTATAAATACAAATGAAAGCAAAAAAAAAAAGCAGGTTAGGCCTCCCAATATATATCTTGTATGTGAATCAAGCATTAAAATGAATATAAATAAATAAATATATATATATATATATATATATATATATATATGATCAAAGCGTAAAACATACATAATCAAACTCAAACAAGTATATATTACATTTTACCAGTTCTTAAATGTAACGGTGGCATTAATTTTCTTATTTTCACCTGGTGTTTCTAGGGTGACACCACTCACTCTCTGTACTGTATCGATGTAAGAGCAGCATTGTCTATTTCTCCAATGAATCCCACACCACACCAACCAATTTTATGAATTATGAAGCCACACTTCCATCCCGCCAAGTTCAACTGTTCGCAAACTCCACCTGATGCTCTGGGTGAGAGACAAATCTTGTAGCTGCCTCTTCATTGGCTAAAGTTTGCAACTTATGATGTACTAACATTGATCACTGTGCAACTATACTGAACCAAAGTTAGTGAGTTACACTGGAATGTCTGTTGCTTTGCCCTTAAAGAATATGTTCCCAACATTTCATATTCCTTATATGTACTTGCATTAGAAAGGATCCTGTTCTCTTTGCATTGCTTTCTTTGTGTGAAATACCTGGTGTTCCTGACAGTCCTTCTGCTCTCCTATTTCAAACTGACCATGCTAGGCATGTGAGCACATCCATTCCAGTGTGGTCAGGTTTCTGGCTGTACTGGGAGACCAGCCTGTCTGCCCTCCAATGATCAGACTTGTGCTGGCATGCCCCCCTCCTGCACAGCCATTCATTGGGAAGATCCGTGTATTGCTGTTTCTCCAGCCCCAGCTATCTAAGCCCCTTTTGCGTCTGAGAATAGAGGTCATGTGATCACTTCTAAAAAAAGAAAAAAGGTGTGTGTGTGTGTATGTATGTGGATATATGTATATATATATATACACACACACATTATGGCTTTCATTTCTATTTTAAACTGAATGGGTTGTTTTGCAAGGTAAGGGTTCACTTATACATTAATGCAGCAAAGGCTGGCTCTTAGACATGATGGCTGCCTTTATTTTCTTATTTTACCTTTCTGATCTTATCAGCAACATACTTCTTTTCCTTATTGAACTGTATCCATGGATGAGCAGTGTTCTTGTGCTGGGAAAGAGAGTATTAAAACTATTGAACATTACCTCCTCTCCGTATCTTAACATAGGGGGATGTGTTTTGTAATCCAAACTGACAAACTGGGCAGGGATGACAACCCTTCTTGGAAAACACTACAGAGTGCACATAAACATACAAGCTCATTGGATTTCTGACAGGATAAGCAAGTCTTGTTTTGCATTTATAAAGCAGGTATAAAAAAAAACCCTTTGAATGGTTTAACAGACCAAAAGGATTGAGTATGAGAGGTTCAATGTTAGAGATTGCATACCCTTTAACAGCGTGTATAACAACATATGAATATTTCATATAACTCCAAATACTCAGGCATATGCTAGACATATTTGTATTTTACCAAGGAGAAGGTACTGTATGTGGTTGATTACAGTGAATAAAGGTAGAAGAGGGGAAACATATAAAAATCAGTCATAACACAATCATTCTTTGCAATATAAATTAAGTAAATTGATAAATACGGACAATTTTTCATGGTCTGTTATATTAACAAACCCATAAACCTACTTTATGCATTAATGGCTTTTTAATTCACACTTGAATAAACACTTTATTCAGCCTTTAGATGTATATTTTTGTTAGACATTGGGAATCCTATTACATCAAGAAAATCAATGACAAGCTCAACTGTCGCAAATTGCATCAGCAGATCAGCTTCTGGGGAAGATCTTCCCATGTACCTAATCATAGTTTCTCATCAAAGTTGCATGATTAGATGTATGGCACAAATTCCCATTATACACTGCTCAAAAAAATTAAAGGAACACTTTGAAAACACATCAGATCTCAATGGGAAAATATATCATGCTGGATATCTATACTGATATGAACTGGGTAATGTGTTAGGAATGTAATGATGCCCCATCGTTTGATGGAAATGAAAATTATCAACCTACAGAGGACTAAATTCAAAGACACCCCGAAAATCAAAGTGAAAAAATGATGCAGCAGCCTAATCCATTTTGCTGAAATTTCATTGCAGCAACTCAAAGTGGTCTTCAGTAGTTTGTATGGCCCCTACGTGCATGTATGTGTGCCTGACAACATCGGGGCATGCTCCTAATGACATGACAGATGGTGTCCTGGGGTATTTCCTCCCAGATCTGGACCAGGGCATCACTGAACTCCTGGACAGTCTGAGGTGCAACCTGGTCGGATGGACCAAAACATGATATCCCAGAGGTGTTCTATTGGATTTAGGTCAGGCGAGTGTGGGGGGCCAGGGTGAGCTGATCTTCTGGGTGAATGATTAAATAGATTATTCCACAGTGCCAACAAGTACAGAGGTCAGTGATAGTTAATTTTAAAGCTTACATATTGCTTTCTCATTTGCTGCCTAACAGAGTTGGAGTCTCGCAAGCACATACAACGTGGATGTGGGGACAGGAATACTGTAGGCAAGATGTATTGTTGAAAGCCTAGAAACATACAAATGGTCTCTGATCCAACTTTATGAGACCAGATTAAGAAAACATTTTCTTATGTCAGTAGGTAAATAAACTACTAATAGCTGTACTTTGTATGCACGTGGCCAACCACCTCACTATTGATGATTAGTTATTGTAAAGAGCATGAGCATCTAAGAGGCCTAAGAAAACATATAAGCCATTCAAGGCATTAAAATGGTTGTAAGACATGAAATAGAAACAAAGCATGTCCCTCAATAGTGTGTACTTTTCTCAATAAAGGGCACTAAGTGCCATTTCTGTCTACTACCATGTTCCTCTGCTATCTGCATGGCTTACTTCTGACAAGTTTAGCTGACACCAGGAAGTAAAATGGTGACAGGGGAGGGTACAGCCTGTGATCTACAACCTTACCTCTGTTGCTGTCTGCTCTTCCGTCCAATAAGCTTTCAGAGCTCTCCTCACTGAGTGTAACTCCAGCTACCCACTCCCTGCTTTTCAGAGCTCAGTCATTCTGTGTAAATTCAACACTTTGAATGGATGTAGAGAAGAGAATACAGCAGATAAAGAGGTACAACTTATGTAGGAGGGTTTGTTTCATCTTTGTGTATCACCTGAGGCCACTCACATCATGGGTATATGTAAGGGTTTACAACCACTTCAAACCACCAGACATGATTAGAAGTCTGCAGAGTCACTGCTGGGGGGTGGGGGGAGCAGTTACCCATCAGCATTTTGATCCCATCTTTTGGTGGAACTTCTTATAATGGTGCAAATAGCAATAGTTTTAGAGAATATCATAAAAATGTTGCCCCAAGCAATCTTTATGAAGAGGAGAAACTGATATTCTTATTATTATTGTTCTTGTTGTTATTCTTGGTGATTTTATAGTGAAATAGGCGCTAAAAGATACTTTTTTATTTAGCATCATATATGAAGTTTTTAAATTTTATGTCACTATTCTTGGAGATAGGGCTTTTTTTCTCAGAGATATAGTGCAGGAGCTCACCCCCCTCCCTTAGGTCTCTGCCCTCTACCCACCCCTAGAATTGCTCCATTTAAAGAACAAGGGACCAAGTACAATTTGAGGCTATACAAGTAATTTATATGAAATGTGTTACTATAAAGCAATGTAGTAAAACGGCCTTCTTCAGCAAACCGTCATCCCCAAATATCCAGCAAAGAGACCTCATTACATATTTAGCAAACAGATGGCCCAATCCAGCAAAGAAAAATTCCCAAATATCCAGCAAAGAGATAGCCCAATCCAACAAAGAACCATCCCCAAATATTCAGTATAGAGGCAACCAAATCCAGTAAAGACACATATCCAAATAGTCAGCAAAGAAAGCCAAATCCAGAAAACACAGATCCCCAGATATTCAGCAAAGAGACAACCCAATCCAGCAAAGAGATGGCCCAATCCAGCAAAGAGACATCCCCAAATATTCAGTAAAGAGACAGCCCCATCCAGCAAAGACACATCCCCAAATATTCAGCAATGAGCTGGCCCAATCCAGCAAAGAAATAGCAAATCCAGCAAAGAGACATCCCCAAATGTTCAACAGAGACAGCCCATTCCAGCAGACATCCCTAAATATTCAGCAAAGAGATGGCCCCATCCAGCAAAGAGACAGACCCATCTAGCAAAGAGACAGTCCATTCCAGTAAGGAGACAACCCCATCAGTAAAGAGACAGTCACAGGAACAGCACAGCCCCAATCAGCATTATTGTCAATTAATTTACCAGAAAATGTCTAAATACTTGTCTCCACAGACCACAGTGATCACTAGAACTGCAGTAAGCACAGTCAGCAGTCAGATGGGAGGACAGTCTAGCTACCCACGCAATCGATTCATACCTCTGACATACAAGTGAGTTGACTGGTGCCAAAATGAGCCTCCAGTCTGCAGGGAGAGGTGCAGCAGAGTTCAAATCACTCCCGCTTCTGCTCTCTCAGGCTGCAGACGAAGTTGAGTTATATCATCATATCATCTCTCCACGGCTGCCCTGCTTTGCTACAGAGTGTACACAGTGGCTCAAAGTGCTTTGCTCCCACCGCTTTCCACACTGTCTCTGGCGGAGGTGCCAGAATGGTAGCATGTTCTTCCAGTAAAAAGTCCTGCTTATGGAGATCACAGCAACAATATTTCTTAGACTGAGCCTAAAGCACAGTGTGAGGGACAAACACAACGTCTGTTTCCATTTTGTTTGCAAATGTTAGTTGCCAAACCAGGCCAATCTGCCATTTGACATTCAAGCTGAGTTGCCAGATGACACAAGGACCTGCTAGAGATCTTGGCACATAACTGTACAAATCACAAATAGCAGCAATGCAATGCTTAGATTTATTGCCTCATTCTAGAACTGATTACTTATGTTACATTTTTTCCTAGAAATATGAATGTAATAATGTTTGGCCAAAGTATCTCTTCCAATGTTGTACATTAAAGAATGCTGCACGGGAAACAATAACTATAAATCATGCTCTATACTGAGATTTTATATTAAAAAAGTATATAAAACTTAAAGCACACACACATTTGCGGAGAAAACAAACTTTCATCAAGCCAGTTGCATTCGTTTTTGAAAATGTTATTGTTATTGTTGTGTGACTTGCCCTGGTTATACTGAGGTATGTCATTACACTAGGGGTGCAAAGTGGAAATGTCACGTAATCAATATTATCAGCAAAAGATGTCGCTCACACAAGAAGAACACTAGAATTGTAGCGGTGCCCTGTACACAGTCATGAAAGCCACAGTGCCCCCATTCTTTCCAGTGTCTCCCATCACAATCACAGAGCCCCCTCACAGTGCCCCTTCTTCCCTCCAATGGCCTCATTAAAGGCACAATTCCACAATCACAGTGTTGGAGACCCCAATCACAGCACCCCAATTGCAGCCACAGTGCCTTAATCTCTGCCACATCTTCAAATTCCCTAGTGAGATCCTCAACACACTAAATTTTAACATATATTACAAAGATTCTCAACATAAAGTCACACATCCATCCACCCTAAGTTTAACTGTTCTGGAATGGGGGGCATTCAATGTATGTACAACTCCTGTCAGACAATTCATGAGGATGACATTGGTGTGTCTCTGACCTGTGTGACTTTTTCATGGCTGGGCAGAAGTCTTGCACATGCATCTTCCCCTCTATAACTAAACTTTACAGACCAAGTTCCTGGTATGCAAATAATTCCTTAAGGAATGGAAAATAGAAATCTGCATCTACAGTACATACAATATATACAGTATATATCTATATATTGTGGCAGTATGGTATCCTGCCACAGTGGAAATCACGATGGAGATCCAGGATTCTCAACTATACAGGTTGAGGGGCTCCAGGCAGATCTCATAATGCAGAGGAAACTGGTTTATCAGTTTCATCTTTGGTTTGTAAAGCCTGTTTTGGGACCTGTAGCCTGGAGATTTCTTAGAGATTTGGGAGGGATGAAATCTCCAATCCTGGGCCCATATTTTGGGAGCAGCCAGCGTGCTGATTGCACAGGTGTGTGCAGGCCTTTTAGGGGAGACCAGGCCATGATTCTGAGCTCCACCCCGGCAGATAGGAGTCAGGAGGGCTCCACCCCGACAGAGAGGAGTCAGGAGGGCTCCACCCCGGCAGATAGGAGTCAGGAGGGCTCCACCCTGGCAGACGGGAGGTCTCTGCCTTGGAGTCAGGTGGAAGCCAGACTAGCTGTGTGCTAGTGACATATTTTGGGAAGAGTCTGCAGGAGGCAGACTTAAAACTGCGTACAAGCCAGGAGGCTGAGTACTTTTAATTTGCTTGATGGTGGATACCCCTGCGTGGGAAGCATTTGTTACTTGAACTTTCTTAAATAAAAGTGGGCAAAAAAGCCCTTAAAGAAGCGAGTTGCTGTGTGCTTTAACAAGAAGAGCTCTACCACTTGAAGCGAGTTCCCACATATGGTGGAGGATGCGGGCAGAACTAGAGATCCCAGCAAGGAAGTAAGTTCATGTGTTGAACTGTGTTTGGTGCATGACTCTGCACTATCTGTGTGTGCAGGTGAGGAGATCCTGCAAGAGAAAAGGAACTTGCCTTAAAGAGACAGTGCTCCATTGTGTTGCTGGACTGTGCAAAATTGTTGTGACTGCAAAGATGGGGCGGTCAAAATTCAAAAAAGAAGCAAGATTTTCTGAAATGAGAGACAGAGCCCTGTGGCTGGAGGGGTTGTTATCACCAGAACAAGCCCCATACATGGCTGCACAGAGTTTGCCACAGTGGGAAGTGCATGCTGTTGTCCCTGGCAATGCTGGTGAAAGGAAACCAGTTTTCTGTGTGCAGAGTCCTAAGCCTGAAAGAGGATGCAGTGTTGGAAGTTCGGTCAAGATACTGCCGCAAGAGCGCTGTTTGCGGTGCAGTGAATGGGGGCACACTGTCTCCAAGTGCCCTTTATCCCAGCTTCCAGTACAAGGTGACAGAACCAGACAAAGGTCTGGGTATGCAATTGGGAAGCCTGCTAGGAGTTACAGGAAGGAGCAGCAGGTTGCCCAAAAATTTCAGAAAAATGTGGTTGCCCATAGCAACACATGTAACTTCAGACCTGCGGACCCTGTGAGAGAAGTGTCGTCTGCAGAGGATTGTGGCAACGCAGAGATGAGAGTTCAGCGCATCGGGAGGAACCAACAAAGTTCAGCGGGGAGAGTGCCATCTCCCATAGCAACAGGAGAAAGCCTGCCAACCAGGAGAAGGGGCTACAAGGGAGATGTGGTTCCGTATCCCAAGAAGGTTATCTGTGGAACCATACCTTGCCTGGAATGTGGTCAGTTTTGGCATGGTATCTTTACCTGCCCCAGATTATGGAATACCACTGATGAGGGTGCTACTGGGCAAAAGTCTTCATCTGCAAGCCCAGGTTCGTGTTTAAAAATGTTGGCAGCCACCCCTAGCAACAGGGATCTTGTGTTACCTGCAGGGGGTGTAAGTTGGTCCGGAATGGCTGCAGTGTTGCACCGTGACCACTTGGGGAAGTCAGCCTGTGGAGACACCACAGAGGAGAGACTATGCACTCAAGTGAAGGCTATGACCCCTGCTTCAGGAAATGGTAAGACTGTTTCAGGTTGTGGGACTGAGTCCAAGGAAGTGAGGGTGTGTCCTTCAGGGAGTTCCACAATACAGATGCACATGGACTGGCTGCTGTGTGCTACCCTGAGTAGTGGGGAGGCACAGGGAACAGCCCAACGATTAGCAGGACTAAATATGGAAAAGGACATGGGGACTCTGCATGTGCCTGCTATAATCCAGCAGATGGCTGGGGAAGGTAAACTAGGGGTGACCAAAACTGTCATGGCACCGTGTTCCCTAGTGCCAGGTGCTGCAGAGATGCCCAGGGAAACCTCCCAGGAGCCCGCAGTGACAGAGCAGAGGATTTCCCAGGTCAGCTATGGAGCTGATAAAACTGAAAATAGTGTCCCTTTAAAGAGAGAGAGTGCTGTGAAGCATGGCTCACAGGCTGCTCAGCTGGGTAATAGCCAGGGATTACCCGCAAAAGCCACAGTCATGTCTATATGCAATGAGAATGCTAATGGTCATGCCGACAAAAGTGTTACTGTTGGTAAATGTAATGTTATGGTTGGTGATGGGCTAGCACAGCTCACTAAAGATAACAGTGTTGATGTGAAAATGAGTAAAGATATGTTGTTGCCTTTGGCAACCATATCCAGGGCTGCAAAGGTGTCCATGGAAACCTCCTGGGAGCTCTGTGTGTTGGAGCCAGAGGTTGCCTGGGGCAACTATGGTGCTGCTTTGGACAAGAGCGTACTTGAATCTAGTGATAAGTTAAATGCTCATGATGATAATGGGTTAACTGAGGCTGTCAGTACTGACAATACAATGTATGATGGTGATAATGGGTTAACTGAGTCTGTCAGTAATGACAATATGTATGGAAGTGTTCCTGAGTTGAATGAAGCGCCATCAGAGTACGGTGGTGAGGGTGTGGTATTGCAACCTGTTGAGGAAAAACATTTAGTGCCACAGTTTTGTTTGAACAAAAGTGATATATGTGATGTGTCTGCTGAGCCACTCTGTCCTGTGTCTCCTCCGGCAGTTGATGGAGTACTGCGAGCGCAGAGAAAGTAGACTGGGACATATGGGCTGAAAACCTGTTGGCTTTGTTGAATGGGACCTCTGCTTCCAACAGTGGAGTGGACACGACTTCTGCTGTGCTAAATGGAGGGCCTGCAGAGCAGCTTATAGACAAGGGCACACTTGCTGTTGCTGCAGATGGTCTCCCTCCCAATATGGATGGGCCAAGTGCGATTGAGCGCACAGCAAAGATCGTTCCCACAACCCACAAAGGATCGAATGGTGTAGTAATGAATAGTGTGATACCAAATGAGCTGGTGTTGGTGGAAGTGTCAGATGGCACAAATCAAGTGATTGGGGTCAGTAAACCAAATGTAGAATTATGTTATGATGGTCAGGTGTCAGGACAGTTGCTGGAAGAGGTTCATGTGCCAGTGGAGCTGGTGGATAGCGACGTTGCCATAGGAGACAACCACTCCACGCTGTGCACTTGGTCTCCAGACACTGCCCTGCCAAACATTGAAATTAATTCTGACAAAGGTGTGGATGTTTCTGACCATGAGGAAAAATGCAAGACCCTTGTAAATGTTGAAATTTATTATGATGAGGAAAAGTGCGAGGCACTGGTAAATGTCGATCATTTAGTTTCTATGGGTGACCATAAACCTAATGATGGACCTGATTGTCATGTGGACATGCGTGCTAATAACCCTGAAACATGTGATGTGGTGGGTAAGGATGTGGTAGACACAGCTGAGATAAAAGCTGCAGTAGAATTAGGCCCCCTACAGGTTCAGGAGGGTGCTCTGGGAAGAGAAACTTTAAATGGCATATCTGTCCCAAAGGAAAACTTTAAGGAAGTGGATTATTTAAAGAGGTCCCCTGACATAAAAACATCTGAAGGGCAAGGCAACTGGGCTGTCCTTCAGAAGGAGAGTAGGACATTGTCGTCTGAGAATGTCAGTGACAAAAGGAAGCATGCAGTGTACGGGGGGAAACAAGCAGAGCTAAGTTTAGTCAGTAAGAGGATGCATGTACATAGAATGCAGAGAGGGACTAAGGGAACCCCAATAAAAGAGCCCACACTTCTTGTGTTTAAAAGCGTGACCCCTTCAAAGGTAAAGGGAAACCGGCGGTTGAGAGTGCAGCATAGCTCTAATGTTGTCCAACACCTTAATGGAAGTTCCTTAATGGGAAGGTGACTTGGGTGGCCCCAAGGGAAATAGAGAGGCAACGCTTTTGGAAGCGTACCCGTAAAAAGGCACAGTGTCTTTATAGAGCCCAAGTCCGTGTAGTAGGAGAACACAGGGAAAGTCGCCTCATAAGACAGGAAGGAAAGTTTCCCTTTGAAAGCAAGGTCAGTCAGGAATGGGCTCATATAGGTGAAAGCTGGCACAGAGGTGCCAAATTAAAGAGTTTGGGCTTGTGTGTTCTGCCCCCTACGGGATCAAAACAAAGGGGGGGGGGATATGTGGCAGTACGGTATCCTCCCACGGTGGAAATCACGATGGAGATCCAGGATTCTCAACTATACAGGTTGAGGGGCTCCAGGCAGATCTCATAATGCAGAGGAAACTGGTTTATCAGTTTCATCTTTGGTTTGTAAAGCCTGTTTTGGGACCTGTAGCCTGGAGATTTCTTAGAGATTTGGGAGGGATGAAATCTCCAATCCTGGGCCCATATTTTGGGAGCAGCCAGCGTGCTGATTGCACAGGTGTGTGCAGGCCTTTTAGGGGAGAGCAGGCCATGATTCTGAGCTCCACCCCGGCAGATAGGAGTCAGGAGGGCTCCACCACGACAGAGAGGAGTCAGGAGGGCTCCACCCCGGCAGATAGGAGTCAGGAGGGCTCCACCCTGGAAGACGGGAGGTCTCTGCCTTGGAGTCAGGTGGAAGCCAGACTAGCTGTGTGCTAGTGACATATTTTGGGAAGAGTCTGCAGGAGGCAGACTTAAAACTGCGTACAAGCCAGGAGGCTGAGTACTGTTAATTTGCTTGATGGTGGATACCCCTGCGTGGGAAGCATTTGTTACTTGAACTTTCTTAAATAAAAGTGGGCAAAAAAGTCCTTAAAGAAGCGAGTTGCTGTGTGGTTTAACAAGAAGAGCTCTACCACTTGAAGCGAGTTCCCACAATATATATAAAGTATCATCCATCTATCTATCTATCTATCTATCTATCTATCTATCTATCTATCTATCTGTCTATCTATCTATCTCTCCACCTGTGGACAGTACAAGAAAGCTCTAATTGTATGAAAAGAATGATTAAAAATTAATTTGCATACAGGGTTGCATGACTGAGCAGTTAAAGTAGCACAGTGCTGAATATTAAAAAATGTTCTGCTAATAAAGAGTAGAGATGAGCGAATTTCTCAAAAATTCGATTCGGCTGATTCGGCGAATTCCAGTGTGAAATTCGATTCGATGCGAATTTCTTCGCTACGAAGATGACTTATAAAAAGGGTTTCTAGGCTTCAGAGAGCCTTTAAATTAGTGCAGAACACTGTACCTTTAATTTAAATGCCCTTGGAGATGAGGAAGGAGAAGGAGAAGGAGAAGGATGAGAAGAAGGAGAAGGAGAAAGATGAGAAGAAGGAGAAGGAGAAGGATGAGAAGAAGGAGAAGGAGAAGGATGAGAAGAAGGAGAAGGAGAAGGATGAGAAGAAGGAGAAGGATGAGAAGAAGGAGAAGGAGAAGGAGAAGGATGAGAAGAAGGAGAAGGAGAAGGATGAGAAGAAGGAGAAGGATGAGAAGAAGGAGAAGGAGAAGGATGAGAAGAAGGAGAAGGAGAAGGATGAGAAGAAGGAGAAGGATGAGAAGAAGAAGAAGGATGAGAAGATGGAGAAGGAGAAGGATGAGAAGAAGGATGAGAAGAAGGAGAAGGATGAGAAGAAGGAGAAGGAGAAGGATGAGGAGAAGGAGAAGGATGAGAAGAAGGAGAAGGATGAGAAGAAGGAGAAGGAGAAGGATGAGAAGAAGGAGAAGGAGAAGGATGAGAAGAAGGAGAAGGATGAGAAGAAGGAGAAGGATGAGAAGATGGAGAAGGATGAGAAGAAGGAGAAGGAGAAGGATGAGGAGAAGGAGAAGGATGAGAAGAAGGAGAAGGATGAGAAGAAGGAGAAGGATGAGAAGAAGGAGAAGGAGAAGGATGAGAAGAAGGAGAAGGATGAGAAGAAGGAGAAGGATGAGAAGAAGGAGAAGGAGAAGGATGAGAAGAAGGAGAAGGAGAAGGATGAGGAGAAGGAGAAGGATGAGAAGAAGGAGAAGGATGAGAAGAAGGAGAAGGATGAGAAGAAGGAGAAGGATGAGAAGAAGGAGAAGGAGAAGGATGAGAAGAAGGAGAAGGATGAGGAGAAGGAGAAGGATGAGAAGAAGGAGAAGGAGAAGGAGAAGCAGAAGGAGAAGGATGAGAAGAAGGAAAAGGAGAAGGATGAGAAGATGGAGAAGGAGAAGGATGAGAAGAAGGAGAAGGAGAAGGATGAGAAGAAGGAGAAGGAGAAGGATGAGAAGAAGGAGAAGGATGAGAAGAAGGATGAGAAGAAGGAGAAGGATGAGAAGAAGGAGAAGGAGAAGGATGAGAAGAAGGAGAAGGATGAGAAGAAGGAGAAGGATGAGAAGAAGGATGAGAAGAAGGATGAGAAGAAGGAGAAGGATGAGAAGAAGGACAGTTCTGTGACAGTTTCTGTCTATTTCTGACAGTTCTGGGACATTCACTCCATACAGCGGTTTCAACCGCTGTATGGAGGGAATGTCATAGAACTGTCAGAAATAGACTATTTATGACAGTTCTGGGACATTCCTTCCATACAGCGGTTGAAACATTGTATCTATTTGTTTCCATAAATGGATCCAGCGCTCCTCTAAGTGTATCTGCAGAATGTCATTTATGGAAAAAAATAGATACAATGTTTCAACCACTGTATGGAGTGAATGTCCCAGAACTGTCAGAAATAGACTATTTATGACAGTTCTGGGACATTCACTCCATACAGCTGTTTCAACCGCTGTATGGAGGGAATGTCATAGAACTGTCAGAAATAGACTATTAATGACAGTTCTGGGACTGTCCTTCCATACAGCGGTTGAAACATTGTATCTATTTGTGGATCCATTTATGGAAACAAATAGATACAATGTTTCAACCGCTGTATGGAAGGACAGTCCCAGAACTGTCATTAATAGTCTATTTCTGACAGTTCTATGACATTCCCTCCATACAGCGGTTGAAACAGCTGTATGGAGTGAATGTCCCAGAACAGTCAGAAATAGACTATTTATGACAGTTCTGGGACATTCACTCCATACAGCGGTTGAAACATTGTATCTATTTTTTTCCATAAATGACATTCTGCAAATACACTTAGAGGAGCGCTGCAGATACACTTTTTGCCGGCTTGGAATTAATCTTATTTTCATCCTACTTCTTCTTCTTCATCCTCATCCTCATAAGAAGAAAAAGAAGAAGTAGGATGAAAATAAGAATAATTCCAAGCCGGCAAAAAGTGTATCTGCAGCGCTCCTCTAAGTGTATTTGCAGAATGTCATTTATGGAAAAAAATAGATACAATGTTTCAACCGCTGTATGGAAGGACAGTCCCAGAACTGTCAGAAATAGTCTATTTCTGACAGTTCTGGGACATTCACTCCATACAGCTGTTTCAACCGCTGTATGGAGGGAATGTCATAGAACTGTCAGAAATAGACTATTAATGACAGTTCTGGGACTGTCCTTCCATACAGCGGTTGAAACATTGTATCTATTTGTTTCCATAAATGAAACATTGTATCTATTTGTTTCCATAAATGGATCCATTTATGGAAACAAATAGATACAATGTTTCAACCGCTGTATGGAAGGACAGTCCCAGAACTGTCATTAATAGTCTATTTCTGACAGTTCTATGACATTCCCTCCATACAGCGGTTGAAACCGCTGTATGGAGTGAATGTCCCAGAACTGTCAGAAATAGTCTATTTCTGACAGTTCTGGGACATTCCCTCCATACAGCGGTTTCCGGCAAAAAGTGTATGTGCAGAGTTCCTCTATTCTGCAGATACATTTAGAGGAGCTCTGCAGATACACTTAGAGGAGCTCTGCACATACACTTTTTGCCGGCTTGGAATTATTCTTATTTTCATCCTACTTCTTCTTCTTCTTCATCCTCATCCTCATCCTCTTCTTCTTCTTCTGAGGATGAGGATGAAGAAGAAGAAGTAGGATGAAAATAAGATTAATTCCAAGCCGGCAAAAAGTGTATGTGCAGAGCTCCTCTAAGTGTATCTGCAGAGCTCCTCTAAGTGTATCTGCAGAATAGAGGAACTCTGCACATACACTTTTTGCCGGCTTGCAATTATTCTTATTTTCATCCTACTTCTTCTTCTTCTTCATCCTCATCCTCTTCTTCTTCTTCTGAGGATGAGGATGAGGATGAAGAAGAAGAAGAAGTAGGATGAAAATAAGATTAATTCCAAGCCGGCAAAAAGTGTATGTGCAGAGCTCCTCTAAGTGTATGTGCAGAGCTCCTCTAAGTGTATCTGCAGAATAGAGGAACTCTGCACATACACTTTTTGCCGGCTTGCAATTATTCTTATTTTCATCCTACTTCTTCTTCTTCTTCTTCTTCTTCTTCTTCATCCTCTTCTTCTTCTTCTGAGGATGAGGATGAGGATGAAGAAGAAGAAGAAGAAGTAGGATGAAAATAAGATTAATTCCAAACAGGCAAAAAGTGTATGTGCAGAGCTCCTCTAAGTGTATCTGCAGAGCTCCTCTAAGTGTATCTGCAGAATAGAGGAACTCTGCACATACACTTTTTGCCGGCTTGGAATTATTCTTCTTTTCATCCTTCTTCTTCTTCTTCTTCTTCTTCATCCTCATCCTCATCAGAAGATGATGAGGATGAGGATGAAGAAGAAGAAGAAGAAGAAGAAGAAGTAGGATGAAAAGAAGAATAATTCCAAGCCGGCAAAAAGTGTATGTGCAGAGTTCCTCTATTTCTGACAGTTCTCTGACAGCTTCTTCACATGTACAGCGGTTGAAACATCTGTATCCTAAATGGAAACTAATAGATACAAATTGTATCTATTAGTTTCCATTCAGGATACAGATGTTTCAACCGCTGTACATGTGAAGAAGCTGTCAGAGAACTGTCAGAAATAGAGGAACTCTGCACATACACTTTTTGCCGGCTTGGAATTATTCTTCTTTTCATCCTACTTCTTCTTCTTCTTCATCCTCATCCTCATCCTCTTCTTCTGAGGATGAGGATGAAGAAGAAGAAGAAGTAGGATGAAAAGAAGAATAATTCCAAGCCGGCAAAAAGTGTATGTGCAGAGTTCCTCTATTTCTGACAGTTCTCTCACAGCTTCTTCACATGTACAGCGGTTGAAACATCTGTATCCTAAATGTAAACTAATAGATACAATGTTTCAACCGCTAAACATGTGTTCCTTCTGTCAGAGAACTGTCAGAAATAGCGGAGCTCACTGCAGGGACACTTTTACCGGCTGATCGGGAAATGTTCGATTCGCGCACCCGAAGTAGGCAAAATTTCGGATTCGACGCGAATCGAATATTTCCTGAAATTCGACTCGAATTCCGGTTCGCCTGGTTCGATTCGCTCATCTCTAATAAAGAGGGTAAAACATTCTGGAAGTCAAGTGGCTATATTATATATACAGGGCTATCTCAGATGGAATGTAGCAGACCAGAGTTCTGCCATCTCCAGCACTGGCCCTGTGCTTGCAACTCATTACTGTCGTTTGAAAAGCGCACCTTGTAGCTCAACAGAACCCTTCCTGCCCTGCACATCCCTATGACAGTGGGGGGTTGGGGGATTACACAGCCATGCTATTCTGGCAGCAGCTCCCCATTAAGCCTGTGGCCACTCTACAGCCTGCACTCTCCAATCTCCGAGTTAAGTTTGGCTGCTCTTCTGCAACAGCCACTCTACCTGGTCCTCTCAGGGAAGGGGGCTCTGTGCTGGGTTTGAGGATCCTTATTGGGTTTAGGAAGAAAGCTCTGTACTGCAGGAGTGGGGGTGTAATTTTTGGTTATAAAGTGGCCAGTGAGATATACACTCCTGAAATGTGCAGTCTATACGTAGCACACTCCTAAACCCTGCAATCTGTACGTAACACACTTCTGAAATCGGCACTCTGTATCTAGTGCATTCCTGAATTCTGAACTCCATACACAACTCATGCCTGAACCCTGCCCTATGTATGCAGCACACTCCTGAACCCTGCACTCTATATGCAGCACACTCCTGAACCCTGCACTCTATATGCAGCACATTCCTGAACGCTGCACTCTAGCGGGGTTATGTGCTTGAGGCTTGAGTTCCTGCACCTATTCTCTGAGATAAAGGCCCTGTGTATATATATAACTATATATATATGTACACACTATATTGCCAAAAGTATTGGGACATCTGCCTTTACACATACATGAACTTTAATGGCATCCCAGTCTTAGTCCGTAGGGTTCAATATCGAGTTGGCTCATCCTTTGCAGCTATAACAGCTTCAATTCTTCTGCGAAGACTGCGCACAAGGTTTAGGAATGTGTCTAGGACGGTGTTTCTTAACCTTTTTCCAGTCGGGGCGCCCTTGAAAAGTATTTTCAGTCATGAGGCACCCCTCTCCAAGGCTTTGTTCACGTTACTGTGTGTTGCGGAATGCACGCAAAATCACACTCATTCAGGACATGCAGACAAATTCTCTGCTATTTAAAGGTACCCCCCATACATTGGCAAAAACAGGGTGTTTTTGATGTGGTTAATACAAAAGGGATAACAGGCGCATGGTGTGGTAGTCCATGTATGTTTGATGAGTTCCAAATGGGCAGGGATAAGGGTAGTCCAGTAGGCACTAAGGGCAAGCTGTGTAGGAGTGAAGCATAACTCTGCAGAAGGGAAACAAAGAAACACAGCACCTCTAAGTGTGTACTGTGAAGGTATTTAATAGAAAGATAAGTAGTAACTCACATCTTAGAATTTAAAAACAGGCTCATGGGTAAGAGGGTGAGACGTCTATAGCCAGATGTTGTGTGACTGATCCAGAGAGGAGATTGACTGAGTCCGCCAGCAGGTGGTGCTGTGCATGTGCAACATGGATGGTAAGCCTGGTGGAATCTCCAAGGTGTCTACCAGCAGATGGTGCTGTGCATATGCAGCATAGTTGGCATCACCCCTACGGTAGACGTGTATTGACACGAAACGCGTCTAGGAGGAGCCTTCGCACGCCTTGACGTTACGCCGCCGGGTCAGGAGGTCCGGCGGCCCACCTTTGGTATTCACTGGTCAGTGTATAGAATCTTTTTTTCAAGCTGCTTATACTGGCTACAGGCTGCAGGCATGCGTTTTGTAACTTTTATGGCTTACGTTATTGGATTTAATAAATAATTTTAAAACATACTACACTATGAGTATTTTTACTCCTTACATCTGGCACTGAGTTCCCATACCTCAGCCCCAGCATTTTCAGGTTCTCTGCGTGGATCCAAGGAGCAGTGTGATCCGACCAGGCCAGCATCGTCTTACCACCGACGGACCATCTGGGTACTATAAAGCAGCGCCTACATGGGACCCCGGCTACATATAACCTGTACATGCGTATTGATATTGCGCTTCTGGTAAGCAGGCAATTTATCTATTCCTGGGATTGGATTGCACCTATACTCCCTGAGAGTCCCCCATCACTGAACTGTTTATCATCTTCAATATTCCTATATTTGATGACCGCATATATAATTGTCACTTGGATATTATTTTTGTAGCGCTGCACTTTATTGTTTCTATGCAGCATAGATGGTGAAGCCTGGCAGAGTCTCCAAGATGTCCGGGATCAGTATGTGTAGCGTCTGACGTCATCAAAATGCGACGCGTTTCTGAGTATGTGCAGAACAAGAGGAGTCCAGGCGCGCTCTTTCATCAGGCAGCGAGGAGCTGGGGGTGAAGGAGCCTTATGTAGAGCAAGGGGCGGATGATGGACAGGGCCAGGGGAGAGGAAAGAAGAAGGATACTGTCACAGAGCAGCAGACAAGCTTTGTTTTTGGTGTGGTGCAATTTTAAAACTAAGGTCAGGGACGACTTTACCTGCATTTCTGCAGGTAAGGCAGCCCATTGAAATGAATGGGCTGCCCTACACACAGCCACACAGATGTGAACCAAGGGCCTGTTGACCTGTGAGGTTGGCGGGTGGTAAAACCACGGAATTGAGCTGGTTTTACCACCCCTAACTGCTCCCCCTTTAGCTGCAGAAATAGCAGCTGGGGGTATACACATGCTGTTGCCGCAGCTGAAAGTATATCTCCAGGTGAATGGAGTTGAACTACAACCACTCTGCAGCTGTGTGCGCATTGCACGCAGTTGTGGTGTGGTGATTGATGCTCCTTTTTACGGGGTTAAACTAGGTCCTGAGGAGGCAATATATTGCCTCTTTACCACCTGTCAAATGCCTCTAAAAAGCAATCTGAGCATGGATTGCTTTTCAGAGGAGCATCAGTCCTAAAAAAGCAGTTCTGAAAGGACAAAAACAAACACACGCAGACATGCACATGTACATACATACACATGTACACACACACATATACACATACACACACACATGTACACACACGTGAGCGGTGTGACGGATGCCAGTGCCTACATACAGTGCGGCTGGGGATTGGGAGCTCGGGCTCAAGTGACAGCCATTCTCCCCACAGCACCCCTGAAGACCTCTGGCACAGGGGCGGACTGACAACTCATGGGGCCCACGGGCAATAGGGGATCATGGGGCCCCTGTGTCCTTGCCCAAACTCAAAAAAGCCTATGAAAAAGGTACCAGGGGCATCTCATGGGGCCCCCTACTGACCTCAGACCCTCGGGCAGTGCCCGAGTTTCCAAATGGTCACTCCACCCCTGCTCTGGCGGCACCCCGGGTGAGAAAGGCTGGTCTAGGGGAATGTTTGACCATGCTTCCAGAAGCACATTTGTGAGGTCAGGCATTGATGTTGGATAAGAAGTCCTGGCTCGCAGTCTTTGCTCTAATTCATCCCAAAGGTGTTCTATCAGGTTGAGGTCAGGACTCAGGCCAGATCCAGGTGCAGGCCAGTCAAGTTTCTGCACCCCAAACTTACTCATCTATGTCTTTATGGACCTTGCTTTGTGCACTGGTGCGCAGTCATATTGAAACAGGAAGGGGCCATCCAGTGGTGTATTTAGGTTTTGTGCTGCCCTAGGCAACACAAAGATCGTCTGCCCCAATGGACACAAACCAATACCCCCCTTCCCCCTCTCACAAAGAGAGCCTGACATTGACCAGCAACACCCCTACCCCCACCTGGGAGAGTCTTCCACTAACCCCTCCTAGCAATAGAGAGAAAGGCACTCATCTTCACAGCTCCGGACATCCCTGTGAATGAGCGTCAGGCTCTACAAACACCATCAAGCAGCCTGCAGCCTCTCTCGGATCCTACCTGGTTCCCATGGCCCTTCTTCTATCCCTTCTTCTGGGGAGAGGTGCTGCTCCCCTGAAAAATGCTGCCCTCGGGAAGTGCCTTGTTTACCTTGTAGTAAATACACTCCTGGGGTCATCCTCAAACTGTTCCCACAAAGTTGGGAGCTTGAAATTGTCCAAAATGTCTTGGTGTGCTGACACCTTAAGAGCTCCCTTCACTGGAACTAAGGGGCTAAGCCCAACCCCTGAAGAACAACCCCACACCATAATCCCCCCTTCACCAAACTTTACACTAGGCACAATGCAGTCAGGCCAGTGCTGTTCTCCTGGCAACCTCCAAATCCAGACATGTCCATCGGATTGCCAGACAGAGAAGCATGGTTTGTCACTCCAGAGAATACATCTCAACGGCTCTAGAGTCCAGTGGCGGCATGCTTTACACCACTGCATCCGGCGCTTTGCATTGCACATGGTGCTTTAAGTCTTGGATGCAGCTGCTTGGTCATGGAAACCAATTCCATGAAGCTCTTAATGTACTATTGTTGTGCTAATCTGAAGGCCACATGAAGTTTGGAGGTATTTAGCTATTGACTCTGCAGACATTTAGTGACTTCTGTGCACTGTGCGCTTCAGCATGCGCTGATCCTGACCTGTCATTTTATTAAGCCTACCACTTAGTGGCTGAGCTGCTGTTGTTCCCAGTTGCTTCCACCTTCTTATAATACCACTTACAATTGACTGTGGAATATTTAGTAGCAAGGAAATTTCATGGATGGACTTATTGCACAGATGGCAACTTATCACGGTACCACGCTTGAATTCACTGAGCTCCTGAAAGCAACCCATTCTTTCACAAATATTTGTAGAAGTAGTCTGGATGCCTAGGTGCTTGATTTTATACATCTGTGGCCATGGAGGTGATTTGAACACCTGAATCCATTGATTTGGAGGGGTGTCCCAATACTTTTTGTCCCTGTTAAAACTCCTTATTACAGTACAAAATCCATTCTTTAAACCAAATTATTTGGTCCTTGTGAACGCATTATTTTAAAGCTTCCCAAATAAAGTCTAGTACAGTGTAATTATCTCCCACACACTGCGTATTGATTTCCTGTTGTCAGATATGAAAGAGGATATGTCAGCAGGCTGGCATCAACTTACTGTGCTAGGTATTCTCTTGTTAAAATTAGTTTATCCCGCCTACATTTGAAGAAAGGGGAATAAAGCTAGAACAGCTGCATTGTTTATGTTACATAATTCAGTGTCTTTGCTTTGTTAACCATTTTACTCCTATATAAACTATTTCCAGTAATGTGTACAATTGTAGTTTTTGATGTTAAAGAGAACAAAAGCATTAGTCCTAATTAATAGCAAGTTATGCTTAATAGCAGAAAAGAAAAACTGATAACATTGTTTTTGGCTTTGTACAATGATATGTAAATACTTGTACAGTTGCAAGAAAAAGTATGTGAACCCCTTGGGATTACGTGGAGTTTTGCATGAATTGGGCATAAAATGTGCTCTGAACGTCATCTAAGTCACAACAATAGAAGAACACAGTCTGCTGAACATAATACTACACAAACATTAGATGTTGCCATGGTTTAATTGCACATAACATGTAAACATTCACAGTGCAGGGAGGAAAAAGTATGTAAGGCCCTAGCTTAATGACTTCTCCCAGAGCTAATTGGAGCTAGGAGTGAGCCAACCTTGACTCCAATCAGTGTGATGATATTGGATGTGTTGCTGACAGCTGTCCTGCCCTTAAAAAACACACACCTGTTTTGGGTTTCCTGGTTTCAAGAAGCACTGTCTGATGTGAACCATGCCTCGCAGAAAAGAGCTCTCAGAAGATCTACGATCAAGAATTGTTGACTTGCATGAAGCTGGAAAGGGTTACAAAAGTATCTCCAAAAGCCTTGATGTTCATGTGTCCACGGTAAGATAGACTGTCTACAAATGGAGAAAGTTTAGCACTGTTGCTACTCTCCCTAGGCGTGGTCGTCCTGTAAAAATGACTGCAAGAGCACAGCGCAGAATGCTGCATGAGGTAAAGAAGAATCCCAGAGTGTCAGCTAAAGACCTACAGAAATCTCTGGCACATGCTAACATTTTTATTGACACATCTACAATAAGGAAAACATTAAACAAGAATGGAGTACATGGGAGGATACCACGGAGGAAGCCATTGCTGTCCAAAAAGAATATTGCAGCACGTTTGAAGTTTGAAAAAGAGCACCTGGATGTTCCACAGCACTACTGGCAAAATATACTGTGGACAGATGAAACCAAGATTGAGTTGTTTGGGAAGAACACACAACACTATGTGTGGAGAAAAAAAGGCACAGCACACCAACATCAAAACCTCATCCCCACTGTGAAACATGGCGGAGGGAGCATCATGGTTTGGGGCTGCTTTGCTGCCTCAGGGCCTGGACGGATTGTTGTCATTGATGGGAAAATGAACTCCAGAGTTTATCAAGACATTTTACAGGAAAACGTACGACCATCTGTCCGCCAACTGAAGCTCCGCAGAGGATGGGTGATGCAACAGGACAATGACCCAGAGTATACAAGTAATTCAACAAAACAATGGCTGCAACAGCACAGAATACGCCTTCTGGAGTGGCCCAGTCAGAGTCCTGACCTCAACCCGATTGAAATGCTGTGGCATGACCTTAAGAGAGCGATTCACACCAGACATCCCAAGAATATTGCTACACTGAAACAGTTTTGTGAAGAGGAGTGGTCCAAAATGACTCCAGATCGTTGTGCAGGTCTGATCTGCAACTACAGGAAACGTTTGGTTGAGGTTATTGCTGCCAAAGGAGGGTCAACCAGTTATTAAGTCCAAAGGTTCACATACTTTTTCCTCCTGCACTGTGAATGTTTACATGTTATTTGCAATTAAACCATGGCAACATCTAATGTTTGTGTAGTATTATGTTCAGCAGACTGTGTTCTTCTATTGTTGTGACTTAGATGACGTTCAGAGCACATTTTATGCCCAATTCATGCAAAACTCCACGTAATCCCAAGGGGTTCACATACTTTTTCTTGCAACTGTATATGAAAGATGATTGTCATAACAGATGTAAAATTAAATGTCACATAGCTTCAGTTCACAATTTAAAGCTGAGCTCTAGGCAAACAAAAAAAAAGTAGAAAGAAAGAGAGAAAGAAAGAAAGAGAGAAAGAAAGAGAGAGGGGGGGGGAGGGAGGGAAAAGGAGAGAAAGACAGAGAGAGGGAGAGAGGGGGAAGAGAGAGAGGGGAGAGAGGGAGGGAGAGAGAGGGAGGGAGAGAGACAGAGAGAGGGGAGAGAGAGGGGGGGAGGGAGATGGAGAGAGAGAGGGAGAGAGAGGGGGGGAGAGGGGGAGAGAGAGGGGGGGGAGAGAGAGGGGGGAGAGAGGGGAGAGAGGGGAGAGAGGGGGAGAGAGGGGGAGAGAGGGGGAGAGAGAGAGGGGGGAGAGAGGGAGGGACAGGGGGGAGGGAGAGAGAGAGTTAGGGAGAGAGATGTTGTACGGTTGTTACCCTCACCTGGCAGTCAGAGAGAAGGATGAGCTGCCAGGATCCATTCTTCCAGCCACACCCTATTCTTAAACTTCTGTCACAGGAGCTGTGCTGTGCCCAAGTGTCTGCTCTCTGGCTCCTTGGTGATCTTGCTGCAAGCAGACCCAGAGGGAGGTGGGGTGGGGATGGAGTATGGGGCAGTCATGGGGGGGAAAATAATTACTGATCACCCAGGGGGAGAGGAGTGGAGGATAAGTGATAGCTGAGTGGTTGTCAGCGGAGGTATAAGCAAAGGATCAGGGAAAGATCAGCCGATATTGTGTGCTGGAGTTCCCGCACTTCACCAATGTGTGTATGTGAGCTCTCCCCGCTCCCTGACGTGGTCAGCTGTCTTCTATCAGATGATCACCCCTCTCCTGGCTGCCTGCCCTGTCTCCCTCCAAGTGGGCTCTCCACTCTCCCTGAAGGCCGGCTCTTGTCACCTGCCACGAGTCTCTTCTTCAAGGAAGGGGGGTGCTGCCCCCCTTAATGCCGCCCTAGGCAAATGCAGTGTTGGCCTCGTGGTAAATACACTCCTGCTTTAGGTAGTGTTTAAGTTGTTTTCATATCAATTCTAGAAACTTACATTAAAATAGAAATTTTCTACAAACACTGTACCTATAATTGTGCAAAATCATTTTTATTTGTTTCATTTGCAAGACAGTGATCATCATAAAGCATAAACAAAACACGTTCCAATTAAATGACACTTTTTTTCCTCTGAATTATGAAGTGCAAAAATACATGTGACCCTAAGGCCAATGACGAGATGCAAATTGTTCTTGTGACATTTAAAAACAAAATCCACAGGGCACCAAGAGATCAATTAATCAGCTCCTTGCCTGGATAAAGCTAAGAGTGTGTACACAAATGTTACGTAAAGAGAAAGTCTTAGAAGAAGATGTTTGTGTGGCTGCTGCATGAGGTGTCTCAGTACTGACTTTTCAATATTCATGCTAGCAGGTTAATCTTCAAAGGTTGTATTTGTTTGTACTGCATAAGAAGAATATTTCTGCTTCTCACAGCTCACGTTTTTAATTTTTTGTTTTTCTGCTAAGCTCTATGTAAAAATTCTTTCTTTATTACATTCACAAGACAAGGCATGAACCCTTTCATTGAATGACCTCCTTCATTCAGCATAATCAGTGAGATATTCCATCTAACATTTACGCTTATTTCTGAAACTGCATAAATGATAGCTTAAGTGGTGTTTTTGTCAAACATAGTCATGGTGTTTAAAGTGATACTCCAACAAAAGCTTTTTTTTTGTAGTATTGTATGAAGGGAAGGAAGGGTTAAATCCTCTGTTACATTTGTATTTCTGTCTCAGACCTCAGTGGGAATATATTTATTTAGTGTAATACTAAGCTGTCATGCTTATGCTCAGACTTGAGTACCTTCTAAGTTACAGAACCCCAAGCATACAGGGTATGCAACCAATTTGCTTTAATAGGGGTCCCCTCCATTATTTATACATTTCGTTCACTCCCCTAATTCTCTAGTGATCCCTCGTAAACTCAAATTTGTTCTCATCAGAGCCTTTGCAGGACTGAGGACTCTTTCTGAGCTGGATGCCTGAGTGGCCAATTACTGAGTGCCAGCTTGAGGCACATGGGAAGAAGGGGAATGAGCACATGTTCCCCTCTACCTGGAAATGCCACATCCAGCATTAAAATGTGCCTGTTATTTTACCCTGCATTGGCAAAGTACAGTGATTTTAAACTGCAATTTGCATATTTCAAGCTGCGTAGATTGGTTCACTCACTTCTGCTTGTGTGCATGTATGACATACCTGGTAGAGACTGTGTTGATGAAGCAGCTCCTCTTGCACTCCCTGGTTGACACTGCTGAAAGTGGTGGCATGAATGCCAGAGTAGCAGGCAGTACCAGATCTGTGTGGCTGATAGGTGCATGGAGTAGAAGCCTATGGACCACAGAGCAGGAAGATACTGGAACAGATGACAAAAATTATATTGAGGCATTAGCTGGGAAGGACTTGGCCGAGCAGAGCCAAATTAACACTTACTGTAGCTTTATTAAATCTAGTCCATCAGGTCCAATATAAAGGGAAGAAGTGGGATTAGTTGGTAGGTGTCTACAACTACTGTATTGCTAAATATATTTTCACAATTTTCCTCTAGGGAAAAGATACTGGCCATATGTATATGGCAGCAAGCATATTATAACGGTAACATCTGAAGGGATACCAAGATTACATCTTACTGATTTTATCATCACATGCCTATTAATTCTATATTATGTGAAAAATATTACAATAATACATATTAATGTAGCCCAACAGGTGTTAGTGTGTCCCTTTTTCTACCACAAGTTCTACCAATGCAGGTTGCAAAAAAAAAGGGGTCAATCCATTCATGTACAGATCCTTTTAATCATATGTATGAATTGTACAATGTGAAATATTCCATTAGTCAAGGTCTTTGTGAGCTGAAAATACAAATTAAATGTGTTGCATCAACATTTCATAGGAGCCTGATGTTTTAGAAAATGCCCGATATCTGCGTAACACAGCAGTATTTATAATTGTTAACATTGAATATAAAGAAAAGAACCCTGCGATCCTTCAGTGTTGTAAAGAGTCTTGCATAAACACTCTAAGAGCACATTGCCTGATGTTCTGAAAAGTACTTCAACATATGATGCACATAGCAGTATTTGTAATCCTTAGAGTTTTAAGGAGAAAACTCTCTAAAGTAGCATCCTTCAAAGCTGTGTAAAGGCTGACAGCCGAACAAACTTGTTTCTTTCATAAGGCAGTCTTTAAATTTTGCATTTAACTTCCACACATGCTGGCTTGCAACATTATAATTGTTTCTCAAAAATAAGTCAGCCCAGAACAACAGACCACTTATAAGATAGACACCTCTTGAGAGAGCGTTGCTCAATGTATAGAAAAGTATTTGAATGATGTGTCTGTGCAGCAATGCAGATTATAGACTCCCACACCAAGCGGATATATTCATCAACCAAAAGAGATATTCAAAGTTGCTGCCAACCGGGCAGATAAACTGTGCACAATTCTTGTTGCAGTGAATTTAATAATATCCATAATTCAGTAAATGTTTGTGGTGCATCCCGTGAAGACTGTACCAGAATCTGTACTAAGTGTAATATTCAATCTAAAGTTAGCGCATACGGATGTGACTAGATTTGTAAAGAGAGTTTATGCTACAGGAATAACTGCTGAAACCATTGTGCTTGTGCATGAAATTGACATCCAAATACACAAATAAATATCTAGATATAACTGCTGTGTGTGAAAGGGAAGGGTAAGTCTAATTGCAAACTGTCCCCATCCATAAGACCAATCACACTTGCATTATAGGAGTAGCATTGTGCTCAAAAGCAATCACAAACTAAAGGTCTAAGAGCAACCTACTTGTTTTGCAAATGCATTTCGTCCTACAACTTCTGGGAAAGTACCCCAACAACTCCCCATTAAAAGCAAAATGCCCACTTCCATGTGTCCTCATTGTGAATACTTCTAGTTGTGTCCTGCATGGCAAAAAGTGCTAAAGAGCACAAAGGAGATAGTTAGGAACTAGGGATGAGTTCAGGCATGTTTCGAAACAGAAAAAATGGCAGTTGACTAGTGCAAAACTGCCTAAAAAGTGGTTAATTGAAATCCTAGAGGGAGTAATATATCACTACAAAAGTGGATGTGATATTGTATTTATTCGATCACATAGATTGTGAAAAAGGTTGACATTGACAGGGTGAACATGTTGCAATCATATTAAAATCAAAGAATTAAAATAAAGAACCGTTCAGCGTCTTCAAAAGCACTGTGCTGTTCATGAAGGAACAGTTAAAGAAGAAAAAGACTTCACCAGGCTATATAATATGGAACTTTACTGCAGATGAATACAGAAAGGAAATTCCATTGCCTCATATGGATCATTTTTGTCAATACAGCCGTTTTTGAAGATGCCGAACAGTTCTTTATTTTAATTCTTTGATTTTAATATGATTGCAACATGTTCACCCTGTCAATGTCAACCTTTTTCACGATCTATGTGATCGAATAAATACAATATCGCATCCACATTTGTAATGATATATTACTCCGCATAGGATTTCAATTAATCACTTTTTCAGGCGGTTTTGCACTAGTCAACTGCCATTTTTTTCTGTGTTCCAGTATACTTAGGTTTATAATCCACACTTATATTTAAAGTGAGTCAGAGATACTATTTAGATACGGTTATCGTATCAACTTGGATGGCACTTTACCTTTTTTGACATGTTTCGAAACAAGTCTGAGCTATCGTGGCAAGAAGTTGTCAAAGTGGACAGCCAAATTTAGGCAGCAGAGGTATTCCAGAGATATTCCACAGCCCCACATATGCAAGGGATGAATGCCTCTGCTGCCTATGATTGGTTGTCCGCTTTGACAGCTTCCTGGCAGGATAGTTTAGGTAGGTTCAGACTAGTGTTCGGACATGCCTGAGTTCATACCTATTGGGAGCCATGAGGGTGCACCAATGATTTCAAAATAAAATACAGGGAGGCATTAATTGCAATACATACCATATTCAAATATATTTGTTACATAATGCCTAGTTTATTCAAAAATATATTTGGATAAGGTATTTATTGAGATCCATGATGGTTGAGGTACTTTTCAGAATATTGCGCAATGTGCTCTTAGGAGGTCTTTAGGTAACCCATTTTATCACGCTGAAGGATTATATCTTGAAGAGTTTTCATTGTCTGCAATACTAAAGATTTCCAGGTCAAATAGAACTTGACTAGTGGAACATTTGCAGTTTTTTTTAACAAATTAATAAAAGGATCTGCACACAAATAGGTTAACCCCTCTTTCTGCAATTTGCATTATTAGAACTTGCGATATTTCAAAGTGCAAAAAAGGCATAAATATCAACTGCTGGGTTATATTAATATGTACGATATCTTGTTTGAAATGGTCCAGGAATGTATACTGTAGGTCATATTTGTTTTTGGATGTACAGTATTTTGGATGTCTGCAGAATTCCTTTTAAATTAACAGTAATAAGAACAATATTGATTTACTAAGACTGGAGCACACAGAATCCGGAACAGCTGTGCAAGACAACCAATCAGTTTCTAGCTTTCATTTTCAAAGCTTAGCTGAACAAGCCGATGTTAGAAGTTGATTGGTTACTATGCACAGCTGCTTTAGATTCTGTCTGCTCTAGTTCTAGCAAACACCCCCCCCCCCCCATTATGTTTTATTAAAATTGTACATGTAAATAAAACCCTCTACAACATATCTCCTTTTAAGCTGGACATGCAGCTATGCAAATGTTGTCCAGTTCCTAACAAACCAGCTAAAATGTGCTTAATGTGTGGCCTTGTCGCCATCCTCCCACCTGACATCCTTTGATTAAAAATTTGAGGAAGAATGAAAAATTGATAACTGCTCAATATGCACAGCTGCTCCAGATTCTGTCTGATCCAGTTTTAGTAATCCGCTCATTAGATTTTATTATATTTGTACTTGTAACTAAAAACCCTGTACCTTCTCTCTCTTAAGCTGGCCATACACTAAGTGAAATTCACAAGTTCCTAATGAATGAACCTGCCAAAATTTGCTCTGTAGGTGACCCTGATGCCACCCTCCCACCCAACATCCTTCGACTGAAAAATCAAGGAAGTTAAGCAGAAATGTTTTAGCTGAACTGAGGCTGTGTTCAATCAGATGCAGCCGTCGTTTTGGTATTCTGACCGTTGTTGATGCCAGCTGTCAGAATATAGTAATAGCCGTAGGAGATTTGTCCATGGAGGAATGGAGTGGATGGTGGAATCTGAGTATAGCCAGTCTTTTAGCCTATTTCTTAGAGGTCCTAGTACAGTGTAGTTGATGTACTGTATAGTTTGTAGGAACAATAAATAGAAGAGTTGATTGTATTAGTATCTCTACTGAGTTGGTTTTTACTGCTGTCTGTGTCCCTGTTGGAGAAATTCAACCTTTCTACTCGTCCTAGTGACCATTGTCCCTGATACAGAAAGCAATGGGAAAGCCAAAATGTTTGAACAGTCAGAGGAACAGGAAATGAAGGAAAATCTTCCAAGGGAGGTACCTTTTCTGGTATTAACAATCCTTTTACTTTCTGCTGTGTCTCTGGGACAGGAAATAAAGAAATTATCTGCCAATGAGGCATAGAGAGCAAGAAAAACAAACTGACAGGTGTCTACCTTCCCCACCACACTCCTGGGATAGGAATTATTGGGAATTTAGGCTGTTAAAACATTATAAAGTGACAACTGGGTAAGGAAACATAATCTCATGCTATAGGAAAATGATACAGTTGCAGTAGAAAAATATTATATTCAGTGTAACGGAACCGGAACCCCAGACCACACTTGGGTATATTCCGTTATACCGCAGCTTCCCTGTCCGAACACCATCCACGGACCACACCCTTGAAATCCCTCAGGAAATAGACAGCACCCAACTCTTCTTAAAACACAAAGTCAGCTCCTTTATTTTACACACACAACAAGTTATATACACAGGGCGGGGAAACACAACCAGGAACAGGAAACACATCATCGGCCCACCCCATCAGTGGGGAGGGCTACAGGAAACACATCATCACCCCTCCCCATCCAACCAAGACACAGAACAATGGGGCAGCACATGGCAAAAGGACAACACACCAATACACTATAGACATTCACATACAGACCCTGTACCCTAACAGGCACAGGGTCACTTAAACATAAGAATTTGGGAAGATGATACAGAGGTCCCCCCACCCCCAAAAGTCACTCCCGTCACATTCAGTCTCTAAGTTTTGGATGTCTCCCATGTGAATGTGTCATTCAGATATTATTTGTCCTATTGTTCAGGAAGAGTAAGAATCACAGCAATAACTGCAACTTACTTACATCTGGGACCCATATCTAAGGATAATTTCATCTAATTCACTAAATCATTTTTGCCTATACTCTCTAGTCCATTATTCATATTTACATGTGTTGAATGCAGTGTTTTCCTACTGAAAACACATCTCAAAATGGTTAGCAATTTTTGATTTCCAAAATATAGCTTTGTGTTCAGTAAGGAATGTATTTTTCTTTGAATACTGTCGATTAGCTTGTTGAACAGACAAACTTTTATTTGACTCTATTGATTGCAGTTGTTATTATGTGTGCTTGCCTGCGTTGAAGCATGGAAGTTATTAGATTCCACCTAAATTCTTAATGCAAGCTACTCAATAGTCATATACACAACATTTATCACAGAAATAGGCAACCTTTGGAACTCCAGCTGTAGCTGAACTGCATCTTCCCTCATGCTCGGTCATCCTTCCCCAAAGCTGTATCGACTTCATATCTTCACTCACTCTACAAGAGATTATAGACACTAACTATGGAATATAATAAAAAACTGAACTCCAGGCTTAGAAAAATCATTGCCTATGGAAGAACCCTGCCTTAAAGTGGAAGTATAAGCTAAAAATAACTAATGTTAAAATTGTTGTTTCCCTAAGATGGCTGGAACATAAGTAAAAGGAGAGTGAACTGTTTAACCCTGGCGAAACGTAGATGGTGCCAAAAAGACTTTGGACAATAAGTGTATTATTAAATATATAGAGGCCTAGCGAGCGCATATATAAGCAGCTAAGTGCACCAAAAAAGGAACCACAAAACCTTTCAAATAGCAAGCAAATAAAGGAAGCGCTAAAATACCAATAAAAACTTTAAAATGAAAATTCATGTGTTGTGTACAGTCATATGCTGACAAGCCCCTCAATTAGTATGAAGAGTGCTGATAAGTTAAAGGTAGATGTGACAGTTCTGTTATGAACTCCAGTGAAGTATCTAGTGAGAAAATGATAAGACTGCCCACTAACCAGTCTTAATGCGCATATAGAAATGCAAAAACTGCCGGGAGTCTTATAGGGGTACAGCCAGGTGGAGTGATGATGTCCGCCAGGGGGTCCCTCTGTTGAGTGGTTGGTACAGGTCTGGTCTATCACTTCCTTGCTCTGGTCCAAATGGATCGCCTGGGGTCCTGGTCTGGGGTTAAATGCTCAATGCAGAGCAACAAATATATGGATACCCATAGTGTAGTAATTCAAGTATTTATTGAGCATAAAAAGTATAGGTGATGTACATACATAAGTATATCTAAGCACAGGGTGACTGTGGGTATAGGCAGAAGCGCAGCAAGAAAACTGCTGAATACACTGACCAGTACATAAATAGTGGGGGCCGCCGGACCGCCTTGATCTGGCGGCGTGACGTCAAGGCGTGCAAGGGCTCCTCCTAAGTGTATTATGACTTACCTATAGTGGGTGTTCATATCTATCCTGCGAGTTCTCTGTGTTGGTGGTGGAGGAACACTGGAGCTCAGTACTAAAACTACACTGTTTGAAGAATTTGCACAGAAATATCTGCATGAAATTAACTGCACAGACACTTTATTGAGGCCATAGAGCCGGAAATTGTGACAAATAGTGGCATGAGATCACTTTTAAATGTGGATACATTAATTTGTTGATAATTGTTTGCACAGTTATATTATTTCTATATTTGTTTCTTAATATTACATGTAGCACTGTATATTTATTAGTGTTAGTGTCAGTTTTGAGTGCATGTACAGCACTTTGATTAAAGCTGCTGTAGTGTGTTTTTGTTTGTTTTCCTTTGCATCCCAACGCTGGTGTATAATAATAAGGATTGCCATTAAAGTGGCCAGATTTACTGCCATCTTTTTGGGCATTCTGTATTCCTAACTCTCTCTCCCAAAGTGTATTCAGCCAAAAGATTGCACAAAGACTACAGTGGCTGTGTTCAACATATTTACTCCATTATACAGCAAGGATCTAACCCTAAGTGAGAAATGTTAGCCTGTCATACCATTCTCAGGGGATGGGGAGCATTATTCCACACCACATTGAGAGGGGGGTGCAGCACCTAAAATGAGTTTGCTACCAGACAAGGAGGCAACCTATGTTCTGGAAAACCACAGTAATCATCATGCATCTAAGAATAAATAGTTTTAAGTAATATGTTTCATATATGGTTAAATAAGTTTTTATTTAACACTTTTAAAAATAGGTTTGGCATGTAATAGCAAGTTACATAGTAAAAGTAGGGAGTAGACAGTACAGATATTGGTCACAAATGGAAAGACAAATACAAATACACTGCTCAAAAAAATTAAAAGAACACTTCACTTAGAAAACCCTTCAGATCTCAATGGGGAAAAATATCATGCTGGCTATCTATACTGATATGGACTGGATAATGTGTTAGGAACATAAGGATGCCCCATTGTTTGATGGAAATGAAAATTATTAACCTACAGATGACTGAATTCAAAGACACCCCAAAGTGAAAAAATGATGCAGCAGCCTAATCCATTTTGCGGACATTTCATTGCAGCAACTCAAAATGTATTCAGTAGTTTGTATGGCCCCCACATACTTGTATGCCTGCCTGACAATGTCGGGGTATGCTCCTAATGAGACAATGGATGGTGTTCTGGGGTATTTCCTCCCAGACCTGGAACAAGGCATCACTGAGCTCCTGGACAGTCTGAGGTGCAACCTGGCGGCATTGGATTGACCAAAACATGATATCCCAGAGGTGTTCTATTGGATTTAGGTCAGGCGAGTGTGGGGGCCAATCAATGTTATTGATTCCTTCATCCAGCAGGAACTGTCTGCATACTCTTGCCACATGAGGCCGGGCATTGTTGTGCACCAGGACGAACCCAGGAGCCACTGCACCAGCGTAGGGCCTGACAATGGGTCCAAGGATTTTATCCCAATACCTAATAGCAGTCAGGGTGCCATTGTCTAGCCTGTAGAGGTCTGTGTATCCCTCCTTGGATATGCCTCCCCAGACCATCACTGACCCACCACCAAAACGGTCATGCTGAACAAAGTTGCAGGCAGCATAACGTTCTCTGCGGCTTCTCCAGACCCTTTCAGGTCTGTCACATGTGCTCAGGGTGAACCTGTTCTCATCTGTGAAAAGCACAGGGCGCCAGTAGCGAACCTGCCAATTCTAGTGTTCAATGGCAAATGTCAATCAAGCTCTATGGTGCCAGACAATGAGCACAGGGCCCACTAGAGGAAGTCAGGCCCTCAGGCCACTCTCATGAAGTCTGTTTCTGATTGTTTGGTCGGAGACATTCACACCAGTGGCCTGCTGCAGGTCATTTTGTATGGCTCTGGTAGTGCTCATCCTGTTCCTTCTTGCACAAAGGAGCGATACCAGTACTGCTGATGGGTTAAGGACCTTCTACGGTTCAGCTCTCCTAGAGTAACTGCCTGTCTCCTGGAATCTCCTCCATGCTCTTGAGACTGTCTTGGGAGACACAGCAAACCTTTTGGCAATGGCAAGTATCCATACCATCCTGGAGGAGTTGGACTGCCTGTGCAACCGCTGTAGGGTCCAGGTATCGCCTCATGCTACCAGTAGTGACACTAACCCTAGCCAAGTGCAAAACTAATGAAAACCAGTCAGAAAAGATGAGTAGGGAAACAAAATGTCAGCGGTCTCCACCTGTAAAACCATTCCTGTTTTGGGGGTCGGCTCATTGTTGCCCATCTAGTGCACCTGTTGTTAATTTCATTAACACCAAAGCTGCTGAAACTATTTAACAATCTCCACTGCTACTTAACAGACCAGATCAATATCCCAGGAGTTTAATTGACTTGATGCTATACTCTGACTAAAAAGTGTTCCTTTAATTTTTCTTGAGCGGTGTACAATCTGTACAGCTGAACAGGTTAATGTTGTGCCTCTAAGACCTCCAAATAGGCCTTGAAAAATGAAATGAGGCACAAGCAAAATCAACAGAATCAATGACAAACGGGGGTATTGGACCTATGCAATCAAGAAAAACTCAAAAATTGTAAGTCCAGACATTATGAATTCTAGAGGGTATTATATAAGGAAATGTAAGAAAATTAAATAAGTGCTCAAAGACATTAAATAATATGTTTACTGTATATTCAGCATTATCACCATTCAGATTCTCTTCATGACAGCAGGTTGGGATGGTTCTTTCTCTTGATGTCTACATTGCTCCCCACTGCTTATGTATCAGGGAATTCCTGACAGGTCCAAAAGATTGTAGCAGTGGTGTGGTGACATTACAACAAGGGTAGGCAAAAAGACCAGTCAGTGGCAGGTCCAGTTTGCAGGACTGGATCACTTGTTTCCACTTGAGATGAGCTCAAGATCCAGACTTTTTCACTCATTCAACAGAAACCAAATGTCATATACATACAGTAGCAGTATTTCTTCCACTTCTATATATGACAGTTTTCTACCTTAATTAATATGTTAGGAAGTACAGGGTGTCATCTCCTGCTTTGTGCAACCAGTGACATCACCTGTCCCCATTAATGTACTGGGATTGTCTACATTGCTCCCCACTGCTTATGTATCAGGGAATTCCTGACAGGTCCAAAAGATTGTAGCAGTGGTGTGGTGACATTACAACAAGGGTAGGCAAAAAGACCAGTCAGTGGCAGGTCCAGTTTGCAGGACTGGATCACTTGTTTCCACTTGAGATGAGCTCAAGATCCAGACTTTTTCGCTCATTCAACAGAAACCAAATGTCATATACATACAGTAGCAGTATTTCTTCCACTTCTATATATGACAGTTTTCTACCTTAATTAATATGTTAGGAAGTACAGGGTGTCATCTCCTGCTTTGTGCAACCAGTGACATCACCTGTCCCCATTAATGTACTGGGATTGTGCTATATGGTGAGTAGTGTGCAGGTCATTTTCTTAGTATCTGTTCTTGCATAATAACATTCCCCATGTCCAATGCTCGGTGCTAGAAAAGGCTGCTACTCAGCACTAGCAAAGGCTTCTTAGGCTCCCAGCAGCACTGTTGGCTCCAGAGAAACTCTTGGATTTTGGATTAGAGGCGTTCCTATCTTCCACAAACAGAAAGTGGCTTCTAGCTAATTAAGGAAACCTTTTCACCAGAGAGTTCATTTCACAACAATATTTCCAACAATTTTCAAGAGCATTTTACATTTTCTTACTTGTAAAAGTCTCCCTTTTGTAGACATTCAGAAGGCCTGAAACTGCTGCTGGGTGCTGTCTTCAAGAATGTGATGCCAGAAGACTCAGAGTGGTGATATTCTATGGTATTCTCCTTCACTCCTCTCTCAGCAGCTATATAAAAGATTATGTAGCAAGGTGAGGGGAGGGGTGGAGGACATGGGTCCACTGCATAAAGAGCAAATAGCAAAGAGAGAGAGAGGGGAAAATGTGCAATGGGATTTATACTTCAAGGAGTTGTCAAATTCCCTACCTCAATATCTATAACAAAAATGGCGCTTTTCCCATTCTGATAGAATGATAATCAATAATGTGAATATTACAAAATACATAAATATAGTGAACATTGATTACAACCATAAACCATATAAAAATAGTCTATGCAAGAAATAATCATCATAAATCATAATGTCCATAAATTAATTTTATCCATTCAATGACCTTCTGTAAATTTTCACTGTATGCCCAGCACATTTGTGAAATTCCACTTGATGTCTATTCACCACCACGTGATAAAAGGCTTACCAGATCTACTTCAATTCCTGCATATCACATAATCAAGACAGGCTTAGAGGAAACAGATGTCACCAGGGTCTCCTTCTTTTGAACAATATCGTTGTGACAATACACACATGTATTTAAAGGTTAAAACATCCATTCAGTCCGAGCTTCAGTTTCATATCATGTGATTCAGAGGTGCGGTTGCTCCAATAAACATTGACTTTAAAACAGCAATCGCCTTTGAGCCGTGGTTCACACTGATGCGGTGTGGAATTCACAGCGTTTTCAGTGCGAATTCCCCACCGCATCACAATCGCACCCCGTTCATACGAAACAATGCAGATGTGTATATTAAGTTAACAACACCCCGACATTGGTCCGCAAGGCGCAGTGCAATGTGCAATGTCTCAAATGACGTGCTGGAGCGATTATGGCGCAAAACCATATCCCCTCGTGCGTTCTCCCTCTACAAATCCGCCTTCCACACCTACACCACCTCCCTCCACGCTTCCAAGCAAGCCTATTTCGTAACCCTCATCAACACCCTCTCCTCCTGTCCTCGCCGTCTCGTCTCCACTTTCAAATCCCTGCTCTCTCCCCCCCCCCCACCTCCACTCAGTACCTCACTCACCGCCCATGAAATTGCCAATCATTTCCAAAACAAGATTGACGCAATCCGTAAGGACATTGTCCATTCACAATCTACCTCTCCACCTAGCCTCCCTCCCTCCATCACCCCCTCAACTCTCTCCTCCTCTGACCTCGCAACCGCACCGCCCCCCACCATACCTAACGCCCCGCACACTACAACCTCCCCAACACTCTGCTCCTTCAGCCCTGCTACCACTGAGGAGGTCACCAAAGTCTTCACTAAAGCCCGCCTCACCATTTGCCTCCTGGACCCTATCCCCTCACAACTCCTCCTCTATCATTTGCTCCCTCACCCACATCTTCAATCTCATCCTCTATACTGGCACATTGCCCTCCACCCTAAAGCACGCACACATCACCCCTATACTCAAAAAACCCTCCCTTGACCCCACGGACCTAAACAACCTTAGACCCATCTCCCTGCTGCCACTCACTTCCAAGCTCCTTGAGCGCTTAGCCTACAATCGCCTAAGCGCCTACCTCACTGATAACAACCTCCTTGATCCACTACAGTCTGGCTTCTGTCCCCTACACTCCACCGAAACCGCCCTACTTAAAATCACTAACGGCTTGCTAACCGCCAAAGCTAATGGCCACTACTCAGTCCTCCTGCTCCTCGACCTCTCCGCGGCCTTCGACACAGTCGACCACCCCCTCTTCCTTACTAAACTGCACTCCTTTGGCATCAGGGACGCTGCTCTCTCCTGGTTCTCCTACCTATCCCAACGCTCCTTCAGCATTACCTATAACGCTGCCACCTCCCCCTCTCTCCCCCTCTCTGTTGGTGTCCCCCAAGGCTCTGTCCTCGGACCCCTCCTCTTCTCCATCTACACCTCCTCCCTTGGAAAACTGATACACTCTCACGGCTTCAACTATCACCTCCATGCCGACGACACACAAATTTACCTCTCCACCCCTCAACTCACCCCCTCACTCTCCGCCCGCATCGCCTACCTCCTGAACGACATATCAGACTGGGTGTCGCTCCATTTCCTCAAGTTAAACCTGTCCAAAACCAAGCTCCTAGTCTTCCCCCCAGCCTGCGCCCCCCCCATCCTCTCCATCACGACTAGCAACACCACCATCAATCCCACCCCACACACCAAAGTCCTGGGTGTCACCCTGGACTCAAACCTTTCCTTCCAACCTCATGTCCAATCACTATCAAAGTCATGCAGGCTCCACCTCCGCAACATCTCCAACATACGTACGTTCCTCACCTCAGACACTACTAAACAACTCGTACACTCCCTCATTATCTCACGCCTGGACTACTGCAACTCCCTTCTCACTGGCCTACCCAAACAAATGCTATCCCCACTCCAGTCTATCTTGAACTCAGCGGCTAGACTCATCCACCCCACCAACCGCTCCACATCTGCCACCCCCCTCTGCCAATCCCTTCACTGGCTCCCGATTGCCCAACGCATTAAATTCAAATTACTAACTCTGACATACAAAGCCATTCACAACACTGCCTCAAACTACCTAACCGACCTGATACCCAAATACCACCCTACCCGTGCCCTTCGCTCCTCACAGGACCTCCAACTCTCCAGCTCCCTGGTCTCCTCCTCCCACGCCCGACTGCAGGACTTCTCCAGGACTTCCCCCATCCTCTGGAACTCCCTGCCCCAATCCATCAGACTATCACCTACCCTCCTCACCTTCAGGCGCACCCTGAAAACCCACCTCTTCAGGGAAGCCTACCCCCCACCCTCACCTAACAACCGATCTCCTCCACTCCTCCTACCACTCCATCCCCCACAGCCACTTCCTCCTGTACCACTATCCCCTCCCTCCTAGATTGTAAGTTCGAAAGAGCAGGGCCCTCAAACCCCTCGTGTATTGTATTGTACTGTTTTGTCTCATGTTCTGTCCCCCCCGCTATTGTACAGCGCTGAGCAAACCCTTTGGCACTATATAAATACTATATAATAATAATAATGTGCAGAATCAGATCACATAGGTGTGAATACCTATGCGATCCGATTCTAGTGCGGACCAAAAAAAGGGTCTTGCACGTTTTTGGTGCAGGTGCGGTGTGAATAGAGCCGTACAAAATGTATGGCTCTGATCGCACCGCATACAAATCGCATGTGATTTGTACAGGAATGCTGTGTGAACCTAAAATTCAATCCACCTTAGCCAAGATTTCTTTAAAAACATCCAGAGTTGTCAGACTGGTTAGAATGAAACATTTCTCTGTGCTGAGGTTAGGCCCCTCCCTGCCAGCTGTCTGGGATTTTAAAGGTGGTTAGTGGTGGTGAATAGACACCAAGTGGAATTTCGCACATGTGCTGGGCATAGATTTTGAGTGAAAATTCACATTCACAAATTCACAAGGTCATTGGATGTATACAATTATTATGGACATTATGATTTATGATGCTTATTTCATGCAGAGACTATTTTCATATGGTTTGTGGTTGTAATCAATGTTCATATATATATATATATATATATATATAATGTTCATATTTATATATTTTGTAATATTCACGTTATTGTGTATCATTCTATCAAAATGGGAATAGCACCGTTTTTGTTATAGATATTTTTGTACACAGAGTGTTGACACCCTGTAAAGAGCTGCTTCCCTGCACTATTATTTCTTTTTTTTTTTCAAGGTTTTAGATAGCACCCCATGGTGTATTTGTTGTAAATTCCCTATGACATTTAGAGACAGTGCAGGTGAATACAAAAATTGTTTATTGAACTGAACAATGCTGCAAATAAGCATTTGAAATACTTAATTCTTTAGTGTCTTACTTGCAATTTTTTAAAGTTGGTGACAGGGTTTCCTTAAAGGCTAAGTTCACTTTTTTCCTAAATTTTAGCTTCCATATGTATCAATATACCAGTAGTGTGCCTCTGATACAGAAAGAAAAACTTTTTATACGTTCTAGAACTGGCTTTACCTCGGCCTCCTATAGAAAACTCCTACAGTCTCCTATAGAAAACTCCTCCACCTTCAAAAACAGTTAAAAGGATATAATTCAGCAGCTAACCTCATTAAAAAACATACTGCACCTGCCTCCCCCTCCAGAAGATTGCTCCCACCCATTTCTGTGCTTACAATCAATGTCAGTGAACACCATTCTCACTGAATGCACAACCAGGGTCTTCTTAATTTTGTATGTTACCTTTTGAATTGATTGCTCATTTGGCAGAGTGTGCAGGAGCTGAGTGATCACATAACAGCCTATGTGAAGCAGAACTGTAATATGGAAAACAGTAGAGGTCTGTCCCTGTAAATCTGTAAAACTCACCATACACTATAAAATCTGATTAAATCTACCATCTACTATATCATGCAAGGGCCTGCTCAATTGGATACAGAGTGATTGAATAAATAGATGTGTCCTTCGATTATAAAGTTTTAGTACATCTAAAGGAGATTGTACAATCAGACTGTATAGTGCAAGCTGCAACATGTTAAAATGTCCCAAGAGCTATTTGCCATGTGAAGGCAGCACATTGAAATCAAGGGGCTACCCTATGTGCATCGTGGGAACAAACAAAAAAATGTCCTCTCCCATGACATTAGATATGAATGGGGTCTGAAAGTGACATTGGTACGTTTTACAAGAACAATGAGGCTCCATTCCCTGCACAGAAAATGCAATGCAAACGTGCATCATACTTGCATTGCCCTTAAATGTTAATGGGACCCCAAGCTCAGGTAGCAGGCGCATGTTCTCTGTGAGAGAAACTTGCTGCATGCACACCAAAAAACATGGTAAAAAATATGCCATGCTCCACTCTTAAGAAAAAGTTCTGGAACTTCTTTGGAGCGTTTGTCACGCATAGACCAGCTCATTTATGAACGGGCTGCTGTATGTGTGATGAGCAGAAACATCCGAAATCCCCATAAATATGTGTGCGGGAATGGGAGTTCCCCCTATGCAGAAATGTGAATGGGGACTGATAGCTAAGTGTCTCTGTCCACTCCCTCCTATGTACTTGTATAAAGCTGTCCATACACTATGCAATCTAATTTTACAATTTTACCAAAACTATGGAACAGGAGGACCCACCTGAATAATCCATTCAATTTTGTATCAAATCAGACAGGCCTTTGCACTACATAGCTGATAGTAAATCTAAAGGAGATTGTACAATCAGATTTTACAGTTAACCACTTGCTCTCCAGAAAATTTACCCCCTATCTGAACAGGCCATTTTTTGTGATACGGCGCTGCATTACTTTAACTGACAATTGTGTGGTCATGCAACGCTGTACATAAATTACATTTATGTCATTTTTTCCCCACAAATAGAGCTTTCTTTCGGTGGTATTTGATCATCTCTGAGTTTTTTTATTTTTTTTTGCGCTATAAACAAAAAGAGACCATCAATTTTGAAAAAAAAAACAATATTTTTGTCTTTTTGCTTTAAAACATATCCAATTAAAAAAAATGTAAAAATCAGATTTTATAATAAATTTAGGCCAAAATGTATTCTGCTACATGTCTTTGCTGAAAAAAAAATCCCAATACATGTAAATTAATTGGTTTACATGAAAGTTGTAGCGTTTACAAATGGTGGTATAGATACTGGAATATTTTCAGAGCAATGCAGTGCAATACAAAGTGTGCAGAAGCTAACAGGGGAGAGATGTGTATTGTATACATACAGGTCTCTCCCCCTTCGGTGATACATGGAGATCACCGGGTGCTAGCGGGGAATCACCTTCCGGGACCCAGTGATCGACAGGTGAGGCCGCCAATGGCGGTGCGGGTATACGTGATTTTACGCACCCCTGCCGCCCTGTAGCAGTATTTCTGCTATAGGGTGGTGGGAAAGTAGTTAAGGGAAGAAGTAGGACAATGGGTGAAATTAAAACAAAAGGTAGTATAGTAACGAGGGAGGTGTGGTCCAGAGTGGTAATACACACCCTATTCTGTGATGCATATGGCAGTGCATGATGGGAGATGAAGCATCCTGGAATGTCACATGATCTACATACAGGAAGTGATGGAAGCAGAAAGCATATTTTTGAAATTGCAAACAACTGAAAACTGAAAGCTGCCCTGGATGAGGTAAGTGAGAGGTAAGTACATTGGGATGGCTTGGGAAGAAAAGATATTAGAAAGGCTTCTATTTATTATGGAAAGTGAAATTCTGCCTGAAAAGGTGGCCTTTACATTTTGGACGCTGCATAGGTACTGTAGATGAATGAAGAATTAGGCTCCATGTACACTGCAGATGATAAACTCACATTTAGGAGCTTTTCTACGTTTTTTTTCAGCAGCCCCTGAACTCACCCTAATGTTTCCCTATGTGTCCATGTACACATCGTCGTTTACAGGCAGTTGAGTTTACAGTTGTTTTTTTTTAACACACCAAACTTGCATTCAGGGGTAGATTTTATCAGTGTTTCAGATGCCAAATGCTTGTAAACGCGTGTAAACGTGGCTAACCGCGTTTATAAGCATTTGCGTTTGGAATTTTTTTTTAACTCTTTAATTTCCAGATGCTGTCCAGAGCCTTTTTTCATCATGAAAAATGCATGCAAAGCGTTTTCCTGGTACTCAAATGGACCTGATACACTATACTTTGAGGTTTCGCATGAAAGAAAATATGTTAGACACTGCTGCAATAATTTCTGTACAGAAATGAGCTGGAACACATCCAAACACCACAAAAAAAAAAAAGGACAGCTAATCTCAACACATACTGCTCTCTCTATTTCTCTCAAAATGTCTGAAGTAGTAAATTTTTTACTGTTTTTCAGTGCATTCTGGGCATTTTGGAAGTTCTCCTGAGGTTATCTTTAAAAAACGCTTCTAAACGCAAACGCAAACACGGTATGCAAACGAGGCTAAACAGATGGTTTTTAACCTACAGTATGTTTTCCAGCAGTCAGTTTCCATCATTCAGAAGTGTCCCATGTACATGGAGCCTTAAAATGGACAAATGTGCATGTGTATTGAACTGTACTGTCTCCCTTTATATTGTAAAGTGCTGAGCAAGCTGTTGGCGCTATATAAATCCTGTATAATAATAATAATGTGTTGTTTCTGTTTGCTTCAGCTAGTCACATCTATCTTTGTTTCGGGTGTCAAGGACCATGAGAATAGCATCTCATGAACAAACAATTTTTACCTGGCCCAGATGACCTTCTCATGTATATGGTATGTGCAGGTAGCCCTAGCCAACTGTTGTATACAATAAATCAGACAGGTTTTAAATTCTTCAACCAAATGTCCTTGCTTCTCTTTACACATCTTCACAAGCATACAAATGTACATTAAAGTGTTTTTTTTTTACTGATATTTTTATTTCCTGTGAAATACTTAGTGATCCTGTTAGTTTCTCCTCTTGTCTGTTCAATTGTGAACATGCTGAGCTTGGAATCAGATCCATGGTGTGGTCAATTTGCATATCTATTCTTCCTGCATGGAGACGTCACATGCCGTGCCCATGCACAGCATCCCTATATCTCCTGCAGTCAGTTTAGCCACCATCCCCTGTCCAGCACTGCTGTTTTGGACAGCGCCTCCCAGCAGAAGTCATACCGTCAGCACAAAAGCATGTAGAATGCAACACATGCAGAGGGGAACGTGTTTCCAAACCATGTGTGAGGTCATCCTGCCTGCCCACTATATCGACACACATTCACAAGCAAAAGAGGCCTGATTGCTAAAGATACGGAAATGAGAATGTACAAAACATTTTTTTTTTAATATTAACATGTAAGTATGGTAGAAAAATAATAATTACTTTCTTGTAGTGTACTTTTGCTGTATTTTATTATACTTAATAAAAGCTTCCATGTTAAACCTTACATGAGATTTTAATGATTGAGTTTACATACTTTAAAGGTTAAGTTCACCTTTTGAGAAAAAATAATAAATGCCCCGTTTTTTTGCAGGTAAAAAAATTAGCATTTATTATTTTTTTTCTAGGAGCCTGCAGAGCATTGCACCCGTGATCAGCAGATCATGAGTACAATGTCACGTTCCTGCAGACTCTCAAGATAGCTGTCTGCCGTACCTCCAATACGGGCAGGCAGCTGGATCAAGAAGATCAATTAACTATGAGATTGCTTGCTAACATCCTGATAGTTAATTGAGAACTACAAATTGTGACAGCAGGTGCAGGGAGAAGATCCCCGCCTGCTGCACAAGGGAAGGGGGGATCTGGGGGAGAAGGTGCAGATGCTGGAACATAGTACATGTTCCACCTTAAAAATTTAAACTTTCCAATATGCTTTTGACAGGCAGGGACATGGAAATGCCATGAAATATTTTTAAAAAGTTGTACATTTTATGAAATGACTATTGTGGTATATGCTGCTTAGTATAGTTAATTGATATAACCAGGAAACATTGGAAGAAGCAAGCTTTCTGTTTTACGTGAAGAGCTGTCACCAAGAGCCAACATAAAAAAAGTGAGAGACTACAGCACCCAGCACGGGTGTAAAATTAAAGAATCTTGTGAATCCTCATTACGGACCCTGTACCCTGAACTTTGACATGTGCTTCTTGAATTACTTATTAGCATTCATAATTTACCAAATAAAACCAGAAAATTAATTGAAAATTGTAAATGTTACCTTTCTGTCCTGTTCCGTCTTACTTTGTTGCTCTAGCAACAAGTCCATTGAGTGGTGATGCTTAATGAATAATTTTATTCTTACCGGAGTTCTGTTTAATTCAATATCAGCCATGCAAAAAGACATTACAAAAGTCACTAAGTCAGTGCAAAGTGCTTTTATTCATCTTTAGTGCGTCAAGTGATTACTCTGTTTTTAATAACCAAAGCTGGAAATCGTTATGCATTATCAACTCGACTGTTTCCTCTATGTTAATCAGCTATGTTAATCCATAGAGAATACACACTTGGGTTAGTTGATAAGTTTTATACTAAACATTCATGTATAATGCAAATGTATTCACTCAAGCATTAACCGTGTTTATTGAATTAAAGAAAGTTGCTAGCCCAATAAATCACAATCCACAGTGCAATTTTTTTATTGGTTTTCCATGTCCAATATGTGTGATAAGAAAAATGGTTTGATGAGGGTGGATAGGGGCTGAAGACTACAGAGGATCATCCCTAGCAGGAGAAAACCTATTGGAATATGAAAATATTTGGTCATTAGACTGTTGTTCTTTTCTGTGTGTGTAGCTGTAGCCATGGTATTGTGAATATCTTGGAATAATGCCTATGAAGTAGTGGACATGTAGACCGGACTTACCCCTTCCACAATTATCAAACAAGCATCAATGGCTAGGAAACACATAGAGGAATGGTGTGTTTTTATACATTTTTGGCCATTACCTTTCATTAACTAAGGACAGGTATTGAAATACAAAAGTACCCAAAGGGGATGCATAATCTTCTCTACCTTTATTTCCACATAATATTTTTAATCTAATCATTTTGGTTAATAGTTATCAACCTTTTTTGTTGGTATAGTTTGTGATTATACAAACATGGGGGCCACCATTTTTATTTATTTATGCAGGTTCTGCTTCCTCCTTTACAGTGCTGTATTGTGATTGTGCTCTACTGCTTCTTCTCACAAGTCTTTGAGTCATCTGACTCACCAAAAGAAAAAGCACTTCTATTTTGGCTGATAAGTTAGAAGACAAAGAAGACACTTAAAATATAAATACTGCAACGATAACTTAAAATGTGCGCTCACTAAAATTACTAACTAGTTTCTTTTAATGACATCTAACCTTGAAGTAAATGCAAACTGCGCTAAATCTGACTTCCAGTAAAACAGCTAATTGCTTAGTACATATATACACTATATTGCCAAAAGTATTCGGACGCCTGCCTTTACACGCACATGAATTTTAATGGTATCCCAGTCTTAGTTCGTAGGGTTCAATATTGAGTTAGCCCACCCTCTGCAGCTATAACCACTTCAACTCTTCTGGGAAGGCTGTCCACAAGGTTTAGGAGTGTGTCTTTGGGAATGTTTGACCATACTACCAGAAGCGCATTTGTGAGGTCAGACACTGATGTTGGACGAGAAGCCATGGCTCACATTCTGCACTCTAATTCATCCCAAAGGTGTTCTATCTGGTTGAAGTGCAGGCCAGTCATGTTCCTCCGACCCAAACTCGCTCATCCATGTCTTTATGGACTTTTCTTTGTGCACTGGTGCACGGTCATGTTGGAACAGGAAGCTGCCATCCCGAAACTGTTCCCATAAAGTTGGGAGCACGAAATTGTCCAAAATGTCTTGGTATGCTGATGCCCTAAGAGTTCCCTTCACTGGAACTAAGGGGCCAAGCCCAACCCCTGAAAGACAACCCTACACTATAATCCCCCTCCACCAAACTTTACACTTGGCACAATGCAGTCAGGCAAGTACTGTTCTCCTGGCAGCCTCCAAACCCAGACACATCCATTGGATTTCCAGACAAAGAAGCATGATTGGTCACTCCAGAGAACACGTCTCCACTGCTCTAGAGTCCAGTGGCAGCGTGCTTTACACCACTGCATCCGACACATTGCATTGCACTTGGTGATATAAGGCTTGTATGCAGCTGCTTGGCCATAGAAACCTATTCCCTGAAGCTCTCTACGCACTGTTGTTGTGCTAATCTGAAGGTCACATGAAGTTTGGAGGTCTTTATCTGTTGACTGTGCAGACAGTTAGCGACTTCTGTGCACTGTGCGCTTTAGCATGCACTGACCTCGCTCTGTCATTTTACGTAGCCTACCACTTCGTGGCTGAGTTGCTGTTGTTCCCACTTGCTTCCACTTTGTTTTAATACCACTAACAGTTGACCATGGAATATTTAGTATCAAGGAAATTTCACAGATGGACTTATTGCACAGGTGGCAACCTATCATGGTACCACGCTTGAATTCACCGAGCTCCTGAGAATGACCAGTTTTTTCACAAATTTGTAGAATCAGTCTGCATGCCTAGGTGCTTGACTCTGTACACCTGTGAACACCTGAATCCAATGATTTGGAGGGGTGTCCAATAAGTTTGTCAATATAATATATATATATATATATATATATATATATATATATATAGACTAGCAAAGGATTTGTACTTTTGTCAAACCAGTCAAGAAGTTTACACAGTCCTTCCAAATAGCATAGCTACGTCATTACCTTAGTTTTCTTTGAAATGAAGATATATTGAAAGATGTGGCACTTGAATAATACAACAATATTAATAAAAGTAAGTATGTTCAGATTTCTATACTCTACTAAAGAATACTGCCTAATTGTTTACCTGTACCCAGGCATTCATTAACCACCCCAGGAACCTGACACTTTCATCACCTTTCTGCCCAGGCAATTTTTCCATTTTCAACACTGTCACAATTTGAATGACAATCACTCAGGCATGCAACACCTTACCCAAATGACTTTTTCTATCTTTTTTGTAGATAGATAGACTTTTCATTTAGTGGGGTTTAATCACCACTGGATTTTTTAATTTTTTGACTGAAAACTTTGAAAAAAAAAGTTTTTCTTCGTTTCTGTTATAAAATTTCACAAGTAAAACATCTTTCTAAATTTAGGCCAAAACATATTCTGCTACATTTGTTTAGTAAAAAAAATCCAAATCAAATCAGTGTATATTATTTAGTCTGTGTGAAAGTGATAGTCTGCAAACTAAAGTGCAAACATTAGTCTGTGTGAAAGTGTCTGTCTGCAAACTCAAATATATTTGAAAATTGATCATTCCTGATTAGAGATGAGCGAATTATTCAAAAATTCGATTCCGCTGATTCGCCGAATTTGAGGAAGAAATTCGATTTGATGCGAATTCATTCGCTATGAATTTAACTTATAAAAAGGGTTTCTAGGCTTCAGAGAGCCTTTAAATTAGTGCAGAACACCGTACCTTTAATTTAAATGCCCTTGGAGATGAGGAAGGAGAAGGAGAAGGATGAGAAGAAGGAGAAGGAGAAGGATGAGAAGAAGGAGAAGGAGAAGGATGAGAAGAAGGAGAAGGATGAGAAGAAGGAGAAGGATGAGAAGAAGGAGAAGGAGAAGGATGAGAAGAAGGAGAAGGATGAGAAGAAGGAGAAGGATGAGAAGAATGAGAAGGAGAAGGATGAGAAGAAGGAGAAGGAGAAGGATGAGAAGAAGGAGAAGGATGAGAAGAAGGAGAAGGAGAAGGATTAGAAGAAGGAGAAGGATGAGAAGAAGGAGAAGAATGAGAAGAAGGATGAGAAGAAGGAGAAGGATGAGAAGAAGGAGAAGGATGAGAAGAAGAAGGATGAGAAGAAGAAGAAGGATGAGAAGAAGGAGAAGGATGAGAAGAAGAAGAAGGATGAGAAGAAGAAGAAGGATAAGAAGAAGAAGAAGGATGAGAAGAAGGAGAAGGATGAGAAGAAGAAGAAGGATGAGAAGAAGAAGAAGGATGAGAAGAAGAAGAAGGATGAGAAGAAGGAGAAGGATGAGAAGAAGAAGAAGGATGAGAAGAAGAAGAAGGATGAGAAGAAGGAGAATTCCAAGCCGGCAAAAAGTGTATCTGCAGAGCTCCGCTATTTCTTAGCGGAGCTCTGCAGATACACTTAGCGGAGCTCTGCAGATACACTTTTTGCCGGCTTGGAATTCTTCTTATTTTCATCCTACTTCTTCTTCTTCTTCATCCTCATCCTCTTCTTCTTCTTCTGAGGATGAGGATGAGGATGAAGAAGAAGAAGAAGAAGTAGGATGAAAATAAGAAGAATTCCAAACCGGCAAAAAGTGTATCTGCAGAGCTCCGCTAAGTGTATCTGCAGAGCTCCTTTATTTCTGACAGTTCTCTGACATTCACATTTACAGTGGTTGAAACATTGTATCTATTTGTTTCCATAAATGGAAACAAATAGATACAATGTTTCAACCGCTGAGCTCTGCAGATACACTTAGCGGAGCTCTGCAGATACACTTAGCGGAGCTCTGCAGATACACTTTTTGCCGGCTTGGAATTCTTCTTATTTTCATCCTACTTCTTCTTCTTTCTCTTCTTCTTCATCCTCATCCTCAGAAGAAGAAGAAGAGGACGAGGATGAGGATGAAGAGGAAGAAGAAGAAGAAGAAGAAGTAGGATGAAAATAAGAAGAATTCCAAGCCGGCAAAAAGTGTATCTGCAGAGCTCCTCTATTCTGCAGATACACTTAGAGGAGCTCTGCAGATACACTTTTTGCCGGCTTGGAATTCTTCTTATTTTCATCCTACTTCTTCTTCTTCATCCTCATCCTCAGAAGAAGAAGAAGAGGATGAGGATGAGGATGAAGAAGAAGAAGAAGTAGGATGAAAATAAGAATTCCAAGCCGGCAAAAAGTGTATCTGCAGAGCTCCGCTAAGTGTATCTGCAGAGCTCCGCTATTTCTGACAGTTCTCTGACATTCACTCCATACAGCGGTTGAAACATTGTATCTATTTGTTTCCATAAATGGAAACAAATAGATACAATGTTTCAACCGCTGTATGGAGTGAATGTCAGAGAACTGTCAGAAATAGGCTATTTCTGACAGTTCTCTGACATTCACTCCATACAGCGGTTGAGGAGTGAATGTCAGAGAACTGTCAGAAATAGCCTATTTCTGACAGTTCTCTGACATTCACTCCATACAGCGGTTGAAACATTGTATCTATTTGTTTCCATAAATGGAAACAAATAGATACAATGTTTCAACCGCTGAGCTCTGCAGATACACTTAGCGGAGCTCTGCAGATACACTTAGCGGAGCTCTGCAGATACACTTTTTGCCGGCTTGGAATTCTTCTTATTTTCATCCTACTTCTTCTTCTTCTTCTTCTTCTTCTTCATCCTCATCCTCATCCTCAGAAGAAGAAGAAGAATGAAAAGAAGAAGAAGAAGAATGAAAAGAAGAATGAAAAGAAGAAGAAGAATGAAAAGAAGAAGAAGAAGAATGAAAAGAAGAATGAGAAGAATGAAAAGATTCCTCTTCTTCTTCTTTTCATTCTTCTTTTCATTCTTCTTATTCTTTTCATTCTTCTTCTTCTTCTTTTCATTCTTCTTTTCATTCTTCTTTTCATTCTTCTCATTCTTCTTCTCATTCTTCTTTTCATTCTTCTTCTCATTCTTCTTTTCATTCTTCTTCTTCTTTTCATTCTTCTTTTCATTCTTCTCATTCTTCTTTTCATTCTTCTTTTCATTCTTCTTCTCATTCTTCTTTTCATTCATTCTTCTTCTTCTTTTCATTCTTCTTCTTCTTCTTTTCATTCTTCTTTTCATTCTTCTCATTCTTCTTTTCATTCTTCTCATTCTTCTTCTCATTCTTCTTTTCATTCTTCTTCTCATTCTTCTTTTCATTCTTCTTCTTTTCATTCTTATCATTCTTCTTTTCATTCTTCTTTTCATTCTTCTTCTCATTCTTCTTTTCATTCTTCTTCTTCTTTTCATTCTTCTTCTCATTCTTCTTTTCATGAAGAAGAAAAGAAGAATGAGAAGAATGAAAAGAAGAAGAAGAAGAATGAAAAGAAGAATGAGAAGAAGAATGAAAAGAAGAATGAAAAGAAGAATGAGAAGAATGAAAAGAAGAATGAAAAGAAGAAGAAGAATGAAAAGAAGAAGCAGAATGAAAAGAAGAAGAAGAAGAATGAAAAGAAGAATGAAAAGAAGAAGAAGAATGAAAAGAAGAAGAAGAAGAATGAAAAGAAGAATGAAAAGAAGAAGAAGACTGAAAAGAAGAAGAAGAAGAATGAAAAGAAGAATGAAAAAAAAGAATGAGAAGAATGAAAAGATTCTTCTTCTTCTTTTCATTCTTCTTTTCATTCTTCTTCTTCTTTTCATTCTTCTTCTTCTTCTTTTCATTCTTTTTTCATTCTTCTCATTCTTCTTTTCATTCTTCTCATTCTTCTTCTCATTCTTCTTTTCATTCTTCTTCTCATTCTTCTTTTCATTCTTCTTCTTCTTTTCATTCTTCTTTTCATTCTTCTCATTCTTCTTTTCATTCTTCTTTTCATTCTTCTTCTCATTCTTCTTTTCATTCTTCTTCTTCTTTTCATTCTTCTTTTCATTCTTCTTCTCATTCTTCTTTTCATGAAGAAGAAAAGAAGAATGAAAAGAAGAATGAAAAGAAGAAGAATGAAAAGAAGAATGAGAAGAAGAATGAAAAGAAGAATGAGAAGAATGAAAAAAAGAATGAGAAGAATGAAAAGAAGAATGAAAAGAAGAAGAATGAAAAGAAGAAGAAGAATGAAAAGAAGAATGAGAAGAATGAAAAGAAGAAGAAGAAGAATGAAAAGAAGAATGAAAAGAAGAAGAAGAATGAAAAGAAGAAGAAGAATGAAAAGAAGAAGAAGAAGAATGAAAAGAAGAATGAGAAGAATGAAAAGATTCTTCTTCTTCTTCTTCTTTTCATTCTTCTTTTCATTCTTCTTCTTTTCATTCTTCTTCTTCTTCTTTTCATTCTTCTTTTCATTCTTCTCATTCTTCTTTTCATTCTTCTCATTCTTCTCATTCTTCTTTTCATTCTTCTTCTCATTCTTCTTTTCATTCTTCTTCTTCTTTTCATTCTTCTCATTCTTCTTTTCATTCTTCTTTTCATTCTTCTTCTCATTCTTCTTTTCATGAAGAAGAAAAGAAGAATGAGAAGAAGAATGAAAAGAAGAATGAAAAGAAGAATGAGAAGAATGAAAAGAAGAATGAGAAGAATGAAAAGAAGAATGAAAAGAAGAAGAATGAAAAGAAGAAGAAGAATGAAAAGAAGAAGAAGAATGAAAAGAAGAAGAAGAAGAATGAAAAGAAGAATGAGAAGAATGAAAAGAAGAAGAAGAAGAATGAAAAGAAGAATGAAAAAAAGAAGAAGAATGAAAAGAAGAAGAAGAAGAATGAAAAGAAGAATGAAAAGAAGAAGAAGAATGAAAAGAAGAAGAAGAATGAAAAGAAGAATGAAAAGAAGAATGAGAAGAATGAAAAGATTCTTCTTCTTCTTCTTTTCATTCTTCTTTTCATTCTTCTTCTTCTTTTCATTCTTCTTCTTCTTCTTTTCTTTCTTCTTTTCATTCTTCTCATTCTTCTTTTCATTCTTCTCATTCTTCTTCTCATTCTTCTTCTCATTCTTCTTTTCATTCTTCTTCTTCTTTTCATTCTTCTTTTCATTCTTCTCATTCTTCTTTTCATTCTTCTTCTCATTCTTCTTTTCATTCTTCTTCTCATTCTTCTTTTCATGAAGAAGAATGAGAAGAATGAAAAGAAGAATGAAAAGAAGAAGAATGAAAAGAAGAATGAGAAGAAGAATGAAAAGAAGAATGAAAAGAAGAATGAGTAGAATGAAAAGAAGAATGAGAAGAATGAAAAGAAGAATGAAAAGAAGAAGAAGAAGAATGAAAAGAAGAAGAAGAATGAAAAGAAGAATGAAAAGAAGAAGAATAAGAATGATAAGAAGAAGAAGAAGAATGAAAAGAAGAATGAAAAGAAGAAGAAGAATGAAAAGAAGAAGAAGAAGAATGAAAAGAAGAAGAAGAATGAAAAGAAGAAGAAGAGGAATGAAAAGAAGAATGAAAAGAAGAAGAATGAAAAGAAGAAGAAGAAGAATGAAAAGAAGAATGAAAAGAAGAATGAGAAGAATGAAAAGATTCTTCTTCTTCTTCTTTTCATTCTTCTTTTCATTCTTCTTCTTCTTTTCATTCTTCTTCTTCTTCTTTTCATTCTTCTTTTCATTCTTCTCATTCTTCTTTTCATTCTTCTCATTCTTCTTCTCATTCTTCTTTTCATTCTTCTTCTTCTTTTCATTCTTCTTTTCATTCTTCTCATTCTTCTTTTCATTCTTCTTTTCATTCTTCTTCTCATTCTTCTTTTTATGAAGAAGAAAAGAAGAATGAGAAGAATGAAAAGAAGAATGAAAAGAAGAAGAAGAATGAAAAGAAGAATGAGAAGAAGAATAAAAAGAAGAATGAAAAGAAGAATGAGAAGAATGAAAAGAAGAATGAAAAGAAGAAGTATTCCAGTACAGCAAAAAGTGTATCTGCAGAGAGCTCCGCTATTTCTGACAGTTCTCTGACAGTTCCTTCACATTTACAGCGGTTGAAACATTGTATCTGTTTCTGAATAAAAACATCTGTATCCTAAATGGAAACAAATAGATACAATGTTTCAACCGCTGTACATGTGAAGGAACTGTCAGAGAACTGTCAGAAATAGCGGAGCTCTCTGCAGGGACACTTTTGCCGGCTGATCGGGAAAAATCCGATTCGCGCACCCGAAGTATGCTAATATTCGGATTCGACGCGAATCAAATTTTTCCTGAAATTCGAAACGAATTCCACTTCGCCTGGTTCAATTCGCTCATCTCTATTCCTGATGTACTGACTGCCAATCTCATTTCTTGAGGCCCTAAAATGCCATGACAGTAAAAATACCCCAAATAACCCCTATTTAGAAAGTAGTCAGTCTAAGGTGTTTAGTAAGAGGCATGTGAGTTTTTTTGTAGTAATTTTTGTCACAATTTCTTGGAAAGCTAAATACAATTTGTTTTTTTTTTCCACAAAGTTGTCATTTTACCAAGTTATTTATTACACACAGCATAGGAATACTTGAGATGACACCCCAAAAACAAATTCTGTTATGCCTCTGAAGTATGGGGATACCACATGCGTGAGACTATTTTACAGCCTAAATGTATAGAGGGGTCCAAAATTAAATTACCTTTGTGCTTTCAAGGAGCATAAATTACCTGTCTAGTTTTCTAGTTTTCTGACTACCTATCACATTATTTTTTTTTAGCAATTTATTTTTACATACTGTCACCAGAGCAGCACAGTGCCACCATAGTGACACTGTACTGCTCTGGTGGGTGATCAGGATTTTTTTTTTTTACATTATGATTGCTTATGCAGCCATGATTAATGTATAAGCTATCATTTCTAACTGTGTTTGGCATTATTCATAATGCCATTGTTTACTACTGTGACAGCTTCAATTGGCCACAGCTATCACATGATACAGGGCAGCTGTAAATGGCCTTGTACCATGAGATTGCCATGACCAATCACAGCGATCACAGTAGTAAACAATGGCCTTGTGAATGATAGCCTTACTACTGCTGACTGTGATTGTTGTGATTGGTCACAGAGATCACATGGTACAAGTCAAATCAAAGTGACCCTGTACCCCGATCTGTGATCTGCAGTGTCCGGTGGAGCCCAGAGGCTGCATGCAAAAGCCCATTCTGGGAAGATGTACGGGTATGCCCTCCTAGAGCGATACTTATCCTGCCGGACAATATAAGCTGTATATGCAGTGTCTGGATGTGAAGCAGTTAAATAGTGAGGGAACAGCAGTGGACTGATACATTTATCTTCCTTGCCAGTACATGTGAACACAGCAGGGTCTTATTGGTTCAAAATACTTACTTCCCTTTATAAATTTTTTAACAAGGAGGGATGAATCTGTAGCCAGGAAAACAAAAACACATTAACCCTAAATGTTGTAAACCACTGTGCACCTGATGGCGCTATATAAATCCTCAATAATAATAATAATATTAGCCCTAAAATTATTCTTCTACCTCTAGCTTGCTTGGGAGTACTAAACATGTCACGCAATAAGTGTTTACTTATGTATATGTGTGGGCCTTAACTGCATGTATATGCAAGAATGAGTGTTGTGTGTGTGTAGTGGAGTATTTTAAATACCGCTTGCTATCACAATGGAAGCTGACAAACCCTCTATATGATATCCTCTATATGATATTAATATTAGGCCACTGATGACTCTTCTGTTTTAGCCCATGGTCATAATGGACAATGTGTTCCCTAAATATATGGTTTCCAGCCACTGAAGATGGGATACTAAGCCTGTGAACATGAATGTGTTCACAGCTGAGTGCTTCAGAGTTCATTTATGACCATATTTGGCCAATGACTTCACTCAGGATCCCCAAACCATTTGTTTACAAACAGACATTTCAAACAACGTTTTGGAAGTCTATTTACAAACATTAGCCCAGGGTTTGGGTGTGGGAAAACTGGTCAAATATGATCAGTTTGTTTGTCTGTTCGCCACACCGTGAACAGGTTCTCTTCAGGACAAACTCATGTTCTACCTGAACTCAAAGATCATCCCAACGCAAGAACAGGTGTCCCCATTCATAGAATAACCTCAGTTCTTATTCTGATGACAACTGTAACATTTTGAATTTTTCTTCACTTTCTGTCTCTATGACAATGGCCTCTAGGATAAATCCATGGCTGAGTCTCCTCAGAGGATAAGCAGACAGGAATAAAAACCTGACAGAGGGTATAGCCCTTCCCAAATCTATTAAACAGTAAAATTTAAAAAAAGTTTTGCCTATACATAAACTTAGGGGTCTATGTATAAATAATTCACTTTGCACATGTCTAATCATTCATGCAAAAGTCTTGAATAAAACCCATAATGCTTGTAATGTGTGTATACTTTCAGTTTTGATGAGCATATATAGCATTCCCAAACATTTGATCCTAAAATAAAATAGTCAAAAGAACATTTGACCATAAGAGTTAAAGAACATTCAACCAATAGAGAAAGTAGTCTAACACTATAGGCTAAGAACATTTGACCATAAGAGTATATAATATGAGGAAGACCACTGCACTGTGTACAAAGAGTATGATCAAACATTAAATAATTTGTAGTTTATGTCCATAGACCACTGTTGTCAAAGCAACAGAAAATACACACACATAACTGTTTCCCTGAACAGACAGGTCACTAACCCAGCAAGTTCCTAGGAGAAAAACATCTATAAAGTAAACATTGTATTATGCTACACAATTGAAAAAATACACACACTCCAATAGCAACCACGTAAACTACTAAACCAATGGAAAGGTGAAAAGCCCATACTTTGAAAAGGGATAACCTATACTTAGAAAAAGTAGAAATTTATCAAAATATTGCTTTTCGTGACATGAGATCCCTTGCTGGATTTTTAAGTTCTAAGTACTCAACCGTACCCCCTGTGATGGACAGCCATGTTTCTGCTTCCTTTTACTAAAATGTATATATAATATATTGCTATGGAGAATCCAAGAAGGGGTGATGATGTCTTGATTATAGTGTGACAGTCCTCCAAGATGAGGGAACTAGTACAAAATCTCCTTGCACTATTTCTCCAGTAGGCTTTTGTAGTCAGGATGAGACCGCACAAACACTCAAAAAAGAGAGGTGTTCTATAGTATAGAAAGTTTATTAAAATCGAGAAGAATATAAAAAGTAATGCACTCGCATATTTCAGTGACAAACTGCACAGAAGTGAGAAACAGATATTCCGCACCACCGCTTTCACGACCTGAGTCAGCGTGCGTTCCATGACTCGGATCCATCACCGGAAGTGAGGCACAGAAGGACTGGAAGTAACGACAAACAACGGGGCCTCAATGCATTTCGCAAATTGCATCATCAGGAAGCTCAGCCGCAGCCATCTATGGAAATTGTTATACCCACCCACCCCGGCAAACGGGAGGAGTTTAATTTTCATAATACCCAATTAAATCAATAGCGGTAAGACGTAGCAAACTAGCATCAGATTCCCACATTGTTTTGCATAACATTAACACCATCATAAAAAACTATAAAATCTTAAAATAATTGGAACAAATTAATACAAAATGAATATATCAATTGCTCTCCAGTTGCCGCAGCACGTCAACAGTCATCCTAGCATATGTAGGGAGTACACAGGTCAAAGGGACTTAGATGAATGGACACCTGTAATGCTGCCATCTATAGGGCAATAGACATACTACCTTCTAAACAAAATATACAAACAATAAGGAGGACTTAAATTAAATAATGCAACTAAAAATCAGGTAAAAAACAATTCAGGTCAATATCAATGTTCAAACCTGATAGGGCAAGGGTATTAAGTGCATAAATCCATCTAGTTTCGTTCTGAGACACCTGTTTACACATATCACTATCTCTCCGGTGCTTAAAAATTCTATCTATACCACAAAAAGTCAGTAAAGTAGGGTCTTTATTATGTGCTATACTAAAGTGATTGGAAACACTATGTTGTTTAAAACCTTTCTTTATACTGTTTATATGTTCATTAATTCTTTTTGACAAACATTTTGTGGTGCTTGGTAATGTTGGTAATGTTCTTCCCAATCAACTACGGACTTGTTTTTACTGGAGTTAGACCTTCACTTTACACCCATGCTGAAAGCTACATTCTGTACATACAAAACATTCTCACTGGCAAAAGCAGCTAAGTTGATGTGGAACAGGTCTCATCATTCAGTTCAATGTTACTGGGATCAAAGCCTTGTTATAGCTATTTCCCTTATTATTAATGAAAATAATATTTAAATCCAGAAGGAAAAAAATGTTTCTGTCACAGAATAAACTTATTGAACTGCAATTCAGCGTCAGCAGAGACTTATTTATTTAATGCATACTGGGCACAAACTCATTTCAAGGCAGTTTCCCAATAATCATCATTTGTTACGTTGTCAATAGAGTGAACATGGGAAAACTGGCCAATTGACATTGTAATGATTAGTCTTCATACTCTACAGAAAGTGAGTTGCGTTATAATTTCCTTTATCAGAAAGCCAGTGACAAAATTTATCTTTGTAATAATAGAAAGCTCCTCTTTTAAATTGTTGCTACAGTTCAGCATTACTAGCCAGGCATAGCTATTTGTTCCATTACATATCTCTACAAATCTTTACCCTCTCCCTCTGAAGTTGTCATTTTGTTTTTTAAACTCTGCTATAAGCATCTATAAAGCAACTGCAGCAGGGGGTGTTTTCATAAAACTGTTATATAACAAATATGTTCTCACTGTCACAAGAAAGAAAACTAGAGGCATTGTCATTTGACAGTTTTATGAATGCTCTGGTGCAGAAATTCCCAAGAAAGTATCTGTAATAAATAGCTCAAGCAGGAAATAAGACAACCCCTGTGGAGGCTCTCATTTGACATTTAGAGCAGAAGTGTCACCAAAGATATGTTGGTGGACAACTAGATTATGATTTTGTATATCCACTGTATATTGGTTAATTGGGATGAGCCTAATGTTTGGTCCATGTTTGAAGCAAATCCTAGTGTTCGAACAAATGCCCAAACATTTATTCAAATGTCATGTGTTACTATCGCTATTCTACAAGACAGCTTCCCACTTGTTAAGTTGTTAAGGACACTGACAGCTGCAGTTAGCAGGTGACATTCATTGTGACTGACCAACACTGGGGGGGATATTTAGTAGGGACACCCCTCCCACCCCCGCAACCACCGGGACAGGGTTGTGGGGAAGAGGCCCTTGTCCTCATCAACATGCCCCACCCTGGGACCCCCAAAATACATGCCAGACCTCCATCCTCCTTGATTAGGTCTAGTATATGGGGGGGGGGGTGCCATTACATTATTTACAAATAAAAGGAAACTTGAGAGAAATGTGAATTTACAACATTTTAAATGGCCTTTTTTTCTTTTGTAAATGTCCCTTTTTCTATACTACTGTAGAACAAGAAGAATTGTGTTCAGAATGGAGTACATCGACACCACATTCCTAAATTAGGTAATACGCCAAGAGAAGAAAAGAAAAAATAGAGAGAAAGAAAAGAATGCGGGAAAAAAACTCCTCAAATGAAAAGAAAATTACTGGGATTTTTAAGGTGCCAAAAAAAAAATATATATATAACAATGAAAGCTCAACTGTTACAATATCTATTATCACTTTAAAAATACATTGAAATACAGTATATCAAAATTCATGATGATACTTATTCAAAAATATATCCGGTGCAATATTTCTCTCTCAACATGTTTTGCCTTTTCCTGCTTCTTCAGGAAATATTAAATATGACACCTATAATAGTGAATTGATAGTTATACAATATGATATCATATGATAATAAGGTTACATACCTTCAATACATAACTCAAAAACAAAAAGCAATACAAATCTCATCATACAGACATTTCAAAGCTTGAAAGTTAATGGAGGGCAACTCACCAAAAAGCTCATACTGGCTCAAATAAACAAGTAGTATATAGAATGATTGTAGTAAAATTAAGTAAGACAAAAAATCCTCAAATAAGCCAGGACAGGCTGGCACCTCAGTTGACTGGTGGAGGGGCACAATCAAGCTAAATATAAGAGTAAAAAACATCAACCACCTCTGAAAATTTTCAGAAAATGCTCAAAAAGCTGAAATAATCACCAATATACCTATGAAAAGGATGACATAACCACCACTAGTTGAGTACTTAGTATGCAGCAATTAACATCATGTTTGATAGTGTTACATCGGAGAAAACCAAAAGGCTTCTTGGTCCAAATTGGACACTAAAATAAAATATAAGATACATTACAAAGGGAGACCAATGTTATTCCCAGTAGTCAAATCAATGCATACTGTGGATATAGATATAACAAAATATAGGTACAGTTGTACTCAAAAGTTTACATACCCTGGAATAAATTGTGAAATTTTGGCATTGATATTGAAAATATGACTGATCATGCCAAAAAATGCTCTTTTACTGAAGGATGATGATCATATGAAGCCATTTATTGTCAAATAGTTGTTTGGCTCCTTTTTAAATTATAATGATAACAGAAATCACCCAAATGGCCCGGATCAAAAGTTTACATACCCTGGAATGTTTGGTCTTGGTACAGACACACAAGGTGACACATATGGGTTAAAATGCCAATTAGAGGTTAATGTCCCACATCTGTTGCTTTTTAAATTGCAATTAGTGTCAGTGTATAAATAGTTAATGAGTTTTTTAGCTCTTATGTGGAAGCACTGACTAGGCTAGATACTGAGCCATGGTGATCAGAAAAAAACTGTCAAAAGTACTGCGTAACAAGGTAATGGAGCTTTATACAGATGGAAAAGGGCATAAAAAGATGTCCAAAGCCTTGAATATGAAAATCAGTACTGTTAAATCACCTATTAAGAAGTGAAAAGTTCAGGGATCTCTTGATACCAAGCCAAGGTCAGGTAAACCAAGAAAGATTACAACCACAACTGCCAGAATAATTGTTCAGGATACAAAGGGAAACCCATAGGTAACCACAAGAAAAATACAGGCTGCTCTGGAAAAAGACAGTGTGGTTGTTTTGAAGGAGCACAATATGATGACACTTCAACAAAAATGAGCTGCATGGTCGAGGTGCCACAAAGAAGCCTTTACTGCATCAATTACACAAGAAGGCCTGGTTAGGCATGTCAAGGTGTTGTCAGGCATATTGTAACTGGGATTTTTTGTGGCATTGGTGCAGTAAAAGCTTCTTTCTGGCACCTCGACCAAACAGCTAATTTTTGTTCAAGCATCACCGTATTGTACTCCTTAAAAACAACCACAACCATCTTTTTCCAGAGCAGCCTGTTTTTCTTTTGAGGTTGTCTGTGGGTTTTTCTTTGAATCCCAGACAATTCTTCTGTCAGTTATGGCTGCAATCTTTCTTGGTCTACCTGACCTTAGCTTGGTATCAAGAGATCCCCGAACTTTCCACTTCTTAATAGGTGATTTAACAGTACTGATTGGCATATTCAAGGCTTTGGACATCTTTTTATGTCCTTTTCCATCTTTATAAAGTTCCATTACCTTGTTTCGCAGGAATTTTGACAGTTCTTTTCTGATCCCCATGGCTCAGTATTTAGCCTAGTCAGTGCTTCCATGTAAGAGCTAACAAACGCATTGACTATTTATACACTGACACTAATTGCAGTTTAAAAAGCCACAGATGTGGAACATTAACCTCTAATTGGCATTTTAGCCCATATGTGTCACCTTGTGTGTCTGTACTAAGGCCAAACATTCCAGGGTATGTAAACTTTTGATCATGGCCATTTGGGTGATTACTGTAGTCATTATGATTTAAAAAGGAGCCAAACAATTATTTGATAATAAATGGCTTCATGTGATCATTATCCTTCAATAAAAGAGCATTTTTCCCCTGTCCCCTCATCCAAAAGATCTGATTCAGTGTCCTTATGGTCCTTGTCCTCTTTCTGTCTTTTGATGCTCAGCTGGCTTCAGTACCATAGTTAGAGAATAAATCTATTATTATAGTACCTGGGCCTAACAATATCCAATACACCACAGATGGTCAAAGTGTACGCTTACCTACACATTTCAAGGAAAGAAATTAGGAAATCTAGCTCATGGGCATGCATGTACTCCCATTGCAGAGCCCCCTGCAGAGCTACTTCAGGTCTTCTGTTGCATCATGTGATAATGGCTGAAGATTTCTTTTATGCTGTGTGATCAGATATTTAGTGCATCCACTGTAAAATTAAAATGTAGATCTTCTGAATTTCTTTGTGTTTATTGGCACAGATACCTAGCTACGGGTCAGTCATTTTCCAGTCTACACTTCCTGTTTGGCAAGACAACAGGTTACAACATTGTCCATCAAACCTGTGCTGCCATTTAGGATGTACTTAATGAGAGAGTGATGAAGGAGCCTACCATGGAAGCATAGTCCCAAATTGCATAAGTGTTTTTAGGACTATGCCATTTCACTAACTGTGTTGAGGCAATTGATGGGAAGCACATATATGATACCTCCAGGCAGTGGCTGCATATGTTTTAATAAAAAAATGCTTTTATTTGGTTTGTTTTGAGGTAGCTGTTGCTAAATATTGTATACATTATATCAATGTGGATTCCTATGGCAGTAGCTCAATTGTTATGATTTTCATAATTTCCTCTTTTGGTAGGAAGCTACTTGACAGTTAGCTACACCTGCCTCCTGATTAGGCACTGCCAAGGATTCAAAAACCATTTATGGTCATAGTTTTTGTCAGCAATGAGCAGTTTGCCCTATCCAACACCTTATGCAGCCCTGTTCCAGACACACCCTGGACACTGAGTGTACAGCTTTTAATTATCACCTCAGCTGTGCTAGCCACATGTAGAAATGTACCATTGGTGTTTTAGCCAATAAATTGAGGATTCTGCAATTTGTTCTAAAGCCATCTGTCATTATGCTGTGCTTGTAGTGAAATCGGCATGTGTCCTCCACAATTATGTTCATCGTTTGAGGATTCCCAGAACCATATTATGGAAAAGGCTTATTGGCCAGCCAAAAGGGGAGGCAGGAGAGGGGCAAAAAACATAGACAGGTTTGCCCAATAAATTATGCTTCCAGCAGGGCAAATTGCCTGACAGCTAGAGAGTATAGCTATTAATATGTTTATTTTGTTTTGGACACAGAATAAATGTATTTTAAAACAAGAATTGTGTAACAATTCCCTTTCATTAGACAATCATGGATAAATCATTCACAGAAGACTGAGTATGCTAAGTTAACTGGACTTTAATTTTCACATATTTGGGTAAATAAAAGGAATAATAACAACTGCATACATATAACACGACCATTCCAAAGTATTATCTATACAGTTCTTAAAATGTAATCAGTAATTTCTTATAGTAGGGACATTTTTTGACACATATGTACCTGTTAATCTAGCAAAGTTCAAAAACTATGCTTGTTGATACAAAAAAAACAACTTTGAAGCAGTAAGATAGCAACATAAAAAATGTGTAAATAAAATACCCCAGTGCATTTACTTACAGTAAGCTGCTAATTTAAATGTTGACTCTAGCAAAAAATTATTTGGTTGTATTTTGGATAGGCTAGAACACTGTCAGAAGATCTGTGTAAAACTGTCCATAGATGAGCCATTTTTTATTTTGTTTGACCAGCAAGTTGAACGGAAAATAAAAATGATAGTATACAGAAAAAGTGAGCGCTACTAATAGAAATTCAAGTGAGCAGCTAATAGCACTAAAGATAGATGATCACAACCACCTTTGATATAAATAAAATAAGCAAAGTGCAGCGCTCAAGGAGGAACTGACAGCCTGTGATGCCTCTATACCACCCAGACCACGTGGAGGTCTGGGTGCTTGCTGTTTACAAGGGTCAGTAACTTACTTTTATTTGTAATTCTGTGTTCTCTGGCTTACTGCCAGCAATATTACTGACCTGGGTTTTAACCCTTTCTTTATCAATAAATATTGGATATACTACACTATGGGTACTTTTCCATTTTTTACCCCCCACTGAGGGGTCGGCAGACACAGCTACATATCACCCAGAGGAGGGATACCTGCACCTGGAAGGGACGTGTGCCGTGAGTGATCCATTCCAAACTAAGGAGACCATATTAGCCGAGCAGATCGTTTGAGGACATCTCTCCCTGTGGGATATCGGTACTCGTTTGATTGGATACATAATAAAACGCGCATTTCCTATGTGCGGTCGGTGAGTGCGCATTCCTGCCATTTCCCGGATCCGATTTTAGCTGTGTTCATTTATCATTTGCTTGATCCTATGAACATTTATGTGTGTGTTTAGATCAATTCTTTGATCGAACTTTTTGGAAAATAAAAATGATTTGATTCCCCTTATCTACACACTTGATGTTGATGATGGAATCTCCTCCTCTGTGTCTTATACTGACAGCGAGTAGAGTTCCCCACAGTCAGAATACACCAATCAGTGCTGCCGGCTATAACTAGATGAATTTCAATCTATGAATGGCTAGCTTAAGTGGTTATCTTGCTGTATGTGGTCCTATTGTTATATTTATAAAGTTCTGGAGATAAGTGTACAAACAGGGAGGGATCATTTCTGTTATTTCTGTTATGTGGGTATAGATAGCAACAATAACCTGCAGAGGTTTGAATCCCTTCCTATTCTATCCCAAAAACAAAATTAGTTTGGCCCAGAACTTTATCTACTTCAGCTCTCACACCTGTACAATGCCTATGAACCAAACCATTTTTACATTTCTTCTATGGATCTTTTTTTCTGGCAATAACTTTGTTATTACTTGAGATAAAGTAATATATACAGTATACTGATTTTGTTTTAAGACAAACAAGTCTTTCTCTTCATGAAAGTGTCTTGGAAAAATGATTTTTTTATGCAATCCTTAAGCAAAAAACTTACAAAACTAAAAACATAGTGTTACTGTATATGAAAAGGATACATTTTATTCTATAGTGTGTCCTGTTTTAAAGGACACTAAAATTATGATTCTGGTACAAAGTATTGCAAAAGTTGTTTACAAATTAAATTTAAATATAATTTAAAATAAAATGAAAGTACAGTGTCACCATACAGCCAGTGAATGTCCCACCACTGCAGTAGAATGTCACCATACCAGTGCAGCCAGCCAGTGTCCCTAATTTCCACCACACCAGAAGAGGGTCACCAGACTAAGGCAGCCAGTCACATTGTCCATTATCACTGTCACTCCAGTACAGTGTCACCAGACCAGTGTATCCAGCAAAAGTGTTCCTCAATACTATCACAACAGGCAAAATGTTGCCAGACCAGTGATCCCTGTTCTCTGCCATCCCAGTACAGCATCACCATACCAGCACAGCTAGCCACAGTGTGCTTGATCACCATCAAATAAGTGTTGCCAGAACAGTGCAGCAAGAAATAATGTTCCTGATCACCTCCACACAAGGTCTCGTATCACCAGACCAGTGTAAGCCAGCAACAGTGTTGCTGATCAGCACCATACCAGTTGCAGTCTCACCAGATTAGTGTAAGGCAGCAGCAGGGGCGGACTGACAACTCATGGGGCCCCCGGGCAATAGGGGATCATGGGGCCCCTGTGTCCTTGCCCAAACTCAAAAATGCCTATGAAAGAGGTACCAGGGGCATCTCATGGGGCCCCCTACTGACCCCGGGTCCTTGGGCAGTGCCCGAGTTTCCAAATGGTCAGTCTCCCCTGGGCAGCAGTATAGTTTATGATCATCACCACACCAGTCCCAGTGTCACCAGACCAGTGTAGGCCAGCAACAGTGCTCCTGCTTTCCACCACACCAGTACAGTGTAACCAGACCAATGTAAGCCAGAAAATGCATTCCTGAACTCTGGAGACACCGATCCTAGTATCACCAAACCATTGCCACCAACAACAGTCTTCTTGGTCACCACCACACAAGTCCCAATGTCAGCAGACCAGTGTAGGCCAGCAACAGTGCTCCTGCTTTCCACCACACCAGTACAGTGTAGCCAGACCAATGTAAGCCAGAAAATGCATTCCTGAACTCTGGAGACACCGATCCTAGTATCACCAAACCATTGCCACCAACAACAGTCTTCTTGGTCACCACCACACAAGTCCCAATGTCAGCAGACCAGTGTAGGCCAGTAACAGTGTTCCTGATCACCACCACACCATTTCCAGTGTTGCCAGACCTGTGTAAGCCAACAATAGTCTTCCTGATCACCACCACACTAGTGCAATATAACCAAACTGGTGTAATATCAAAATATCAAAGTCATTCAAAATCTCAAAATCAACCTCCAGGTGAAGACAGCCTCCAAAGTGATTTCTGAAACCAAAAAAACCTCAAAAAAAAAAAAAAACCTCAAAAAAAAAAAGGAAAACGCACTTAGTGTATTATCCTTAACTTGAATTATTCATTCCATAACGCATGTGATTCACACAAAAACACTCGTGATCACCATATGGTAAGGTGAATAGCTGTGTAAACACGTGCCCGTGAAACAATCTAGCGATAAAAAACTGTGAAAAACATGTCCACTTCTAGAGTGTGCAAAATAAATACCCTTATCAAAAAATTATAAACACAAGCTTAGCAATCCTCCAGGCAGGGTACTGATATATAATAATAAGTTCCTCCAGAGGGATCTTCACAGCCGCAGTATTATACTCCTCTCCACATCAGTCTCCAAACGATGCCCACCATAAATGAAACCACAATAGCGTAATTCCGTAAAAACTTAAACAGAATATACTTTATTTATGTGCTTACATATATCTTCATCTTTAAAATTGCCATCAAACAAGAAATCAGCCCAGCCAGACCTCCGGAAATCCATAGGAGAGGATCTGCTGAGGATTTCTGGAGGTCTGGCTGGGCTGATTTCTTGTTTGATGGCAATTTTAAAGATGAAGATATATGTAAGCACATAAATAAAGCATATTCTGTTTAAGTTTTTACGGAATTACGCTATTGTGGTTTCATTTATGGTGGGCATCGTTTGGAGACTGATGTGGAGAGGAGTATAATAATGCGGCTGTGAAGATCCCTCTAGAGCAGTGGTTCTCAACCTTCCTAATGCCGCGACCCTTTAATATAGTTTTAAAACCTCAAAGTCTCTGATGGGGGTGCTGCTTATGATGGAGTGCGGCTTTGAATGAGTGCAGAGCAGTTAAACACAGCAGTTGAACTAAAGCAGGAGAACTTAAGCAGCAGGAAGACACAACAACAGCAAGAAACTCTACTGCATGCTGGACAGACTGCAAGGAAACACCCTGGGAAATATCTTTTACATACCTGAGTCCCACTCCGTGTACCTTTTTATATAATACACCCCTCTTCTCCTCTTCATATTACTATCCTCTGTTCCCAAATCTCATTTCTTTACCCCTCTGCTCCACCCCAAAACTTGTACATCTAGCCCTCATTGCTATCATCTCCCTACTATTTCTTTCATCACCTCCCCAAAATGCCTCTTCCACTCCTCCTTCTCATTTTCCTCTCCTCTGTTCCCAAAATCCATTCACTATATCCCTCTGCTCCTCCCAAACATTTGTATATTGTGCCCTGACTGCTTCCCTCACCCCTCTATGGCACCTACCACCTCCTCCTATTACTCCACTCTCCCACTGACCCAAACACCTCCACTAGTAGTTTCTCACGCTCCTGCACATCCCGCTCCCATGCCAACTTTCTCACCCTTCTCCTCCTCATAACCGCGGGGGACATCTCCCCGAATCCTGGCCCTCCACCACCTCCCTCACCCGCACAAAACCCTCCCGCCTCCACGTCCTGCCGCAACCCCCGCAACTTAGTATCTGTCCCCCTGCTCCCTAAAATCTCCCCCCCGTTTTCATGTGCACTCCTGAACGCCCGATCGGTGTGCAACAAGCTTACCGCCATCCACGACCTCTATGTTTCCCGCTCCCTCGACCTCCTGGCGATTACGGAAACCTGGATCCAGCCCACTGACTCTACCTCCCCTGCTGCACTCTCCTACGGCGGTCTCAACTGGACCCACTCACCCAGGCCCAACGGTCGTAAAGGTGGTGGGGTTGGCCTGCTCCTGTCACCGCTGAGCACCTTCCGAGTCCTCCCAAACCCCCCCTCCCTATCCTTCTCCTCCTTCGAGGCCCACTGCATCCGACTATTCTCCCCAACCCCCCTGAAGATTGCTGTGATATACCGGCCTCCTGGATCCATACCCCGCTTCCTGGAAGACTTCTCCTCCTGGCTACCCTTCTTCCTCTCCTCTGAGCTACCCACTATCATCCTTGGGGATTTCAACATCCCTGTCAACCTCGACAACCCGGACACAGCCCGTCTCCTCCACTTAACCTCCTCCTTTGCACTTGCACAGTGCATACAATCCACCACCCACTCCGACGGTAATATCCTTGATCTTGTCTTCTCCAACCGCTGCGCTCCCCACAACCTCACTAACACCCCCTTCCCTCTCTCTGACCACAACCTGATTACCTTCTCTATCTCCTCATCCTCCAATGCCTACCCCTCCAAATGTCACACTACTACCAGCAGTAACCTCCGCAACCTTAACCCTGCCTCCCTCCACTCCGCAGTTGATCAACTCCATGACCGCATCCTCCCCCTGTCCTGCCCCGACTTGGCTATGACCGCCTACAACAATGCGCTGTCAACAGCCCTTTACTCACTAGCGCCTTTAACCACACGCAACATCAGACCCCGACCGCTCCAGCCCTGGCAGACTGATCACACCAAAACCCTCAAACGACACAGTCGTGCCCTGGAGCGACTATGGCGCAAAACCAAATCCCAACAAGCCTTCACCCGATACAAATCTGCCTTCCACACCTACACCTCCTCCCTCCATACTGCCAAACAAGCCTACTTCCTGACCCTCATCAAGGCCCTCTCCTCCAATCCTCGCCGACTCTTCTCCACCTTCAACTCTCTACTCTCGCCACCCCCACCTCCACCCAGCACCTCACTCACTGCCCTTGAGATTGCCAATCACTTCAAAAACAAGATTGACACAATTCGCAAGGACATTGCCGCAACTCACACGCCTTCTCAACCCGTCCCCTCTCACACAGCTACCCCCTCATCCCCCCTCCCCCTCGACATAACCCACAGGGACTTCGTCGCTGCTCAAACTCCCTCCAACCCCCTTCCCCCTCACTCAGCTACCCCCTCTACACCCCTCTCCCACGGCCCCACCACTGCTCTGACCTCCTCTCCCACCCCACCCTACATTCCTCAAACTGAAGCTCCCCCAACACTCCGCACCTTTGACCTTACTACCATCGAAGAAGTCTCCAAGATCCTCTCTGATGCCCGCCTCACCACCTGCCCCCTTGACCCTATCCCCTCACAACTCCTACAACCTCCCTCCCCCTCCATCCTATGCTCCCTCACCCACATCTTCAATCTCTCCCTCTCCTCCGGCACTTTCCCTTCCCCTCTGAAACATGCACACATCACCCCCATACTTAAAAAGCCCTCCCTGGACCCCAATGACCCGAACAACCTCAGACCCATCTCCCTGCTCCCATTTACATCTAAACTCCTCGAGCGCCTAGTCTACGCCCGCCTATGCTCTCACCTCAACGACAACAACCTCCTCGATCCCCTACAGTCCGGCTTCCGTCCCCTACACTCCACCGAAACTGCCTTACTCAAACTCTCCAACGACCTGCTAACCGCCAAAGCTAATGGCCACTATTCAGTGCTCCTACTCCTTGACCTCTCTGCGGCCTTTGACACAGTCGACCACCCCCTCCTCCTCAAAAAACTACACTCCCTCGGCCTCAGAGATTCTGCTCTCTCCTGGCTCTCATCCTACCTGTCACAACGCTCTTTCAGCGTTACCTATAATGCCACCACCTCCCTCTCACTCCCCCTCTCTGTTGGGGTCCCTCAAGGCTCTGTCCTCGGGCCCCTTCTCTTCTCCATCTACACCTCCTCCCTTGGCCAACTCATACACTCTCACGGCTTCAATTACCACCTCTATGCCGACGACACACAAATCTATCTCTCAACCCCCCACCTCACCCCCTCTGTCTCCGCCCGAATCACACACCTGTTGAGCGACATATCAGACTGGATGTCGCTCCACTTCCTTAAACTGAACCTCTCCAAAACCGAGTTTCTTGTCTTCCCTCCAGCCCGGACACCACCCCCCATTGACTTCTCCATCATGTCCAACAACGCCACCATCAAACCCGCCCCGCAGGCCAGAGTACTTGGTGTCATTTTGGACTCCAACCTATCCTTCCAGCCCCAAGTCCACTCTTTAACAAACTCGTGCAGACTCCACCTCCGCAACATCGCCAAAATCCGCACGTTCCTAACTCCAGAAACCACTAAACAGCTCATCCACTCCCTCATCATATCACGACTCAACTACTGCAACTCCCTCCTCACTGGCCTGCCTCGCCGCTGGCTATCCCCGCTTCAGTCCATCCTGAATACGGCTGCCAGACTCATTCACCTTTCCAACCGCTCCGTTTCCGCCACCCCCCTCTGCCAATCCCTCCACTGGCTTCCGATTGCGCAACGGATCAAATTTAAAAATCCTAACGCTGACGTACAAAGCTGTCCACCATACTGCCCCGAACTACATCACTGACCTAATATCCAAGTACCGCCCAGCACGCACACTCCGCTCCTCACAAGACCTCCTTCTCTCTAGTTCCCTGGTCTCCTCCTCCCATGCCCGCCTCCAGGACTTCTCCAGGGTGTCACCCATCCTCTGGAACTCCCTGCCCCAACCCATCAGATTATCACCTACTCTCCTCTCCTTTAGGCGCACCCTGAAAACCCATCTCTTCAGGGAAGCCTACCCCGCCCCCTGCTAACTTGCCGACCTCCTCCACTCTTCCTACCACTCCATCCCCCACAGCTATCTCCTCCTGTGCCACCATCCCCTCCCTCCTAGATTGTAAGGCCCTCGATCCCCTCATGTTTTGCATTGTATTGGTATTGTTCTGTCACATGTTCTGTCCCCCTTTGTAATGTACAGCGCTGAGCAAACTATTGGCGCTTTATAAATACTGTATAATAATAATAATAATAATAATACAGTTCCTCATGTTGTGGTGACCCCCAACCATAAAATTATTTTCGTTGCTACTTCATAACTGTAATTTTGCAGTGGGAGGAGTTGCGCCACATCATTGGTGTCAGTGAGAGGAGTAGTGCCACATCACTGATGTCAGTGGGAGGAATAGTGTCCCATCGTTGGTATCAGTGGGAGGAATAGTGTCCCATCGTTGGTATCAGTGGGAGGAATAGTGCCACATTGTTGGTGTCAGTGGGAGGAATAGTGCCCCATCATTGGTGTCAGTGTGGGAGGAATAGTGCCCCATCATTGGTGTCAGTGGGGGGGGGATAGTGCCCCATCATTGATACTAGTGTGGGGGGGAATTGTGCCCCATCATTGGTGTCAGTGGGGAGGAATAGTGCCCCATCGATGGTGTCAGTGGGGGGAGGAATAGTGCCCCATTGTTGGTGTCAGTGGGAGGAGGAATAGTTCCCCATCGTTGGTGTCAGTAAGGGGGGGGGGAATAGTGACCCATCATTGGTGTCAGTGGGAGGAATAGTGCCCCATCATTGGTATTAGTGACACCAATGATGGGGCACTATTCCTCCCACTGACACCAATGATACTTACCTTGCTGACTCCTGCTCCGGCCTGGGCTCGCTCCCTCCCTCTCCCATCTGCAGCCAGCATACCTGGCTACAGCAGCACCATCTGCACGCTACAGACACTTACCTGTCAGCTGTCTTCTTTCTCTGGCCGCTCCCTCGCTCGATCTTCTTTGATCTTCGCGCTGCTGCTCGGCTCCACCTCTCCAAGCTCCACCTCCTCGCCGGTGATTGGCCGCCTGTGTGGCTCTCCTGAGCTACAGTTCCTGCGGCCAATCACTGGTGAGGAGGCGGAGCTGTTGAGTGATCCCGGGGATGTGGCCAGATGACAGGGGCGGCTTGTAATCCCGCACACACATCGCGGTCCAGGGAAATGTGGACATATCTGCATGTGGGCGGACCCGCCTGGAGACTGATAGAGGAGAGGTGTCTCGGTTCCTAAGACCATCGGAAATATGTGTTTTCCGATGGTCTTAGGAGACCCCTGTGAAAGGGTTGTTCGACCCCCAAAGGGGTCACGACCCACAGGTTGAGAACCGCTGCTCTAGAGGAACTTATTATTATATATCAGTACCCTGCCTGGAGGATTGCTAAGCTTGTGTTTATAATTTTTTGGTAAGCGTATTTAATTTGCACACTCTAGAAGTGGACACGTTTTTCACAGTTTTTTATCACTAGATTGTTTCACAGGCACATGTTTACACAGCTATTCACCTTACCATATAGTGATCACGAGTGTTTTTGTGTGAATCACATGCGTTATGGAATGAATAATTCAAGTTGTTAAGGATAATACACTAAGTGCGTTTTCCTTTCTTTTTTTCTTTTTTTTTGAGGTTTTTTTGGTTTCAGAAATCACTTTGGAGGCTGTCTTCACCTGGAGGTTGATTTTGAGATTTTGAATGACTTTGATATTTTGAAGGACTATTTTATTATTTTGGGACTTGTGTGGTTTTTGTTTTTGTTCACAGCACTTTTTATATTTGTATTTATACTTGGGATACTAAGCATACTGCATAATATTATCACACTTTTTGGGGTTTAAGTTTATATGCGTTTTAGGGAAGTTTGTTAATAAGGGAAGGGTACACTGTATTTGATTGTCATTATTTTGCACTAGGGGGGTATATTTGTATTTATATACTTGGGATACTAAGCATACTTCATAATATTATCACACTTTTTGGGGTTTAAAGTGTTTATATGCGTTTTGGAGAAGTTTGTGAATAAGGGAAGGGAACACCGTATTTAATTGTCACCATTCCTAGCATGACCAGACCAATGCAGCCAGCAACAATGTTCTTGATCACCTCCAGAAAAGTTCCAGTGTTTACCAGACCAGTGTAAGCGAGAAATCAGTGTTCCTGAATGCTGACACAGCAGTTCCAGTGTTAGCAGACCAGTGCAACCAGCAACTGTGCTCCTGAGCATTGTACATGAGTCCTAGTGTTACCAGACCAGTGTAAACCAGCAACAGCATTCCTGATTGCCACCGCACCAGTATCTTTGGTATGCATGTCCCTTGACTTATAATGAGCATATAGCATGTTTCACTGCAAAAAAAATGGGCAGGACCCATCTTGAACAATGAAATGCATCAAAATGCATAAATGAGATAAGAGCCATAGAAACTGAATTTTAAATGAACATTAAAACACATATGTTTACATGCATGCTTTGTAACACAGTATTAATAGGCATTCATTAGGCATTTTTGGCTGCACATCTCAGAAGTTTAAGATCAACTTTATAGACAGCTGAATGAATCAGAGCATACCTACAGTACCTCCCATTCCTGCCTGTTCTGTTCAGATAGTGCTATATGGCATCTGAGTCTAAAGGTAAACAATTACTACTGTACTCTTCCTTTAGAAAACCCATAATGCTCTATACTACCAAGATTAAAGGCGTACCTTGTATTTAGGGCCCATTCACATTTTTGTGGTGCACTAATGCTCATTTTGTTGCTCATTAACTTGCATTGTGTTAAGGTAACCCTTTAAAATGAATGGACTGTCAGTGCACTATGACATGCTGAAAGATGAATGTGACCCTTTTTAGTTAATGTGGTGTTCTGCAACTCACTCCCATGTGTTGTGGCACACTGCAACACAAGTGAGTTTTCTTAGTGCATTGAGGGCTCATTCAAAATGAATGACACTACAATTCAAGTTGAAGCTTGGATTGGCTCTAATGTTCATTTGTAAAACGAGGCGTTTATATAAATGGTAAAAAAACACACATTTAAAAACTTCTGAATGTTAAAATGGGTTTATAAAATTGACCCAAATTTACTTGTTTCCTTGGTAGTACTCACCAGGTGTCAGGGACCTGTCCACGGTAGAAGTTCTGGAAGATCTAGCATTTCTGCCAGTACTCTGCATGACCGCAGCAGGACACATCAGCCTCAGTTTGGTGCCAGACGGCCTTTATAAGGAGGCTCATCACTTCCTCAATTTGCTGGATGATCTCTAGCTCCCCGTGCCCTGTTCCTGTTTCCTGTGTCTTTAACCCTTGATTTCCTGTTACCGACTTGGCTTGCTCCTGGACCTATCTACTCTGTCTTACCCCGATCTGACCTCGGCCTGGCTTACAGATACTCTCTCTCTCTTGCTCCCCTGTGTATGACCTCGGCTATCCCATCTGACTACATCTGCTCTGATTCCCATCTGGTACCTGACCTTGGCTTGAACAGACTACCCAGTAAACATCTAAATCCCGGAAGGGCTTGCATACCACGCACAGGTGCCTCCTGTCTGCAGACCTATCTCCGTGCACCAGCTGTGCTTCTGAGTGGACCACCAACCAGCACTCCTACAGGCGACCTGTGCAACTTTGGACCTAACTGCCGCTGTCCCACTCTCAGGGGAGTCCGGAACTTAGCCGCAAGGGATTCCCTAGCATTTAAACAAGCAATGTTTTGCTTGTTAAATGCATCTGATCTTGGTGTGATCAGATGCTTTTAAGGGCAGAGGAGACATCTGTGGTGTGATAAGATGCTTTTAAGGGCAGAGGAGACATCTGTGGTCTAATAGACCCCAGATGTCTTGGTAAAGAAGACATCCCACTGCTTATTGCTATCACAAGAGATGTTTACATTCCCTATGATAGCAATAAAAGATAAAAAAAGACAGTGCAAAAAAAATCAAATAAAATTAAAAAAAGTTTTAAATCTCCCCATCCCACTATGCTCATGCACAAAGGTGAATGCATGAGTTGGTCCCGCACGCATATGTAAACGGCAATCACAGCAGACCTTGAGGTATCATCACACACATCAAAATGAAAGCAATAATTCTAGCAAAAGACCTCCTGTCTAACCCTAAGCCCTAAACCTGTAAAGGCTTTTAAAGCATTGTCTATGGAGATTTGTAAGTAGCGTAGTTTATTTACTCGGTGTAACAACATCTTTTATATTTTACCAAATGATCGGGTAATAAATTATTTTTTTTGTATTCAAATTCATTAAAGTATATTTTCCCCAAAAAAAATACATTTGGAAAACCACTGCACAAATACATAAAATGACATAAAAAAAATTAAAAACCCACCATTTTATTCTTTAGGGCCTCTGCTTAAATATATATAGACCAAAATGTTTTTTTTTTAGTTTTAGATATATTGGGTTATAGTTAGAACCTCTGTTGGGTTTTCACTGCTACCTGGAGCACCATTAGTGATTGTGTTGATAGGCATTTGTTTGCTTTAACTGAACTTTACAATTATATAGGAATGTAAAACTCAAACCGTAAAGGTCAAACTGATGCTTCCAACTCAAATCCAAAGCCCATTAACTTCCTGTCCTTCTAAAAATCATTTACTACTTTATCTGTGAACAAAGGAGAGAATCCTGTGACTGATCAGACCTATTCACAGATGTTATTACAGGCAGAATAATCACTTAAAGAACAATTCTCAATAGAGGAGAGTACAGGAAGGGCATATCCCCACTGAACTATCTTCAGTTCAGTTGTGCCTGGAGACCACAGCGACAGAAGTTCAACAGCAGGAAAAGGACGGGGCTGCCCTGCAAGGAATATATCTTCAGAATCCAGATGTCTGTGGATTGTGGGCCAGTAGAGAAAAACAATGTTTTTTAACTAAAATTCAGCTTTAACAAAAAGCAACATAGATAGAAATAAAAATGTTTTATTTGTTTGAGTCAGGAAAATCTAGAATATAATTACATTGTTATTTTGTATTGATTTCTACTTTTTTTGAAAAATTATAAATGTACATTTTAGGTCTGAATATTAGTTAAAACCCTCGAGAATAAAATAGGGGTAGCTCACGATTTTTTTTGTCACATGATATTATTGTAGACGTTTGCACTGAAATCAAACCAATGTTTTCAGTAAAAAAAATACACTAACATTACTGTAACTGAATTTAAGTAGCATTAAGTGCACACAAATGCAATATATTACACATTTTTGGTATATTATAAAAGGTTTTGCCGAGTAAATAGATACCAAACATGTCAAGCCTTAAATATGCATGCACCCATGAAACAGCAATACAACTTTGGTACAGAAAATTTTCCATAGGTGATGCTTTAAAAGCCTTTACAGGGCATCAGTTTCGAGTTACCCATAAATGATCACTCTAGAATTATTGTTTTCACTCTAGTATGGGTTTCACATACTGTATGTAAGGCAATCATTTTCATACATAACTGCCTCCCTACACAAATATTTACATTCATGTGTATCTGAGAGGGATGGGGGGCAATTTTACTCTTTCTTCATGTACTTTGTTCTTCATGTAACTTTATTGCTATCACTAACGGGGGTGACAAGCCCTCTATCTCCTATGTGATAGCATTTTTGTATGACAGGTTCTCTGTACTGGGACATCAGGGGTCTATTAGACCATTGATGCCTCCCCTGCCCTCCACTCAAGCCAATGGAGCACAGATCACTACTTAATCGGCTTCAGCAGTTGGGAAAAGAAAAACCTAAAACCAGAAGTGACAAAATACTAATTTCTTCTGGTTTCTTACTAACATCGGAGGATCAGTGAATGTAGGTTTGCTGGTCTTTCTCTCCTCTACCTGGTAACACCTGCCATGCTGGTTTCAGGCCTGCAGGTGGGACAGTGGAGCCCAGGAAACAGAACAGAGGCTAGCCATGCAAGGTGTGCTCCATAGACACACACATAACTTAGTCCCACCCCTGCTTCCTCCTTACGGCATTTGATTGACAGCGGCTGGAGCCAATGGCTTCTGCTGCTTCTTGTGTCCCTGTGTGTGGAGAAAGAGAGGAGAGAAGAGATCCAGCCGTGCACAGTGCTGGATTGATTGAAGATTCAGGCAAGTATTCAGGGAGGTGGGGGAGGACAGCAAGCTGTAAAATGTTTTCTTACGTTAATGCAGGGAATGCATTAAAGTAAAAAAACATTTTGACTTTAGAACCACATTAAGAAAATAGTAAATTGTAAATAGTTTCACATTCAAAGTCTGGGCATATGTGCACTTTCACAAACACATCAAAATGAGTGTCCTTAGATTAAATCAGGGAGGATGAGAACCCCTGTCAGATTTTACTGCTAACCTGGACATACATTTAAAGGTTTGTACTGTTATAGAAGAAGATATTATAGATTCTGTACTTTCCTAGTGTTTATACATCAGACCTCTTAAATTTACAATGTGTTATACAGGCTTACAAAGTTTATGCATAAAATGACTTTTAGGGAAGTTTAGTTATAAGTCTATGAGGTAGACCATTGGCTATCTTTGATCATTTATACATTGTTCAGAAAAAGCACCATTTCAAAAATGCTTGAACTTCTCCACTAAGTGTAATGCAAATATGAGCAAATATAATCTAGATTCAAAGGTTTTGTGAAATGTTCTTCAATGAATACAATTAATACTTAGCAAATATTTAAGAAAGATAATATACACAGAAATTGAATGAATAGTGAAACCAAATCTAAGCTGGTCATCATGATTTTCAGAAACTGAACAAGTCTAAAACTACACAAAGCAGCCACTGAACATTTTTATACTTATAACAATCTAATAGCCTTTGTCATTAATACTAGATAATTCTATTTTGTTTTAACATTACATCTATTCATGCATAAGTGATTTTTTTATGGTTATTATGCACTTTTCTTAAATCACAGTGGGGTTGATTTAATAAAATTGGTGAGTGAAAAATCTGGTGCAACTGTGCATGGTAGCCAATCAGCTTCTAAATTCAGCTTGTTTAATTAAGTCTTGAAAAAAAAATGTAAAGCTCACTTGTTTCTAGGCAGAGCTGCACCAGACTTTGCACTTTCCAGTTTTAGTAACTCAAATCTATTGTGTGTGTCAGGGCCATATCTGCAGTGCCATTGCCTTGCTAACTATATGGCAGATGTGCACACCATACTGAGAAGCAATTAACAATTGCACGTCAAGTGCCAGTTTAGATTCCACTTCTGTGACCACACATGGGCATCAATATTCTCTTTATGCTCTCATATATTCTGTTCACTTGGAGAGCTGACAGAACTCATTCTGATTGGTAAGACTCTAAAGCCCCGTACATACGATGAGAATATCAGGCGAATGATCATACGTTTTGTTTTTTGCATACTAGTCTCATATCAAAAGTGAAGAGGTTACTAAAGTTCCGAAAATTCTTGTACAACAGAATAAAAATTCAGAAGTGATGTCATGCATTGTATTGTAATTTTGGTCGAAAATTGTATTGATTAAACGAAAATCGTACAATCTGGTATCTTACAAGAAAAATGTTCATGCTTGTCCCTTCGAATCATTTCAGATGAAAACTGTATATTAAGAATCACAGTATTGGACAATCGATTGAAAGCGGTATTTTTCATACAATTTTCTGATCGTGTGTAAGAGGCTTAAATCAGGAGTTTTCAGAACCCATTCTGACTGATAAGGCTCCAAAATCAGATTGCTGAAAGCCATCCTATAGTTTGTTAGCTTGTGGGATGCAACATTACGTTACGTTTGTCTCATGCTTTGACACTTTCTACTCATGGCTGTATTTGACCCATTCCATTTAACTGACAACTCTCTGTTTACACTCATTTTCTTATCTATTCTTTAGATTGCCAGTTTGGATGGTTAGATATAACTTACCATCTTGACAAAGTCTGTAATCCACTGCATAAGGGGTACCCGAGTAGCAATACACAAATATAAACTGTCCTTAATAAGGGTTTAAATATAAACTGTCCTTGCTAAAGATAAAGAATGGTGCAACATTGGTTCCTTGAACTAATGCCTACATCTTGATATACAATTGTGTTCAAAATAATAGCAGTGTGTTGAAAAAAGTGAATAAAGCTCAAAATCCTTCTAATAGCTTTTATTTCCATACACACAAATGCATTGGGAACACTACACATTCTATTCCAAATCAAAACATGAAGAAAAATATATCACATTTGTGTTGTTCCTCTAAAAAAATTGAAGAAAAGTGAATATTAGACTGTTCAAAAAAATAGCAATGTTTGTATTCTTCTTTACAAACTCAAACATTCACTATATAAACTGAATGTTTGAATGTTTGAAGATTTTGCTTTCCTTTGAATCACTTATTTAATATTTAGTTGTATAAGCACTGTTTTTGAGAACTGCTGTACATCTGTGTTGCATGGAGTCAACCAACTTCTAGCACCTGTGAACAGGTATTCCTGTTTTGCCTCAGAAACTGCATTTTTGATGTCACCCCACAAGTTTTCTATTGGATTAAGATCCGGGGATTGGGCTGGCCACTCCATAACGTCAATCTTGTTGGTCTGGAACCAAGATGTTGCACGTTACTGGTGTGTTTGGGGTTGTTGTCTTGTTGGAACACCCATTTCAAGGGCATTTCCTCTTCAGCATAAGGCAGCATGACCTCATCAAGTATTCTGATGTATTCAAACTGATCCATGATCCCTGGTATGCGATAAATAGGCCCAACACCATAGTATGAGAAACATCCCCACTGTCTTCACAGTGTACTGTGGCTTGAATTCAGTGTTTGGGGGTCGTCTGACAAACTGTCTCCGGCCACTAGACCCAAAAAGAACAATCTTACTTTCATCAGTCCACAAAATGTTGCACCATTTCTCTTTAGGCCAGTCAATGTGCTCTTTGGCAAATTGTAACCTCTTCAGCACGTCTTTTTTTCAACAGTGGGACTTTGCGGGGGCTTCTTGCAGATAGCTTGGCTTCACATAGGCGTCTTCTAATTGTAACAGTACTCACAGGGAACTTTAGACCTTCTTTGTTCTTCCTGGAGCTGATTGTTGGCTGAGTCCTTGCCATTTTGGCTATTCTTCTATCCATTCGAATGGTAGTTTTTCGCTTTCTTCCACGTCTTTCAGGTTTTGGTTGCCATTTTAAAACATTTGCGATCATTTTAGCTGAGCAGCCTATCTTTTTCTGCACTTCTTTATATGTTTTCCCCTCTCCAATCAACTTTTTAATCAAGGTACGCTGTTCTTCTGAACAATGTCTGGAACGACCCATTTTCCTCAGAATTTCAGAGAGAAATGCACTGTAACCAGCATGTACAACATTTGCTGCCTTCCTTCCTTAAATAATGGCAATAATTGCCACCTGTTTTTCAAAGAATGAATGACCTCACTAATAGAACTCCACACTGCTATTATTTTGAACATGCCCCTTTCAATTAGTGATTCAATTACACAGAATCAGCAGCATGCATGTCATGACTGTTGGCTCTGTTGGATTTCTATTACTCTACTACACCTGCTAGTAATTTATTTGTCATGTAGAAATATCATTTCTACCAAAAACAGTGATTGATCAGGTTAGTGATGTCTGACTGCTATTAATTTGAACACAACTGTATATTTGATCATTAACCAAGGTGTTACGCTTTATCTTGGCTTATTTATATTACAGTTTTAAGTACTCTTTACTAAAATGAAATCAAATCAAAAACTGTTTTGAAAAATGCTATAATGAAAGTTTGGGGGTTTTTTTAACTAAAATGAAAATACGTGAATTTCATGCTATCAACTTGGACATGGAGAGCCCTCCTGCTCTCTACTGTGCATTGCTTATTAGTTTTAATACATGGGCAGTAAAACCAAGGCATTCAATTCTCTCACAGGTACCCTTGTATTTACAATAATGTGCATGAGTGAATTTTATCAGTTAGACTCTATCAGCCTCATAGTTAAAAATTATGAGACTAATATCACAACTTGAACACTGTTCACTGGATGGGGTCTAGCACTGATGGTTCATTTTTTATTTATGTTCAACGCAGCATTTGAGAGTTTTATTATCTTCAGTGAATACATAAAAAGACGAGTAATAATACAGTCTGGCAGCAAAGAGACATTAAATATGGATTATAAGAAATGTCGAATATACTAGCCTATCACAAGACAGTGATTAGCATAAAAGCTATTTATTCTACTATAAAGCCTGGGCAATTAAAGCTCATTCCATATGCTAATCCCTGAACTCAGATTGGCTGTATTCCACTGCTGTATACTGTTGCATGTTTAAAATTTGGTGCCAGTCACTGAGCTTGGTCTTTGTCTGTAACAATATTTTGAGATAATCAGATTTTTTTTCTGGCATAATAAACTACATTGCATTGAAACATTTACTTCCGATAAAGCGGATTTATGAATAAGCAGAGTAAAATCTGCAGGATGTGCATATGGGTTAACATAATAAATTAAGGAAATACTTATAGTCCGGCAGAAAGTAATGCACCAACATGTGGTCCACGTTCTTTCTGTACTGTTCTAGTAAAACAGTAGCTAGTATTCATGATCTATGAAGAAGAAGAAAACTTACAGACACCAGTACAGATCTTTTCAACTGTATATAAAATAATGTGGAATATTCTTTATAAGTCATTCTGCAATATAACAACTGTTCTTTTCAGAGGTTTATGTTATTAAACCATAAATATAAAATATTGTCTAGTCTCAATATAAATTATTTATTGTGTGCCAAAACTTCCTTTTCATTTATTTGGCTGTTTTTAATAATTTTTATTACCTAATTCATTCCAGTTGATGCTGCACTTCCCCGAACTTCCATTTGGGGAGCAAATAAACAATTTCTCCCTGTTGCTATCCTCAGGGAACTACCTGTCCTATGAGTCTAGTTGCAGGTGAGTCTTCTTATAAGCATGTACCTGTTGTTTTCATTGGATTATGCTGTTCTCTTATCTCAATTAAGCACGTTGGAGGACCAGCAGAAACATGAGTAAAAAAATGTTGTTTGTTAGTTTGTGTTCTGTTTAATATTATTAAAGCATTTTTGTTTTTTAATAAACATTATTCTATTTGTACAGTGGTTCTTCACATGTCTTATATTGAAGGCAACTGGGTGTGAAGGTGAGCAGATCTCAATTCTCTGTGTAGTCCTGGTAAGGGAGCATGCATGATGTGGTGGATCCATAGAGAGCTGGCTAGTAAAACAAGCCACTGGAAAATTAGATGTCAATTGGACAAAAAAAATGTCAACTGATTGTTTGCTTTGCAAGGGAATTTGCTTCACAGCTTAGTGAAGGAGGTGAAGCTCTGCTGACCTCCATCATTCAATCATGCGCAAGCAAAAAATGCAGTTTTTTTCCTTGCATGTGATTGGGTATTCTTTGCAAAGTGAAACTTTACAACATCCACTGTACACTAGGGTAAATTATCTTGCAAAGTATAACTTCCCGTGCAAAGTGAACAGCCTATTTACCTAGAGAGAGATCACATTTTTAAATGGCCATGCCACAACATATGGGGAGAAACAAATCCTATATGCAGGAACAGCAAGAGAGTTATTATTTGAGGTTACACTCAACCCCAAAAGGTTAAAAATGTGTTATGACCTGTGGATTGACAGGTTCATCAGGTGAGGTGAGCGTAGTGTTGAACGGTGGTGGGAATCACTAGGCATGATTAAGATTCAGCACAAGAAGTGCAGCACAGCAAGAAATTGGGGAAAATTACACATAAACAATTTACTATAAGACTGATAACATATGAAGATATATATTGTTTGCAAAAGACACTTTTGAAGTTGATATTTAATGTGTATGTGATATTGCATGTTCATTATTTGGTATATATTTTATTTTAGTATAAGCCCTTAAATGAAAGGTGCACAATATTTTCTTTACTATATTCATATTTCTGTTGTGGGAACACAATTTTCTGTTTGCAGCCATCCTTCAGAGCCACATTTGATGTTATTTTATTCCTAACCAGTTGCACATTTCTGAACATTTAGCATATATATTTCTTCACAATTGTTTATATAGAGGCGTGGGATAACACACTTTTAATTTTTTTGTACATGAATTTATTATTTACATTTTTTTGTTTTGAATTAGTAGAGGTAATATTTAGACTCATCAAAAATAAGGATCTGGTATGTATTTTTAAGTAGAACCCCATACCATTTTTTCCATGTAGTTTCATTGTTAACAGCTATACTAGACACTCATCTAGGGTGTGGTATAGGCTAAAGGAATCCCCAGTCTCTTTCTTTGTGAATAGAAGTAACTGGCTAGGATCTGTCATTTACCAATAATTAAAACAGATTTTTTTTTCTTTGTAAGTGTCATTTTTTTCTGTTATAGGTTATTAACATTGCACAGATGCATCGCTTTGCAGATAGGTTAAGGTCATGCCCAGAACATGTTATTTACAGGACCATTTTTAAGGATTCTCTTAGAGCATTATCAAAATAATACCTAAATTGTCTGATTGACAATTTTCCACTCGTGGTTTATTGTTCCAAAGGGCCATCCATGGCTCAAATTTCAGCTTATTCAGCAGAAACTGACTGAAATTCAAGCCTTGTATGGCCAGCTTGAATTTTATAAGAACCCTGTACCATCTTATTGTAGTGTAAAAATAATGCAGGTAGTGCAGCTATACCTGGGATCCAGGCTAGTTAGGGCATAACCTGTAAATTTAATTTTTTATATAATTATATTTTTATTGACTTTCAATAAAAATGGCAATACAGGAAAGAAGAACAGTCAAAATTAGCCATGACAAATAATACAATGATGAATTAAAATCTCCGTAGACAGTACTAAGTCATAGGGCTGGCAGAAAACAAAGAATAGTGCTAACTTGTAGAAATAGCAGTTAACAAAAAATCTTAGGATATGTAAAATTCAGGGGCTCATACAGGAAGTATACACAACAGGGTTACAATGGGATATTTCAACAGAAGTTAAGATGGTTAAATGTGAAATGTAAGCATGTACGCATGTAGGAATGAGTGTCTTCCATGAGAGGAGTAACTTTATGAAGAATGCTTTAGATAGAGGACACTAAATGCAATTGATAAGGGCCATGTGCACAAAAACATTCAAATTTAGTAATTCTATATAGAGTGAGGGATGCAGACAAAGAGTGGAAAAAATGTTTAACTTGTAAGTAGAAATAAGTAGAAATAAAACATATATTTTGTAATATGACATTTTTCCCTTCAAAAGTTTCCAACCTACGAGTTACGGGGGTGGACAAGTTTACAAAGTTGAAAAAGAGAAGCCTGCATCAATGGTAATATGTGACAAAAAAAGAGACTGTCCGGTGATACCAGATTAAATAGAATATTGGATAAGGGAGGACATGGTGAAGAGAGAGTATTTCTGAAAGCATTTCCACCATATTGTCAGAGTAAATAACATCGGAGCAACACACATACAGTACATCTCAGAATAAGATCATTGTGTTGGGACTGAGGCCTTACCAAAGAGCAGGGATGCATAGGGAGCCTCTTTCAATCTCTGACATCAATTAGGTGCTATCTGACTAGACCAAGAAACAATGGCTCGAAGATGGGAAGCATAATGATATTTAATGATGTCAGGAGCTCCCAATCCCTTACGTGTCTTGAGAGAGAAAATCACAGAATTGGCAATACGAAGAGATTTGTTATTCCAAATAAACTTAAGAAATACTCGTTGGAGAGACTTAGGTTGAGTCATGGGTATTGCAACAGTCAAGGTGTCAAAAAAATAGAGTAACCTAAGTAACAATGACATTTTTAAGACATTTACTCTACCGAGAAGAGAAATAGGGAAAGCAGCCCATTGGTGGAGAGAGCTGGTAATATCCTGAAATAATGAGGGATAATTCGCTGAATACAATGTGGAATAGGAAGGGGATAAATGAATACCTAGATATTTGAGAAACTGAGAACACCACTGAAATGGATTTTTATTTTTTTATTACAGGTACTTATGTCAATTTATGTAGCGCTTTACATATATATATTATACATTCATTTCAGTCCCTAACCCTCAAGGGCATACAATTGAAAGTCCCTAACTTACATTCATACATACACATACTAGGGCCAATTTAGACAGGATCCAATTAACCTACCAGCATGCCTTTGGAGTGTGGGAGGAAACTGGAGTACCCAGAGGAAACCCACACAGGCACAGAGAGAACATGCAAACTCTAGGCAGGTGGTACCATAGTTGCGATTCAAACCAACGACCCTTGTACTGTCAGGCAGAAGTGCTAACCATTTAGCCACTGTGCTTCCCATATGTATGGATATTTGTGTTTGAGATGGGTGAGAAGGGTAGGGGGGATATGAAGTGGTAGGGCTTCAATTTTTGTGTTAACCTTATAACCAAATATAGCCTCAAATGATGTTCTTAGGTCATGCACCGAGGGAAGAGTTGTGCAGGGTTAGTTAATGTTAGCAGGATATCGTCTGCAAAAAGAGCCAGTTTATATTCCCTGGCATCAGAATGAGGCAACAAGATGGAAGACATCTGGACTTGAGCTGTAGGGTGAGAATATAAGGCAGTCAATGCATTAAGAAAAGACCCTTGAAAACCATAGCAGGAGAAAGCAGCAAACATATAGGGCCAGTAGAACCTGTCAAATGCGTTTTAAGTGTCCAAACTCAGTATAATGGCTGGATGGGGGAACTAATTTAAAAGATCTATGAGATCCATGGTGTGTCTCATGCTATTCCCAGTATGTCTGGATGGTACATAACCCACTTGGTCTTTGTTGATTAATTTGGGAATTAGTTGACATAATCTAGAGGCCAATATCTTTGTAAAAATTTTATCATCTGAATTTAGTAAAGCTATGAATCTATAATTATCAAGCAAGGAGGGATCCTTGCATAAAATGTGAGTGTAGAATTTTCCCCTGAAGTAGAGCACTATATAAGTCTAGCACATATAGGGCCAGAATGGGTAACCAGGTCTTATAATAGGAATAAGGAAGGCCATCAAGGCCTGAGGATTTATGAAGTGGGAGATCCTTAATTATTTTTGAAAGTTCCTCAGAAGAAACAGCTGCACTAAGTTTAGCAAGGTCAGAGGAGGGCAACTTTGGTGAGGAAGGGTCTGTGAAAAAATGTTCAAAGTTCTCCTGCCTAAATCTAAAATGATTATCAGGAGTTAAACAGTTGTAAAACTTATGCCTGTATGAGGAGATACAGAAAAGAGTGGAAAGGACGAGGGCAGAGTTTATTAACCAACATTCTGTGGGGCTTGTTGGCCACAGTGAGGAATTTGCAACTTTATCTAGAGCAAGAGATTTTTGCTGATTATGAAGAGAAGTACCTCTACAGCCACTGTGGGATAGCTCACAAGCTGTTGCTACGCTGCCTTTAAGTCTGCAAGTAAAGAGGTTATAAGACTAGTATTGTCTTTCTGCAGATGTGAGCCTTCAGAAATGCATTGGCCTTGGAAGAAAGCCTTGTGTGCCTCCCATAAGGTAGACATCTCCCGGAGACAGCCTAGATTTAGGTGAAAAAACTCCATCAGGTCCTTAGCAAGCTTCTCTCTAGTAACTGATCATTGAAGGAGAAAGTCATTGAGATGCCAATGACAGGTTTTGGAGGTAGACAAAAGTAACATCTAAAGAAATTGTTGCATTGTTCAGACCAAGTAATAGGAGAAATATTGGATATGGGAGATAAATGGGGATGAAATAAAAAAGTGGTCAAGCCTGGAGTACATTTAATGGGCTACAGAATAAAAGGTAAATTGTCGGTGGGTAGGGTGTTTGATTCTCCGGGAGTCAAACAAATGATGGGATCTGATGCATTTTCAGAAAGAACTAGCCTGGGAAAGAACCCTCTGGGACGGGGTGTCCTGAAATAGTGTTTGCCTGTCTATATTAGGGAACACAGTATAATCTCCACCAACTATCACAAATGGTTGAGAGTATCAGGCAGTCTCAAGGACTTTGTTGAGAAATTGAATTTGTCCTGAATTAGGAGAGTATAAATTTACCAGGGTAAATGAGGTCATGTAGTCACAGGCCAGCACGATAAAGCTGTCAATAGAGGACTTATTAACCTATATGGGGCAGGATTTTCTGATGAGGATTGTCACACCAACTTACTCAGAAGAGTCAGAAGCTAGGTAAGAGGTGGGAAAATATTTAGAAGAAAATTTTAAATAATCTCCTGCATGGAAGTGAGTCCTTTGGACTACTTCTGCCCCTGAAAGTTTGATCATCTTTTCTTAATAGAATCAAACTTTTCACATTATATGAAAGAAATTTTAACGCTGTAAGGGCATAACATTTAAGAAGCTAATATAAGCATAAAAAGATAACAATGGGTCACCTGTGTGTATATATAAACCCCAGCACAAAAGGGAAAATTGTGGAGCAACAACCAACAGAAAAAAAAATGCAGTAAACAGCTGAACAAGCAAGGACCCAGCAGAGGTCCAAAAAAAGTAAAAAAAACAAAAGTAGAAAGCCTGAGAGGCAATCGTGTCTCAGGAGTCCAGGCCTACAGCCTTGGACAACATAGGGAAGGCATGGGAGCCTCAAAATCAAGTGAAGGGGGTCCCATCTGCTCTCCAGCAAAAGTATACAAACACTGAAAAAAAATAATAATAATGAGAGAAATAGCACTATGGAAGCACTACACCCCATGGGTATGTAAGGGGTTACCCAAAAAGGGAAACATAAATCTGATGTTTTGGCCATAGAGGCAAATGGCCCAAGACAAGTTTCCCGGAGATGACTAAAGACTTCACAGGAGTTGCTTGGAGAATTGCGAGCATTGAGGCGTAGAATAAATCTTCTTCGCCTGACCTTCTGTCTGGACAGTGCTGATTGTCCCTATGCTAATCACATACACCTTCCCAAAGAAAAATAAACTCTTGCAATACACACTAAACTGAGCACATGCAGATTGACTCCTAGAGCTCTGTACTATCAGCAAATGAATTGGGAACAGTAGAAGAAGGGGAGGATCAGAAAAGACAGGATCACACAGCCTTTTTACACAATGCTTTTACTGCATATACAGAATGATTTTACTGTAATGGTTTATTAACACTTTAAAAAGGGTCCTGTTTTTCTTGCTTTACTCCTTATAATATAGCAATTCCTTTCCATTTCCCCTTAAACCAGTACATGTGACAAAATGTTCAAAGCATTCAGTCTTAGATCCTAGGTTAGAGGTGTTTAAAGAAGAATTGGTAGAAACGTTACTGCATGATTTGCAGTTTTTTGTAAAAGTCAGTTATCATTATTCTCTAGTTTTACTAGTTCTTCAATTCTTCAAAATACTCAGTATAAACTTTAAAGATAAAACACACAAGGGTTGAATGGTCCAAATTTTTAAATAAGCAATGACACAGTTGTCCCTTTTTTTAGCCACTTTTTGGGTCAGTTTAAGGCTAGCGCTTGGGTTCTTTCCTGGCTGCTCTTAGTACATACTGAATTCTGTAATTGGACATAATTTTTTTCAGCATCTGAAAGCTATTTGAAATTTCTGAGAAAGCATATACACCACTAACCCTCCAGAAGAAAACTATAATCTGTGTTTAAAGGAAGAACATAGAGCAGAGGTTTATTAAAGTCACTGAAAAGTTCCTTTGTCAAACTTAGAAGATTTAAACATGGTGATAAAAATGTTCAGTTATTAGCTTATCTTGCTGGAAATGATTATTGTCCCAAAAGTATATTAAGAATAAAAATAGCATTCCTAAGGCTAAAGGTGCAGCCATAGCTAAACAAAAATCTTGTTCTTTCCAATTAAAGGAGCATTCGACAGATTTGGAAAGTAGATTCCTTTTTATTAAGGGACAGATCCAGGGACAGAAATGTACTTTAGCTATACTCTATGTACTCAACTCTCAAACAGTGAACCTTTTGTCTTGCACACCAACTAGGTTAGCCGAGTTCTCAGAGGGATTACAGATCTTGGAAGGGGATTTCAATATTTGTATAGATCGACATATTAACACCGCCTTACAAAGATAGCTTTATCTTTTGCAGCAATCGCACATTTAAATTAATACAATCGTTACCCTTAAGCGGTAGTTGGCAGATTCTACCTCTAAAGATTACACTACTTTTCTAATACAGGTCATACATGATGTGATTTTATTTCCTGCAACCATGGCTCTGTGATTGGTCACAGTGATCACATGATAAAGACAGGGACAATCACAGCCCATCTGTATCATGTTATTAGCTGTGGCCAATCACAACTAACCCCAATAGTAAACACTGAATGAATCAATTTCATTCAATAAAAATGGTTGCTTATACCAGTGAAATTCACTGGTATATGCAATCATAATGTGTAAAAAAAAAATCCTGCTCACTTCTCCTGAGTAGTAAAATGTTACTATGTTAACAGTATATTGCTCTGGTCACAGCGTGTTCAAAAAAAAATTGTAAAAATAAAAAAAGCATATAATAAAAAAAGATATTGAAAAAAATCTACCAGTCAGTGTCCCTGATCATCGCTACACCAGTTATATGATGATGGTGTACTGCACTGGTGACAGTATGTAAAAAGAAAAACTGAAAAATACAATTTTATTTTTTGTGACAAAAAAATTACAGTTTCAAAAAACTCACCATACCTCTTACTAAATACCTAATAAATTGATGAAGAAAGATTGTTTATTTGCAAAAATTTATAACAGAAATTAAGAAAAAAAAAATTTTCTCGTTTATTTAGCAAAATTTAAAAAAAACACAGTGGTGATTAAATATAACCAAAAGAAAGCTCTCTTCGTGTGTAAAAAATTTATAAAAATGTAAAATGGGTACAGTTTTGCATGACCGCTAAGTTGTCATTCAAAATGTGACAGTGTTGAAAGCTGAAAATTGGTCTGGGCAGGAAAGGGATGAAAGAGCCCGGCATTGGAGTGATTAATAATACAAATCAGACCTAGATCACAAGTGACTACTAAATACCAGCTGCACATTACATGAATTTTATATATATGAATTTTGAAAAGATCAAACAACAATTTGGTTATATAGGGATGTGACAAGGGTTTGAGGGTGCCTGGTATTTTGGGTGCAGGGTGTTTTGTTTTTCCAAAGAATGCACTCTAATGACCCTAAGCTAAACATTATAATCTTGAATTGCTAGACAGGGTCATTTAGGTTTTCTTGGAGGTAACCTGGTAAGTGTGCTGGGAAATTTTCTATTGTATACAGTGCGATCTCTCCCTATGTATTTACCAGTAGCACTTCCTATGCTTTCCTATCACAGCTAGAGCACATTATCAATATGACTGCTGAGAATCTACTCTTTTATAGTGAAGGGGCTGGCTTATCCAAAATCCTGCTTTTTGTCTCTACTAAGCCAGCTGACCTAAGTTCAAAGGCCCAGGCAGTGCATTATGGTTATTACGGCAAATTTCTGCAATATTTCACTGGGTCTGCAAATCCCAAACACACAGGATTTGCTGTGAACCCATGGTAGCAGCAAAACCAAACCTCATTCCTAACAGACATCATAAACTTTGAGTAAATTTGGGGAATGTTGGTAAAACCATTTCATACTGTTGAGAGTGCTTATAGATGAATTTGTCATACACCCACCCTTGTTATACATGCAGTTAGTCATCTAGAAAAGATCCATGTTTAAGAATAAGATGGTAATTTCTTCTAATGTTTTTTAGATTTATGCATTTTCTTTGTTAAGATCTAATAATAGAATCTAGAAGTCCTTTTTTTATTTTGCTCAATGTAAAATCAAAATAAAGGTATATTTGTCGCCAATTGCAGAAGTTAAATTACTAGTTATAAAAAAGAATTATGTAGCATTTAAATTCAAAATAGTTACAGCAATTAGGCATGGATGTGCATATGAAAACATAATTATAAGCTTTTTCTATGTGTACTGAGTCTTATTTAAATCAACTTAGCAGTTTATAAACATGAATCTAAACAAATACACATGTGGAGGATAGGATGCCACACAACTGTACATTTGACAGTGGACATTCTGGTTTTCAAAGTCTTACAACATTACCAGTAGTCAGTTTCTGTAGGAGAGAACATACCTGAACATTCCCCAGAGCACTGGAGAAAATGTGTTTAACATTGTATATACAGTACATTATTATTATTATTATACAGGATTTATATAGCGCCAACTGTTTGCACAATGCTTTACAAAATGAAGGTAGACAATACAGCTACAATACAATTTGGTACAAGAGGAAACAGAGGGCTATGCTCGTTAGGGCTTACAATCTAGGATTTAACATTTTAGGTTATTTTGAGACCGGGCATTGCCATTGGGGACATTTAATAAAGCAAAATCCATTTTTTAAAATACTATATAATGGGGAAGGAATCCTTTTAATGGGAATTTGAGGTCAACATGGAAACAACACCACATTGTTTAAGTACACATGCTTGGGATGTATGTCCTGTTATGGCACAGTGCAATTCTCCCACTCTGTTTTGCTATCACATATTTTGGATGTGTAATTATTTTTTGCTTTGAATACAGCAACAACACTAATCTGATTACTTTCATCTTGAAAAATAAATATTTTTTAGTTTTTGCTACAATGGAAAAGTATACTATTATACTATTAAAACATAAAGTTAAACCCCTCAGCTTCATACAAATTGGCCAGGATCACAACAGCAAATATTGTGATTTTTTTTAACAATATAACACCAATTGTCTTAAAAGCTTAAGAAAATGTACAGTTACATAATTATATAGTTAGTCTGGCAGAAAAAAGACAAACGTCCATACAGTTCAACCATAAAAGAAAAAAAGTTATAATCCTACACCCACAGTTGATCCAGAGGTAGGCAAAAAACCCAGCAAAGCATGATCCAATTTGCGACTGCAGGGGAAAAAAAATTTCCTGAGCCCCCGAGATGCAATCGGATATTCTCTGGATCAACTTTACCCATAAATGTTAGTAACCAGCTCTTACTGTGAAGAAACCTTTCTGTATTTGGAGATTAAATCTCTTTTCCTCCAGACATATTGAGTGCCCTCTTGTCCTCTGTGATGACCTCAGGGTGAATAACTCTACACCAAGTTCACTATATGAACCACTGATGTATTTATACATGTTCATCATATCCCCCCTTAATCTCCTCTTCTCAAGAGAGTTTAATTTCAGTTCTTTGAATCCATCCTCATATCTGAGCTCCTCCATGCCTCTGTCAGGGTAAAGAAGCTTCACGTCTGCGCATATCTATGCACCAACGCCGGGTACCCATCAGCCGTGCCGGTGCGCATGCGGTTGAGTGCACGCGTGCGCTCGCCGGAGTGCACAGGCGGGCTATTTAACCACTTCCTGTCCGGACACTTTTACCCCCTACCTGTCCAGGCCAATTTTCAGCTTTCGGCGCTCTCACATTGTGAATAACAATTACTCAGGCATACAACACTGTATCTAAATGAAATTATTATCATTTTTTTCAAACAAATAGAGCTTTAATTTGGTGGTATTTAATCATCACTGGGGTTTTTATTTTTTGCTAGAAAAATGAAAAAAGACTGAAAATTTTGAAAAAAAACATGTTTTTCTTAGTATTTGATACTAAATTTTGCAAATAAATATACTTTCTTCATAAATTTAGGCCAAAATCCATTGTGCTACATTTTGTTGGTAGACATAACCCAAATCAGTGTGTATTATTTAGTCTTTGTGAAAGTTATAGAGTCCACAGACCACGGTATATATATTTGATATATTTGAAAATGTATCAATCCTGATGCACGGACTACCTATATAATTTCTTGGGGCCCTAAAATGCCAGGACAGTACAAATACCCCCCAAACGACCCCTTTTAGGAAAGTAGACAGTCTGAGGTATTTAATGAGAGGCATGGGGAGTTTTTTGAAGTTGTCATTTTTTGCCAATTTTTTAAGGAAATGATGAAAGTAAAAAAAATTCTTTTTTTTTTCCCACAAAGTTGTCATTTAACAAGTTCTTTCTCTCACACGGCATAGGCATACTTGCAATTACACCCCAAAACACATTCTGCTACTCATCCTGAGTATGGCGATACCACATGTGTAAAACTTTTTCACAGCCTAACCACATAGAAGGGCCCCACATCCAATAAGCACCCTTAGGCGTTCTAGGGGCAAAAATTACACATCTAATTTCTTGACTGTCTATCACAGTTTTGGAGGTCCTGGAGCACCAGGACAATTGAATTACCCACAAAATGACCCCATTTTCGAAAGAAAACACCTCAAGGTATGTTTTAAGAGGCATGGGGAGTCCTCTGAAGACTTCATTTTTTGCCACATGTTTTTGGAAAATGTGAAAAGAAAATGAAAATGTATTTTTTTTTACGCAAAGTTGTCAATCTATGAGATATTTCTATTACACAGCATAGGCATACTTAAAATGATACCTCAAAACGCATTCTTTAACTCCTGCTGAATATGGCGATACCAAATGTGTGAGACTTTTTCACAGTCTGGCCACATAGAGGGGTTCCACATCCAATAAGCACCTGTTAGCGTTCTAAGGGCAAAAATTACACATCTAATTTCTTGACTACCTATTGCCGTTTTGGAGGTCCTGGAGCATCAGGGCAATGGAATTATCCACAAAATGACCCCATTTTGGAAAGAAAACACCCCAAGGTATGTTTTATGAGGCATGCAGAGTCTTCTGAAGACTTCATTTTTTGCCACAAGTTTTTGGAAAATGCGAAAAGAAAATGAAAATGTATTTTTTTCTACACAAAGTTGTCAATCTATGAGATATTTCTAATACACTGCATAGGCATACTTAAAATTACACCCCAAAACACATTCTCTAACTCTTCCTGAATATGGTGATACCAAATGTGTGAGACTTTTTCACAGTCTGGCCACATAGAGGGGTTCCACATCCAATAAGCACCTGTTAGCGTTCTAAGGGCAAAGATCGCACATCTAATTTCTTAACTACCTATTGCTGTTTTGGAGGTCCTGGAGTATCAGGACAATGGAATTATCCACAAAAAGACCCCATTTTGGAAAGCAAACACCCCAAGGTATGTTTTAAGTTCTCCGTCACTCTCATCTGTCATACTCAGAATTTGAAATGCCTCCTCGCTTGTATATGATCTTTTGGCCATATTTTTGACACTGATCAGGACCCACTGGTATGGCAGTGATCAGGATGGTGTTGCAGTGAGGGACAGATATCTGGCTGCAGTTGGTTCACACTAGTCACTGTTGGGCAAAAATCAGAGATACAGTGAGGTGGCTGGCAATGTTTTGTGAGTGTGTGTAAACTCTGTGCAAAGGCTGAAAATTACTCACAGTTAGCTGTACTGGATCTCTCTCCTCACAGACGATGGCAGTAAACAGGATCCACTGGTGTGGCAGAGATCAGGGACACTTTATGAACAGGCACACTGTAAGGTGATCAGGGACACTGATTGGGCCACTGTATGGTGATCAGGGACACTGCTGGGCCACTGCAGTGATCAGGGACACTGCTGGGCCACTTGTGTGGCGATCAGGGACACTGTGGCAATCAGGGACACTGTGGCAATCAGGGACACTGCTGGACCACTTGTGCGGCGACCATGGACACTGCTGGGCCACTGCGATGATCAGGACACTGCTGGGCCACTTGTGTGGCGATCAGAAACACTGCTGGGCAACTGCGGTGATCAGGGACACTGCGGTGATCAGGGGCACTGCTGGACCACTTGTCCGGCAATCAGGGACACTGCTGGCCACTTGTGTGGTGATCAGGGACACTGCTGGGCCACTTGTGTGGTGATCTGGGCCACTGCGGCAATCAGGGACACTGCGGTGATCAGGGACACTGCTGGACCACTTATGCAGCAATCGGGGACACTGCGGTGATCAGGGACACTGCTGGGACACTGCGGCGATCAGGGACACTGCTGGACCACTTCTGCGGCGATCAGGGACACTGCTGGGCCACTGCGATGATCAGGACACTGCTGGGCCACTTGTGTGGCAATCAGAAACACTGATGGACTACTGCGGTGATCAGGGACACTTCGGTGATCAGGGGCACTGCTGGACCACTTATCCGGCGATCAGGGACACTGCTGGGCCACTTGTGTGGTGATCAGGAACACTGCTGGGCCAATGTGGGGATCAGGGACACTGCTGGGCCAATTGTGTGGTGATCAGGAACACTGCTGGGCCAATGCGGTGATCAGGGACACTGCTGGGCCACTTGTGTGGTGATCAGGAACACTGCTGGGCCAATGCGGTGATCAGGGACACTGCTGGGCCACTTGTGTGGTGGTCAGGGACACTGCTGGGCCACTGCGGCAATCAGGGCCACTGCGGCGATCAGGGACACTGCTGGACCACTTGTGCGGCAATCAGGGACACTGCGGTGATCAGGGACACTGCTGGACCACTTGTGCGGCAATCGGGGACAATGCTGGGTTACTTGTGCGGCGATCAGGGACACTGCTGGGCCACTTGTGTGGCGATCAGGGACACTGCTGGGCCACTGCGGCAATCAGGGACACTGCGGCAATCAGGGACACTGCTGGACCACTTGTGCGGCAATCAGGGACACTGTGGCGATCAGGAACACTGCTGGACCACTTGTGCAGCAATCAGGGACACTGCGCTGTACACTAAAAAATCATAAACAATAATAAATCAAGTAAATACTGCTGCATAAAAAATGTGCAGAAATTAATTGAAATTATATAAGTCCACATTCATATATTAAAGTCCCAAAATCCAATAACACAGTGCTGTGTGCTAAAGAAATCCTCCAACGTAAAGTGCATATGACATATGTCACGGATCGCAAGATCGCCGCAACCAACATGCGACAATCCCACGACCGCTGCCACCAATATGTCACGATTGTGGCGTCAGACCCCAGACCTTCTCACCAAACTCGTGACCGAAGGACTGGCCAATCAGAAATCGCGATGTGACGTGCGTAACAATGCCACACCCAGCTGCACCCTGCACAGCGATTTTCCAGCTAATGGACTACAATCTGTGCTGCAGCCTGAATGCACTTGTTATTGGGTCAGGTTAATCACACAATTAACCATTCACTGCCACCACCTCCTTTTTGGTACAGTGAAAGAGGAAACTCGACTTCAGCTATGACACTATAATGGTCGATATAATCGTCTGTATAAAACGGTCATAATACAGGTCTTTTATACTGAGGGTTAAACAAACAGTAGCGTCTCTTTAACCACCTTCCGCCCGCCATATAGTACAATGACGGGCGCAAGGTGGTTCTCTCGTTCTGATAGGACGTCATATGCGTCCTTCCATTCTCACTGTGCATGCGCGGCTCAGGGAGCGTGCAGCGCGGCGATCGCTGGTGCGCTGTGTCCCTCGGACACAGCGGATCACGGAAAGAGCCAAAGATGTTGGCTCGGTCATGTGATCAGCTGTGCCTAATCACAGCTGATCACATGTAAACACGGAAATGCCGGTTATCGGCATTTCTCTCCTCTCGAGCTGTCACGCTGACAGCTCGAGAGGAGAGGAGAGCCGGTAATCGGCTTTCCGCAGAGGGGACATGCACACTGATCATCAGGGCACTGATGATCAGTGTGCCCTGATGATCAGTGTGGCTCCAGAAGTGCCACCTGTCAGTGTCCATCAGTGCCAGCAGTCAGTGCTCAGTGCCACATGCCAGTGCCCATCAGTGCCACATCAATGCCACATATCAGTGCATAACAGTGTACATCAATGCCACATATCAGTGCCCATCTGAGCTGCCCTTCAATGTCACCCATCAGTGCCAGTCAGTGCCGCCTAACAGGGCCAGTCAGTGCCGCCTAACAGTGCCAGTCAGTGCTGCCTAACAGTGCCAGTCAGTGCCATCTATCAGTGCCAGTCAGTGCTGCCTATCAATGCCGCCTATCAGTGCCATATATCAGTGTAATGTATCAGTGCTGCCTTTCAGTGCCCATCAGTGATGCCTGTCAATGCCCATCAGTGCAACCTACCAGTGCCTCCTCATCAGTGCCCATCAGTGCCACCTATCAGTGTCCATCAGTGCAGCCTATCAGTGCCCATCACTGCAGCCTCATTAGCGCACATCAGTGAAGGAGAAAAATCACTTATTTACAAAACTGTATAACAAAAACTAAGAAAAAACTTCTTTTTTTTTTAAATTTTCAGCGGTTTTTGATTTGTTTAAGAAAAAATAAAAATCCCAGAGGTGATTAAATACCACCAAAAGAAAGCTCTATCTGTCTAAAAAAAATGATACAAATTTCATATGGGTACAATGTTGCATGACCGCGCAATTGTCATTCAAAGTGTGACAGCGCTGAAAGCTGGAAATTGGCCTGGGCACGAAGGGGGTATAAGTGTCCTGTAGGCTAGTGGTTAAAGGCAGGGATTTGTAAATTGCAATTAAAAGCTATAGAAGCAGTTCAACACTTTCAGAAAGGAAGATTTATTACTAAAAGGTCAAACAGGATGCAATAAAAATATTTACAGAAAAAAGTTGTAACTAAGATATATATATATATATACAGTATATACACACAAAGAACCATAGCACAGCAAAGAGATATCAAAGAGAAAGGGAAGAGTTAAAGTACTTGCCAAAGCCCTGGGTCAGCAGATCCAAGTTGCAGAGCAGAAGCGGGATTTGATCTCCATATGTTATGATGGAAAGATAGGAGATGTCTTCAACTTACACAGTGCACAAAGTCCTCCACCCACACCGATGGGAACACCCTGGACCTCGTTTTCTCTCATCTCTGCACCCCCCACTACCTCACTAACACCCCTTTCCCTCTCTCTGACCACAACCTCATTACCTTCTCCATCTCCCCGTCCTCCAACACCTCCCCCCCCAACGTCAAACCTTCACCAGCCGTAATCTCTGCAACCTAAACCTGGCCCCTCTCCACTCTGCAGCTGACTGTCTGTACGACAGTATCCTTCCACTGTCATGCCCTGACCTGGCCACTGCTGTGTATAACGACACGCTATCAGCTGCCCTAGACTCCTTAGCACCCTAAACCACATGTAGCATTAGACTTCGACAGCTTCAACCCTGGCAGAACAACCACACTAAACATCTTAAACGACGCAGTCGCACGCTGGAACGATTCTGGCGGAAAACCAAATCCCCTCAAGCATTCTCCCTCTACAAATCTGCCTTCCTCACCTACACCTCCTCCCTCCACGCCGCCAAACAAACCTACTTCGTAACCCTCATCAACACCCTCTCCTCCAATCCTCTTCGGCTCTTCTCCACTTTCAACTCCCTACTCTCTCCCCCCCACCCCCACCCAGTACCTCCCTCACCGCCCACGAGATTGCCATTCACTTCCAAAATAAGATCGACACAATCTGTAAGAACATTGCCAATGCTCCACCTACCTCCCCACCTAGGCTCCCTCCCACTACAACTCCTCCAACTCTCCTCTCCTCTGACCTCGCAACCGCCCTGCCCCCCACCACCCTTAACATCCTGCACACCATAACCCCCCCAGCACTCCGCTCCTTCAGCCTTGCCACCACTGAGGAATTCACCAAGGTCTTCTCAGAAGCCCGCCTCACCACTTGCCCCCTTGACCCTGTCCCCACACAACTCCTCCGGGCACCCTCCATCCTACGCTCCCTCACCCACATCTTCAATCTCTCCCTCTCTACTGGCGCATTCCCCTCCCACCTAAAGCACGCGCACATCACCCCCATACTCAAAAAACCCTCCTTGGACCCCACTGACCTGAACAACCTTAGACCCATCTCCCTGCTGCCATTCACTTTCAAGCTCCTTGAGCGCTTAATCTACAATAGCCTAAGCTCCCACTTCATTGACAACAACCTTCTCGATCCACTACAGTCTGGCTTCCGTCCCCTACGCTCCACCGAAACCGCCTTACTCAAAACCACTAATTACCTTCTAACCGCCAAAGCTAATGGCCACTACTCAGTCCTCTTATTCCTCAACCTCTCCGCGGCCTTTGACACAGTTGACCACCCCCTCTTCCTCGATAAACTACACTCCCTCGGCATCAGAGACTCCGCTCTCTCCTGGCTCTCCTCCTATCTCTCCCAATGCTCCCTCAGCACTACCTATAATGCTACCACCTCCCCCTCTCTCCCCCTCTCTGTTGGGGTCCCCCAAGGCTCTGTCCTCGGGCCCCTTCTCTTCTCCATCTACACCTCCTCCCTTGGCAAACTATCACCTCTACGCCGATGACACGCAAATTTACCTCTCCACCCCTCAACTCACCCCTTCAGTCTCTGCCCGTATCACCCACCTGCTGAACGACATATCAGACTGGATGTCGCTCCACTTCTTTAAACTGAACCTTTCAAAAACCGAGCCCCTAATTTTCCCCCAGCCCGCGCCCCTCCCCCACCCTCTCTATCACTACCAACAACGCCATCATCAGTCCCACCCCACAGGCCAAAGTCCTAGGTGTCACTCTAGATTCAAACCTGTCCTTCTAACCCCATGTCCAATCACTAGCAAGCTCATGCAGGCTCCACCTCCATAACATCTCCAAAATACGTACGTTCCTCACCCCAGACACTACTAAAAACCTTGTTCACTCCCTCATTATCTCACGCCTGGACTACTGCAACTCCCTCCTCACCGGCCTACCTCATCACAGACTATCCCCGCTTCAGTCAATCCTGAACTCAGCGGTCAGACTCATCCACCTTACCAACCGCTCCTCTTCTGCCACCCCCCTCTGTCACTCCCTCCACTGGCTCCCGATTGCCCAATGCATCAAATGCAAACTACTAACACTGACATACAAAGCCATTCATAACGCTGCCCCAAACTACCTCACCGACCTGATACCCAAATACCACCCAACCCGTAATCTTCGCTCCTCACAAGACCTCCTACTTTCTAGCTCCCTGGTCTCCACCTCCCTTGCCCGACTGCAGGACTTCTCCAGGACTTCCCCCATCCTCTGGAACTCACTACCCCAATCCATCAGACTGTCACCTACCCTCCTCACCTTTAGGTGCACCCTGAAAACCCATCTCTTCAGGGAAGCCTACCCCACCCTCACCTAACTGCCAAAATCCTCCACTCCTCCTACCACTCCATCCCCCACAGCCACTTCCTCCTGTGCCATTATCCCCTCCCTCCTAGATTGTAAGCTCGAAAGAGCAGGGCCCTCGAACCCCTCGTGTATTGTTTTGTTACTGTATTGTCTCATGTACTGTCCCCCACTATAATGTACAGCGCTGAGCAAACCTTTTGGCGCTATATAAATACTGTATAATAATAATGTGTCCACAACTGCTTGACACAAAAGAAAAAATCAGCCTTTTCCAGACACTTTGATCTCCAATCAAGAGATCAAACGAGCGGCTGGTGTTCAGATCCCACACTGACACCCTAGTTAGTCATATCTAGGAGATGAATAGGAGATGAATGGACAACTGCAGGTTCACTTGAACGAATCCATCACATCAGACAGCTCTCTACATCATGCAAGGAAAGGTTTAAAACAGAAGAATACAACTTCATAGTGCGACCCGATAAACCAGCATAAAAGTTATTAAAGTATTGCACTTACAAAGATAAGGTGCATAAAGGCAGTGTAAACATTTAAAATTCCCACGGTGTCAGACGACCGGCCAGAACAAGGTGACATCACAGAAAGCCCCACCTGACGCACGTGTCTCCAAAAATGGCGTCCTCTGGGATTGGAGAACATTCTCCAATCCCAGAGGATGCTATTTTTGGAGAAATTTGCATTTTCTGGTGTCCAGGGAAAGAGTAGCAGCAGTTAACTAATTGTTTCACTAATGTTTAAGAATATTTTTTTCACACATTTATTCACATATTGTATTGTCTGCAGTGTAGCGCAGGTTTTTTCCCTTTTTTTCTGAACCCTATTTTGGCAAAGCTGTTTGGGTTGTAACCTCTGCCACATAATCTGCCACATAATCTAGAGGTCAGTTCCTAGCCTGCGTGGATCCAGAATGGGAGATAACTGCCTTTTGTTTGTTGTTTTGTTTTTACTTATTTTATTTTTTTTATATTTGTTTTTTTTTTATTATTTGGTGTTGATTCTGTGGTCAGACAGCACGCAGCAGAGGTCAAATCAATCTGCAAGTCCTCTACTTTATCTGCAGCACTCCCTGTTTGTGCTTTCTCTTTCACCTCTAAAGCACCTTGCTAATATGACTGCTCGGCATCACCAATTTACACTGAGGGCACTGGCTTATGATTTCAGGATTGTAGCAGTAACTACAGAGGTTTTTTTGTGGCTTTGCATAAGTAGCTAGAGACCTGAAAGCCTGAATGCACTTGTATAGGATTAAAACGTCTTTGATTCTTTCTTTGTGTCTTTGTGTTGAACATATCTATGGTATTATTTATTTATACTGTATGTCACTGTATGTAATGCACAGCCCATTGCCTAGGTTCAGAAACTATGGCTGACTGATGCTTTTTCTTCCATAGGTCTTAGAATAGGACAAGGAAGGATACCTTAATGCAGGCCATAGATGGGTCGAAAATCGGCCGATTTTTCGGCTGAAAATAAAATCGGCCGATTTTCGGATCATTAGTGGGCTATTTGTTCGGCCGTTTTTCGGGATTTTGGCTGTTTTTTTTTTTGGTAAAGTTGGAAAAAAATCGGCCGATCGGCCGATTTTCGTGGCAATAATGGGCTAATCGGCCGATTTTTTACCGATAAAAAATCTGCGCATGAGCAGTGACCTGCAAGAGGAAGACAAAAAGAAGAAGAGGAAGAGGATGAAGAAGAAGAGGAAGAAGAAGAGGATGAAGAAGAAGAGGATGAGGAAGAAGAAGAAGATGAGGATGAGGATGAAGAAGAAGAAGAGGATGAGGAAGAAGAAGAAGAAGAAGAGGATGAGGAAGAAGAAGAAGAGGATGAGGAAGAAGAAGAAGAAGAGGATGAGGATGAGGATGAAGATGAAGAAGAAGAAGAGGATGAGGATGAATAATAAGAAGAAGAGGATGAAGAAGAAGAAGAAGAAGAAGAAGAGGATGAGGATGAAGAAGAAGAAGAGGATGAGGATGAAGAAGAAGAAGAAGAAGAGGATGAAGATGAAGAAGAAGAAGAAGAAGAAGAAGAAGAGGATGAGGATGAAGAAGAAGAAGAGGATGAGGATGAAGAAGAAGATGAAGAAGAAGAAGAGGATGAGGAAGAAGAAGAAGAAGAGGATGAAGACGAAGAAGAAGAGGATGAGGATGATGAAGAAGAAGAAGAAGAGGATGAGGATGAAGAAGAGGATGAGGATGAAGAAGAAGAAGAAGAAGAAGAAGAAGAGGATGAGGATGATGAAGAAGAAGAGGATGAGAATGAAGAAGAAGAAGAAGAAGAGGATGAAGAAGAAGAGGATGAGGAAGAAGAAGAAGAAGAAGAATAAGAAGAAGAGGATGAGGATGAAGAAGAAGAGGCTGAGGATGAAGAAGAAGAGGATGAGGATGAGGAAGAAGAGGCTGAGGATGAAGAAGAAGAAGAAGAGGATGAGGATGAAAAAGAAGAAGAAGAAGTAGGATGAAAATAAGAGGAATTCCAGTCCAGCAAAAAGTGTCTCTGCAGAGAGCTCCGCTATTTCTTTGACAGTTCTCTGACAGTTCCTTGACATTTACAGCGGTTGCAACATTGTATCTATTTGTTTCCGAATAAAAACATCTGTATCCTAAATGGAAACAAATAGATACAATGTTGCAACCGCTGTAAATGTCAAGGAACTGTCAGAGAACTGTCAGAAATAGCAGAGCTCTCTGCAGGGACACTTTTTGCCGGCTGTAGACAGGATGAAAATCGGCCGATTTTTTTTATCATTGGTGGTAACGTCGGCCACTTGAACGACCGATTGTTCGTTTTTATAAAAGAAAAATCGGCCGATTTTCGACCCATCTATGGCCTGCATTAGTCTCCAGGCTTGTCAGGCAGTAGACAGCAGCTGATAGCAGAAACCTGGGACAGTCCAAGGTCAGGGCAGGTAGCAAACAAGCTTAATCCAATAGACAATTCTGAGGTCAGGGCAGGTAAAAAGCAAGCATAGCTCAGTAAATAATCTGAAGTCAAGTTTGGGCAGCAATTTCGAGAGTAATCCCAGTACAAGGCAAAGGTCAGTAATGAGAAATCCAGCAAGAGCTAACAAAGCAATGCACAACAAGACGGGAGCCAGGAAGCTGACTCTATCACTTGCCCAGATCTCTTGGTTTGTGACGTTTAAATAGAGCACCCAATCAGCCCAGCCAATCAGGAAGGATAAGTCAGGGCAGCAAAGGCCTCCCATTGCTTAGCAGCCAGGAGACTGCCAGAGTGGACATGTTGCCACTGGCAAATCAGGGCAGGGGGAATGTCCAGCTAGAAGAAAAGAGCAGCCAGATAGGAGCAATATTCAAGGCGATTTGTTGCCATATCAACCAACTACCAATAAAGCTTCTCTTGGCCTATAAACGTAAGTCAGATGGCTTTTTTATGTGTCAGCCACTCTTTATAAAAAGGCAAGGTTTCCAGCAGCCTTATTGATAGTGTGTTTAGCTGAGATAGGGAATGAATAGAAGTGCTGCTAAAAAGGTACATCAAGACAGATAGGGCTTGTAAGCACTTGCTAATCTCTTACAATAGATGTGAACCCTAATGAAAGTTCTTTAGGGACAAAATTGCTGTGTATCATGGGGAACATGGGGATGAGGGTGGGAAGGATTTTTACATGTTAATGCTGCTGATGTTTGTCCTGCAGCCTCTTTACAGAATCTTCATAAGCACTTTCTACAATTATAACAGGCTCAACAAGCTGAATGTATACAGTTGCAAGAAAAAGTATGTGAACCCCCTGGGATTACGTGGAGTTTTGCATGAATTGGGCATAAAATGTGCTGTGAACGTCATCTAAGTCACAACAATAGAAGAACACAGTCTGCTGAACATAATACTACACAAACATTAGATGTTGCCATGGTTTAATTGCACATAACATGTAAACATTCACAGTGCAGGGAGGAAAAAGTATGTGAACCTTTGGACTTAATAACTGGTTGACCCTCCTTTGGCAGCAATAACCTCAACCAAACGTTTCCTGTAGTTGCAGATCAGACCTGCACAACGATCTGGAGTCATTTTGGACCACTCCTCTTCACAAAACTGTTTCAGTGTAGCAATATTCTTGGGATGTCCGGTTGTGAATCGCTCTCTTAATGTCATGTCACATCATTTCAATCGGGTTGAGGTCAGGACTCTGACTGGGCCACTCCAGAAGGCATATTCTGTGCTGTTGCAGCTATTGTTTTGTTGAATTACTTGTATGCTTTGGGTCATTGTCCTGTTGCATCACCCAGCCTCTGTGGAGCTTCAGTTGGCGGACAAATGGTCGTACGTTTTCCTGCAAAATGTCTTGATAACCTCTGGAATTCATTTTCCCATCAATGACAACAATCCGTCCAGGCCCTGAGGCAGCAAAGCAGCCCCAAACCATGATGCTCCCTCCGCCATGTTTTACAGTGGGGATGAGGTTTTGATGTTGGTGTGCTGTGCCTTTTTTTCTCCACACATAGTGTTGTGTGTTCTTCCCAAACAACTCAATCTTGGTTTCATCTGTTGGTGTGTTTTTTAAGGGCAGAACAGCTGTTAGCTACACATCCAATATCATCACACTGATTGGAGTCAAGGTTGGCTCACTCCTGGCTCCAATTAGCTCTGGGAGAATTCATTAAGCTAGGGCCTGACATACTTTTTCCTCCCTGCACTGTGAATGTTTACATGTTATGTGCAATTAAACCATGGCAACAGCTAATGTTTGTGTTGTATTATGTTCAGCAGACTGTGTTCTTCTATTGTTGTGACTTAGATGATGTTCAGAGCACATTTTATGCCCAATTCATGCAAAACTCCACGTAATCCCAAGGGGTTCACATACTGTTTCTTGCAACTGTATTTAAAGAGCATATTTCTCTTTTTACTGTCTGAAATTTATTTTCCACAGTCTGCCCCTTAATCCACATGCAATTCACTAATACGTGGCAACACGTGTAATTTTACAGGGCATATATCCCTTTTTGTAACAATAGTATGATTATTCCTGGGCATATGCATCAGCACAGAAGTTTATTTTTCCTTTGCGAAGGAGTGTGACAGGGTGATTTTCAAAGATTAGATTGTGGAAGAGAGGGCACAGCATTGTTACTTCATAACACAAAGTGCCCAAACAAGGTCTATTAACCAATTCAATACCGGGCAATTTTGCACCTTCCTGCCCAGGCCAGTTTTCAGGTTCCACGCTCTCACACTTTGAATGACAATTGCATGGTCATACAACATTGTACCCAAACTAAAATTTTATCATTTTCTTCACACAACTAGAGCTTTCTTTTGTTGGTATTTAATCACCGCTGCAGTTTTAATTTTTTGCTAAATTAACAAAAAAATACCAAAAATTTTGAAAAAAACACACGTTTTTCTTTGTTTCTATTATGAAAGTTTGCAAATAAATAATTGTTCTTCATAAATGTAGGCCAAAATGTATTCTGCTACATGTCTTTGGTGAAAATAACCCAAATTAGGATGTATTTTTTAGTTTGTAGGAAAGTTATAGAGTTCACAAACCATGGTATAGATCTGAATATTGATCAATCCTGAAGTACTGACAGCCAATCTAATTTCTTGAGGTCCAAGAATGTCAGAACAGTACAGATATCCCCCAAATGACCCCTTTTTGCAAAGTAGACAGTCCGACGTACTTCATAAGAGGCATGGCGAGTTTTTTGAAGTTGTATTTTTTTTGTCATAATTTTTCAGAAAATGAAAAAATTTAAAAAATTAGTTTCACTACTTTCTTTTTACATATTGTCACCAGTGCAGTACATCGTCATCATATAACTGGCATGGCAGTGAACAGGGACACTGACTGGTGACAGTATGAAAAAAATATATATATATTTATTTTTTTTTATTATTTTTTATTAAATTTCTTTTCTTTTTTTTAAGATTTTTTTTTCATATTTCACTATGACCAAAGTAGTACAATGTTACCATAGTAACATTGTACTACTTTGGGGAAATGATCAGTATTTTTATTTATTTTTTTACACAATTTGCTTATAGCAAAGAATTACTTTGCTATAAGCAAGCATTTACCTTAATGACATCGATTCATTCAGGTATTTTTTTTTTTTTTTTTTTTTTGTGCTTAGCTGTGATTTGGCCACAGCTAATCACCTTACATGTGCATGTGATTAGCTGTGACCATTCACAGCTAGACACTAGTATACAATGGATGGCATGAATGAAGCCATCCATTGTATACAACTGTCATGTGACCTGCTGTGATTGGTCACAGCAGGTCACATGGTACCAACAACGGGGGCCGATACTCAGATCTGTCATCGGCCGTGTCCGAGGTACACGGCCGGTGACAGATCGCGCCGCTGCGTGGCTCTGCAGGAGCGCAATCTGCGCATGTGCGGGAGGACGCCATATGGCGTCCACCCGGAACGCTGATGACATTTGCCGGCTGCCATTTGGCCATAGGGCGGGCGGCAAATGGTTAAATTAGCATCACCAGCTGTTAAAGCTTATGTGACATCTTAATAGTTGGGTTTACATCTAATTTAGCAAACTATGCTTCAATTATTTAAATTGCAATGTTGGGTACATTTTTTATATGTGCCATGCCTGTATGCACAGATCTTTACACCCAAAAAATCTTTGTTATCTGTCCACAACCATTGGTTGATAGCTTTTTAACCACTTCCCTCTACTTCCTAGCTCTAGCTCTAACCCATGCATTCTTGGGATTCAGTGGTTCTGTCTTTGCAAGCTCTCCCATTCCACCAGGGAGCCCAAGACTGAAAACAGCAGTCTGGGCAGCACACCATAGAGATGAAGGATGATTTTTTTTTTTTTTTTACCAAAACGGCAAAATGTTTTATTGAATACAAAGACAGAAGTTTACAGTATAAAACATTGAGTTGTACAAAAATTTAACAGGAACGGTTACAAACAGCCAAACAAGCTAAAAAGAAACAATGGTTATAACAAGCTTAACAAGCTGAATATACAGTTGTGTTCAAAATAATAGCAGTCAGATATCACTAACCTGATCAATCACTGTTTTTGGTAGAAATAATATTTCTACATGGCAAATAATTTACTAGCAGGTGTAGTAGAGTAATAGAAATCCAACAGACCCAACAGTCATGACATGCATGCTGCTGATTCTGTGTAATTGAATCACTAATTGAAAGGGGCATGTTCAAAATAATAGCAGTGTGGAGTTCTATTAGTGAGGTCATTCATTCTTTGAAAAACAGGTGGCAATTATTGCCCTTATTTAAGGAAGGAAGGCAGCAAATGTTGTACATGCTGGTTACAGTGCATTTCTCTCTGAAATTCTGAGGAAAATGGGTCGTTCCAGACATTGTTCAGAAGAACAGCGTACCTTGATTAAAAAGTTGATTGGAGAGGGGAAAACATATAAAAAAGATAGGCTGCTCAGCTAAAATGATCGCAAATGCTTTAAAATGGCAACCAAAACCTGAAAGACGTGGAAGAAAGTGAAAAACTACCATTCGAATGGATAGAAGAATAACCAAAATGGCAAGGACTCCGCCAACAATCAGCTCCAGGAAGATCAAAGAAGGTCTAAAGTTACCTGTGAGTACTGTTACAATTAGAAGACGCCTATGTGAAGCCAAGCTATCTGCAAGAAGCCCCCGCAAAGTCCCACTGTTGAAAAAAAGACGTGCTGAAGAGGTTACAATTTGCCAAAGAGCACATTGACTGGCCTAAAGAGAAATGGCGCAACATTTTGTGGACTGATGAAAGTAAGATTGTTCTTTTTGGGTCTAATGGTCAGAGACAGTTTGTCAGAGGATCCCCAAGTACTGAATTCAAACCACAGTACACTGTGAAGACAGTGAAGCATGGTTGCGCAAGCATCATGATATGGGGATGTTTCTCATACTACGGTGTTGGGCCTATTTATCGCATACCAGGGATCATGGATCAGTTTGAATACATCAGAATACTTGAAGAGGTCATGCTGCCTTATGCTGAAGAGGAAATGCCCTTGAAATGGGTGTTCCAACAAGACAACGACCCCAAACACACCAGTAAACGTGCAACATCTTGGTTCCAGACCAACAAGATTGACGTTATGAAGTGGCCAGCCCAATCCCCGGATCTTAATCCAATAGAAAACTTGTGGGGTGATATCAAAAATGCAGTTTCTGAGGCAAAACCAAAAAATAGAGAAGAATTGTGGAATGTAGTCCAATCATCCTGGGCTGGAATACCTGTTCACAGGTGCCAGAAGTTGGTTGACTCCATGCAACACAGATGTACAGCAGTTCTCAGAAACAGTGCTTATACAACTAAATATTAATTAAGTGATTCAAAGGAAAGCAAAATCTTCAAACATTTTTCAGTTTATATATAGTGAATGTTTGAGTTTGTAAAGAAGAGTACAAACACTGCTATTTTTTTGAACAGTCTAATATTCACTTTTCTTCAATTGTTTTAGAGGAACAACACAAATTTGATCTATTTTTCTTCATGTTTTGATTTGGAATAGAATGTGTAGTGTTCCCAATGCATTTGTGTGTATGGAAATAAAAGCTATTAGAAGGATTTTGAGCTTTATTCACTTTTTTCAACACACTGCTATTATTTTGAACACAACTGTATATATTTTAAAGGGCATATTTCTCTTTTTACTGTCTGAAATGTATTTATTTTTCCACAGTCTGTCCCTAAATCCACATGCAATTCACTGATACATGGCAGCATGTGTACTTTTACAGGGCATATATCCTAATTGTTGATGGCTGCAATATTTCTAAAGACCCTTTCTGTAAAAATAGTATAATTATTCCTGGGCATATGCATCAGCACAGAAGCTTATTTTTCCTTTGGGAAGGCGTGTGACAGGGTGATTTGCAGGTATGAGAATGTGGAAGAGAGGGCACAGCATTGTTACTTCATAACACAAAGTGCCCTAACAAGCAATTAACATCACCAGCTGTTAAAGTTTATATGGCATTTTAGTGGTTGGGTTTACATCTACTTTAGCAAACTATGCTTCAGATATTTAAGTTGCAATGTTGGGTACATTTTTACATGTTCCATACCTGTATGCACAGATCTTTACACTCAAAAATTTTTGTTATCTGTCCACAACCATTGGTTGACAGCTTTTTAACCACTTCCCTCTAATTCCTAGCTCTAGCTCTAACCCATACATTCTTGGGATTCAGTGGTTCTGCCTTTGTAGGTTCTCCCGTTCAGTCTTGGCAGCACACCATAGAGAAGAAGGATTTTTTTTTTTCTTATTGAAAAAGCAAAATGTTTTATTAAATAAAAAGACAGGAGATTACAGTATAAAGCATTGAGTTGTACAAAAAGTGAACAGGAATGGTTGCAAACAGCCAAAAAACTAAAAAGAAACAACCCTGTGATGACAATATAGATATCGTACTGATCATAACACAACAAAGGAGACCTGCACAAAGGTTAAATTGCTGGCAGCAGAAAATAGTCAACACATCCTCATATGGGGAAGATGTCCCTTCGTCAGGGAAGATAATACTGTATATGAAAAAGATACATACATCTACTTGGATGATAAGAAAAAAAGGCAAATGTGCATTAAATATATAAAGCTAAACCAAACCTTCATTATCTAATTACAGGTATCGACAGACTGCAGCCAATGATCCAAGATTTTGTTATATTTGATAGGGTAGCCTTTATTAACATATATAATTTTCTTTAAAGGTAGGCTGTTATTAATATCTGCCATCCACTACTCCAATCTCGGGCAACCAATTTTCTGGCACGAAACAAAGATTCATGTAAAAACTAGTCAAATACTTATGAACATCTGGATCAGGGAGATTTCCCAATAAGCACAGTTTGGGATCCAAGGAGAAAAGGGAACCCATGCGGTCATGTAAGAACTGGGTCATCTGAGTCCAAAATCCATTTATCCATGGGCAGTACCAGAGCAGATGTGCAAATGTGCCCGGGGATATATTGCATTTAGGGCAGTAAGAATCTCTATCAAATCTAAATTATGCAAGACAAGTTAATATAAGATGTTCCCTATGCACAATATAGAGTTAGATAAGGTGATCAGATATTTTAGGGGAAACCTTTTTACAAGAGTCTAGTACCAGATCAGAGGCCATTTGTTTGAGGAGAAGTTCATACAGAGTGGAGATCAATTTTCGAGGTTCTTCTGCATACACTACATCCAGTATAGATAACAAGGAGAGGACTGGGAAGTTATCAGTAAATTGAAATGTTAAAGCATGTCGTACCTAAAGGTAATGGAATAACATATAATTTGGGAGAGAGAACTCTTGTTTCAGAACCTCAAAAGTTTTTAACACCCCATTAGATAATACATGAGAAAGATGGTACCAAAGAGGAGAATCTATATGAAACTGCGAGGCATTTATCTTAAAGGTGGAGAGATCCCAGATCCTTTTATAATGGAAGGCCATCCCTTCAGTAGAGGGCTGCGTAGCCCAGTGTTAATGAAGAGATGGAGACTCAGCTCCTTGCACTATTCGCATTGAATAGGCTGCAAGGGCTGGGACGGTGATAATAATGGGGGATTTTACCTACCCGGAAATTGACTGGAGTAATGGCACTGCAGAAACAATTAAAGGGCAAACATTTATAAACCTATTACAGGACAATTTTATGGTACAGTTCATTGAGGCCCCAACTAGGAATGATGCTCTGCTGGACCTGGTAATCTCAAACCAGAGTTTATTACTAATGTCCATATAAAAGAACATGTGGGTAGCAGTGACCATAACATTATTTAATTTATTGTTAGCTGTAAAAAACTTTAAGAGAGCCAATTTTCCAACGCTGAGAGCTGCTCTCCAAGATTTAGACTGGGAGGGAATATTGGCATCGATGAACACAACACAGAAATGGGAGTTCTTCAAAAAGATTGTATGTGAACACACTGCAAAATATATTCCCATGGGCAACAAGTTTATAAGGCTAAAAATCAAACCTATGTGGCTTACGGCCAAAGTTAAAAAAGCTATAAAAAGCTATAAAAAACAAGAAAATAGCTTTTATTAAATATAAAAATGAAGGAGCGCTATTTAAATATTACAAAGAATATAACAGAATGTGCAAAAAGGAAATCGACGCCTCAAAATTGAAAACAAACGACAAGCTGCAAAAGATAGCAAGACAAACCCCAAAAAATTATTCAAATATATTAATAGTAAAAAGGTCCAGTCCGAGCATGTAGGCCCTTACAAAATAATCTAGAGTGGGTGACTGGGGACAAAGAGAAGGCAAATTTATTAAATACCTTCTTAAGCTCTGTTTATACAAAGGAGCATGGGGGAGCTCTTGTCCATAATGGGCATGGTATTGACACAGTCCAAGATGATCCATATTAGCTCAAAACTGATGGTCCAGAAATATTTAGGCGGAATAAAGGTGAATAAAGCACCTGGACCGGGGGCAGACACCCACGGGTCCTTAAAGAATTGAGCTCTATTATTTCAAAGCCATTGTTTCTAATTTTTAATGACTGGCATAGTACCACTGGAGTGGCATAAGGCCAATGTGGTGCCTATATTTAAAAAGGGATCAAAATATTTATCAAGTAATTATAGACCTGTTAGTTTAACATCTATAGTTGGGAAGATACTGGAGAGTTTAATAAAAGACCACATAGATGAGTTCTTGCTGGAAAAAATATTTTAAGCAACAGACAGCATGGATTCATGAAAGACAGAAGTTGTCAAACAAATCTGATTTCTTTTTATGAGGAGGTGAGAAAAACCTTGGACAGAGGGGTGGCGGTGGATGTGATATACTTGGATTTTGCAAAAGCGTTTGACACAGTTCCCCGCACATGACTAATGTGTAAGGTAATGTCTACAGGCTTGGAAAAATCTGTATGTAAATGGATAGAAAACTGGCTAAAAGATTGTATTCAAGGAGTAGTGATTAATGATTCATACTCTGAATGGTCTAGGATTGTAAGTGGTGTACCCCAAGGTTCAGTTTTGGGACCCTTACTTTTTAATATATTTATAAACAATATAGGGTCTTGGAATAAAAATACCATTTCAGTCTTTGCAGGTGACACCAAAGTTTGCAGTGGAATAATGTCCCTACAGGATGTTTCCAACTTACAAGCTGACCTTAATGCACTGTTTAATTGGGCAACTATGTGGTAAATGAGGTTTAATGTTAATAAATGTAAGGTTATGCACATGGGGGTTAATAATATGCATGCATCATACATACTAGGGGGGAGTACAACTGGGGGAATCAATGGTGGAGAAGGATCCAGAAGTTCTGGTAGGTCAGAAGCTTAATAATGGCATACACTGCCAAGCTGCAGTTTCTATAGCAAGCAAAAACATTAAATGAGGTATAGTCTCCAGAGAGAGAGATATAATTTTGCCCCTGTACAAATCATTAGTAATTCCTCATCTGGAATATTCAGTTCAGTTTTGGGCACCAATTCACAAAAAGAACATTGGGGAACTGGAGAAAGTGCAGAGAAGGGCAACTAAACTGATAGGAGGCATGGAGGAGATTAGCTATGAGGAAAGATTAGAGGAACAGAATTTGTTCTCTTTTGAGAAGAGGAGGTTATGGGGGGATATGAACAACATGTATAAATACATCAGTGGTTCATATAGTGAACTCGGTGTAGAGTTATTCACCCTGAGGTCATCACAGAGGACAAGGGGGCACTCTTTATGTCTGGAGGAAAAGAGATTTAATCTCCAAATACGGAAAGGTGTCTTCACAGTAAGAGCCTTGAAAATGTGGAATAGACTCCCTCAGGAGTTGGTTCTGGCCAGCTCAGTGAATTACTTTAAAACAGGCCTGGATTCTTTCCTAGATACACATAATATAACTGGATATCATGCTTTACTTGGTTTTTTGCCTTCCTCTGGATCAACCATGGGTATAGGATAACTTGTGTTTTTTTATTTTATTATGGTTGAACTGGATGGACTTTTGTCTTTATTCAGCCAGACTAACTATGTAACTATGTAGCAAATCCCTGAATACCCCTGGTAATATCACAGAGTGGGTGTAGACTTATTGGAATTTCCATGTCAGAACTAAAGCACTGAATCTCTTCCTGTCAGTTTTATTAATATGATAACGATGGGTAGGGCAGGACTCCCCATGGAGGTTGGTATCTTAAGTATAAGCCATGCTAATTTATGTCAGCTACTACCCCAGATAAAGGATTTCCACGTCCATAATCTTAAAATACCTAAGTAGGATGTAGACAGGGGAATGCCAAAGTACATAGAGGATTTTAGGCAACAATATCATTTTTACTAACCCAATTCTACCCCTAATGGTTGTCCCCTAATTTGGGATTTGACCTTAAGAGGGGAAAAAGGGGGCTCTACATACAAGGCAATATAGTCAGCAAGTGATCTGGACACCCATACTCCTAGATATTTAATAGTATTAAGGATGTAATGTAATTCCCCGATCATCTTAATGGTGCATAAAACCAGAAGTGATGAGGATTTTGCCACTTCTGGTTTTGGTTTGTTTGGTTTGCTCTGTTACCGGCTTGTAAAGCATCTGATAAAACCGATCTCAGTTTGATCAGATGATTTTAAGGGCAGAAAAGGTCCCAGGTCTATCGCTGCCAAAATGGTTCTAAGGGCAGAGGTAGACCCCAGATCTCTCAATAAAGAGTACCTGTCATTGGCCATGCTATCACAAGGGAAGTTGTTCATCTCTTGTGATAGCAATAAAGTTGATCAAAAAAAATTTAAAGAGACAATGTAAAAAAAAAACTTACATAAAATAAATAATAAAATAAAATTTTTAAAACTTTAAAGCACCCTTGTCCTCCTGTGCTCACACACAAATGCAAACTAATAATTAGGTCCTGCACACATATGGAAATGGTGATCACACTACACATGTGAGGTGTTGCCAGGAACATCAGAGCAAGAGCAATAATTATAGCACCAGACCTCCTGTGTAACTCTAAACTTGTAACCTGTAAAAGCTTTTAAAGTGTCACATATGGAGATTAAGTATCGTAGTTTGTCACCATTCCAATGGGTATGCGCAATTTTAAAGCGTGATTTTTAAATTGTGACATGTTGCGTATCTATTTATTCAGTGTAGCATAATTTTTATATTTTGCCAACTATTTGGTGCATTATATTGTGTTTGCATGCACTAAAATTCACGAAAGTGTATTTTTTCCAAAACGATTGTGTTTGAAAAACCGCTACACAAATATCATATGACATAAAAAATTGCAACAACAAACATTTTTTTCTCCAGGGCCTTTGCTTTCAGAAAATATAGAAAATCAATTATCTAGTAAAAATGGAGATTGAGTAGAAAGTATGTAAACCTATCATTTCATATTCCTGATACAATATGTGCCTGCTGTACCATGTACTTGTCTGTAAAAAGTGTCCTCTTCTTTGTATTGCTTCCTTTGTGTGAATCCCTGGTGGCCCTGGCAGTCCCTCTGCTTTCCGATTAAAAATTAACTACACTAAGCAGGAAAACACAGCATGGTCAGTTCTCTGGTTATGCTGGGAACTCAGTCTGCTCTCCTCCATTGATCAGACTTGTCCTGACAAACCCCTCTTGCACAGCCATTCACTGGGAAGGCCAGTGTGCTGCTGTTTTCCCTCCACTTATGCAGCTAAGAACACAGAATATGCGTTCACTTATAAAAAAAAGGGTATTTATATTTTTTTGTATTTATACACACATTTTTTGCCTTTCATTTCAATTTTAAATTGAATGGGTTGTTTTACCCAGTTGAGGATTTACATTCACTTTAATTGTCAATGCTGAGCTGCTTTTTTACTATTGAGTGGGGTCTTTTTTAAACCATAAAATTAAGCTTGGGGTAATTCAAGCACTTCAGGCAGTTCTTGCTGACAGTCTGTCCAAAAGTTATTTATTATATATTGCATTGTTTGAAAGTCAAATTAACTTAAGATGCAAGAACAATGTGCATCTAAATCACCTCACATGATATTTTGATAGGCATACACTGGTTAGGCCCAATATCCCTGATAAAAACTGTCTGATTTTTAAAACTGCTGTATCCTCTGCAGGATCCTCTGCAGGATCCTCTGTACGATCAAGTATGGTCCTTCATATATCCATTTTGGTTGCTACTTTGCTTATAAATTTTTGAATATAGTCTCATACAAGCCCCTCATTTCTGTCAGTAAGGTGTCTTAAAAAATGAGAAATATTGGTCTGGCTATAACAACGCTAAGCTCTCTAAGGGTTTGTGGGTGTAAGTCATCTAATCCTGGGGATTTACTAAACCAATAAATCGCAAGGGGGAGTTGCATTAACCAAAAAAGGGTCAAGGTTACAGAACAAGTGACAGTTTTATTTTCTGTGCATAGATGGTGGTATTAATATACCTAAAACAGTGTAAGGGACCTTAAATTACTTATACAATGCAGAGTACCACTTGATATAGCTCTGGTCTGGCCAGAGTGTTCAAAGTCTAGGGCGTACATCTACCCAATCTAAATAATTGAGTGTGGAGCCATACAGGTGGTTTTGTAGTTTTCTGGGAGATCATCTTTCAACATCAGAGAAAGAGTAAAATGAAGGAGGAGAAAAGGGGAGAGCTTCTTGAGGGACAGAAAAGTAGGGAGCTGTAATACTGGCCTTGTCAGTCAACTAGATCCACTTCTAACTGATTAAAAAAATTAAAAAGGAAGTTACTGAGCATTCTCTGTGAGTAGCCACAGCTCCCAAACTTTGTTAAAGTGATCAAGAGAACTATGGAGCTGAGCTCTGAGATTTTCTATAAGTTTGACATTCTGTATCCTTGAGTAATGATGCACCAGGGCTTGACACTTTTTCCATGTTAATGCTATCAGGAATCTGGGTGCGGTAGGTATATGTAGTAGTAGTTGTTTAGTAGCTTTAGAAAAGCCAGTGGGAGTAGACCCAGAAGGAATCATTTAAGGAATAGGGGCATAAAACACTGTGTATTAGAGTATGAATGGTCTCCCAGTATGGTTTAATCATTGGGCAGTACCAAAGGTTTCAAGTTCTGTTTTACAGCTTCAGCATCTGTCATATACTGATGGATATATAGCATGGAGAGTTACGGGATCTGGTACCTGTGAAAATGTATTTTATATTCATTCTCCATATACAAGGTACATATAGAGTTCTTATATGCATGAAGCCATATCATTTGTTATGTTTCCAGAGGTAGCTCCTGCTCCCATAGTTTTCTACCATTTTTTCACATATGAGTGTTTATATGAAGTTTGAGATGTTTTATATGATGTTTTATTGATGTTTGAATGGAGTTAATTTGTTAAATAAAAAGGAAAACTAGAAAGTGATTGGGCATAGTGGTGGAAGATGGGAAATGGGTATTGGGATTGGAAGAGTCTCAAAAAGGAATAGTAATTTTGGTAAAATAGCAATTTAATGGTTACTATGCAACCAAAAAAAAAGAGATGTGGTGAGTTTCCCCCAAGTACCTAAATGCAGTTGTTTTCCAGGTGCATGGGAAGTACAGTATGTAGCTAAAGCTTGAAGTGCCTGAGGTGACCCTTTATGTGTAAGACCCTCCATTTTAGTAGTATTTATTTTATAGCTTGAGAGTTAATTATATAGATCTAAGGCTTTGTGTAGATTAGGAAGATTAATGTGCATTTGGGTCAAGGCGAGGAGTACATCGTCTGCTAATAGGGAAACCTTGAACCCTCTGTTTCCAATTGGGATGCCAAGCACCGTATGTTGGAGTAATTTCTGATATGGACCACCAAATACACAGAGTGAAAGTGGGCAGCCCTGTCTTGTGCCATTGGATATAGTGAAGGGTCAAGACATTATATGTGGAGACTTGACCGGGGAAATAGGTGAGGTGTAGAGAGGTGTGATGGCACATAAGAAGACCCCTTTGATTCCTATGTAACAAAGCGTAGGAAACCAGAAAGGCCAGCGCAGCCTACTGAGAGGCCTTTTCTGCATCTATACTAAGTTGTTAGAGACCTCAATAAGATCAATTACCTTTCTGGTGTTTTCTCTGGCCTGTCTAATGGCATAATGCCAACTTGGTCATTGTGGATTAATGCCAAAAGGATCTTATTCAGTCTGAGGGTTAAATATTTTGTGAATATCTTCAAATCAGAATTCAGTAGGGCTATTTGCCTATGATTGAAGCAAAGAGTATGATCCTTATCCAGATATTTAATTACCCTATTTAATGATAACTGCATGTTTCTTGAGGCAGATTTTTTTGTTGAGGAAATCATTAAACAATTTAACCATGTGTGGTAGTAAAATAAGGAAAAATGTTTTATAATAGAAAAAGGGCAACCCATCTGGTCAACCTGTCTTTGCAAGGAGTGTTTTAATGGTGGCTGTAATTTTATCTTCATTAATGAGCATGTTGTGTGAGATTAAGTCTGTAGTATAGATTTTGGAGATACGACTATAGGATAGATACTACTGAGTGCACTGGAGAAGGTCTGAGCTGGGTGTGTTGTGCAGTATTACAAGGTTGTCATAAAGATCAGCATAGAAACCACTGAATATCTAGCTATCGGAGTGGGATAAGAGTTAAGAGTACCATCTTTATGTATGATTGTGTTGTATGATTGGTCTTCTCTTTCAACGTCTTTGCAAGGAGTGTGTAAGCTTTGTCATAAAAAAATGCCTTAGATGCAATAACAATTTCTCTATTTTGCCCAGGTTAAGTTCTTTCAAACTAGCCCTGATTTTAACAATCTCCTTAAGTAGTTTACTGAAGGGCTGCCTTTAAATTTAGTTTAATTTTAATTCCAGAGTTGTTTGCACTGCTTTTGCATTCATTTTAAGTCCCAATAACAGGACATTTTAGTGACCAATAATTACAAGTTTGTGGGCTCCCATAACTAGGACATGTCCAGGGTAGCCCTTTCATTTAAGTACCTTTGTAGAGCTGATGTTAGTTCATGTTTAGCAAAACCTCTTTAAGCTGCCAATGGCTTATTTTAAAAGATCAGGGGTTCAATTCCAATGAGGCATAGTCTGACCATAAGAAAGGTAGAATGTTAGTATTTTTATGCACCCTCCTAGTTTAGCTAGAGGGAGCTAGCTAATGGTTAGACAGGAGCTGAATAGCATCTTGGGTGTAATAGCCAGAAGGGTAAAATTGTGGTTGGGGCAAATTGTTATCCAGACCACTGAAAAAAGGCATGTTGCAATCTTTCCCAATAAACAAAAAGCTAAATCTGACCCAGAGAGGTTGTCATAAACTATTGGAGGGGAGAAAGAGGTCCCTCTCAAGTGAGGCCCACAAAATATGCTTTTCTGAAGGAGAGTAGGGTATTGAAAGTCCACTTAAATGTTCAGGCCTGGAGCATAGTGTGGATACCAATAGGTATAGACAATTCCACTCTAGAAGATAACGGTGAGTGAGGATATTTCCCTGTAGTGGCTTCTGCAACAGGGATGGTTCTGAAGGAAAAGTGGGAAGAGGATCCCAGCCCTAGAGCTACCAGACACAGCATATTTACAGTATGTCTCTGCAGAAAGTAAACACGTCTGCTGGGATTTTGAGAGTGGAGGATTTGCCATCTCACCTGGAAGTTAAAATGAATAGAAAGCTGTATATCTGCCCCATTAATTTAATCATGTTGAATGTTATGCTTTGTGCATGATGTCCTCTTTGAAAGAGGAAGAGTGGATTCTGCAAATTACATCTCAAGGTTGTGGAGGGGGGCTTGGGGCTCAAAGTGCGGACTGCACAATTGCACAATTGCAATCTGATGTGAGGAAGGTTCCCCAGGAATATTGTTGAAGATCACCCATATTATGTCTTTAAGGTCTTTCTGGTTTGTAGCTTCAGGTAGGTCCTTAATTCTGATACTGTTCCTGCAACCCCTATTGTCCAGGTCTTCAAGGTGCCTGTGAATGTCATGCATGGTAGAGATTTCATTAATAACCTAAACTTGAAGGTTGTGGACTGCTATTTTTGCTGACCGAAGTTCATCCTCTACTGTTTCAACTTGGTCTGTAAGGTGTTGAAAATCTGTATGCAGAGCATTCTTTCTGTATAGTGGACAACATCTCCAAGATCCTCTGATCCAAAGATATAAGACAAAGGTAGTGAGGTTGTTGGCATCTTGTAGAAGTGAGGTTTGGTAGTGGAGTCATGACTAGAGGTCTTGTGAGGGATATCAGTTGGGGTGAAGTCCCAAGGGTCTTACCATTTAGGTATTAGAGTTCCCATGCCCTGTCAGGTACAATATGTGGCCAAACAGTTGGTGAAGTTGTAGCAGAAAGAAACTTAAGGCCATTATCTGTCGTGTGAATTGGGTTGTGGCTTGTAAAACTGAAGTTCTCTAGATCTTGCTGCTCTCTGGGGTTTGGGGATTTCTGGAGGATTAAGGACCATGCATTTTCCTGCAGTATTGTACGAGCAGTCTTGATAAGTCAGAAATGGACTGCATGGATTGGCTGTCCATCTCCATCTTCTAGGGTTTCAAGTATGTTTGAATGCCCTTGAAAAAGGCAACAAGATTTTGCTGGGTACACATTGGTTTAGGGGTTCAAGTGCCTTTGTGTTTTACATCTTGGGTGAAAATAACCCGCAAGGCTGTAAAACTGCAAGCCCAAGGAGGAGAGATTCACGTGTTGTTCAGCCAGCAATCAGAAATGGCCCCAGCAATATATTTTTCATAATGTGTTTTAGATGCCGATTGCTTTCTTGCATCTCTTGTTGGATTCCTTGTAGTCATGAAATGCCAAGGATGTCCCTTCCAGTTTGCATTTTAAAAGGCCAGTTTCTCATGCATAAGCCACATAGGTTTTAATTTTATTATTTTTTATTTCTTGCCCTTTGGAATACACTGTCTCCTGTGCTTTTTCATTAGGAATATTTAATCCTGTTGAGTATTCTTCAGTAAAGCATAGCTTATTGAAATTAGCTTTTCTGAAATTTAGCACTTGTGAATTGCCAAACATGCATTCCTTTCCCCTTACTTAAAGTGTTAGCTCACCTTTCTGGAAAAATAGAAAAGGTAAACTAATAACATGCACCATTCCAGTTCCCACTGTACATACTTTAGCAGGTGCTGAGCTGTCACTGCCCATGCAGGTCATGTAGCAGTCCGGGAATTTTAATTTCTCACTCTGCTACCTTTTCTCTCCACAGAGCTTCTGGAACAGGATGGATTCTGCTGGCCTCTTTTTAGCTTGGTCTGGTATAGCTTTTAAATACAGTTTATTCCTAACATTTGCTCTTTTGTGTACTTTCTGTAGCTCTTTTCACATTTTTGCCAGTTGAACACTTGTGCACAATTTTGTTTTCATCTATGTTCAGAGATATAGTACTTTGAACTGTTTGATTTTTCTCCGTTCTCTCATCTGTAGGTGGGTTTGGAATGGGTTCTTGTATTCGCTTCCATGTTCCCTTTCTTATCAACAACATCTTCATTTAAATGTCCAGGGTTGGCGGTTCTGGTTGGTCAGATTAGTGACTGAAAATTGCGTTCTGAACTATTTTACTGAAGTAGTGATTTTCAGGTAGACACTTCATTGTTATAGTATCTTATAGAGACAGCCACAGAAACATTGCTGTGAATGGTCTATATTTGTGCAACCTTAATAATCTATTTTGTATTATTTCACAGCGTATGCATGCTCTTTGACATCCTGAGCCTGCTTTGCTTATTGCTTCTAACTCTTCTTCCATTTAGTAAACTGCAAGCTACAGTCACTATCTGTCTCACCATTGAGTCAGTTATCTATTATGTTAAAATAGTATGCAGTTCTGTCCAACTCTTCTGTTGGTCTTGATTCTGAGTCTGTCTTGTCATTTTTTTTTCATGGCTTTGACTTTTGATCAGTGCAGTGGTTATTTATAAGTTCAATACACTCATTTTCCTGAGGATAGTCCATAATTTCACATGGTTGACCCTGTAAAATGATTTACTGTATGACTGAGTATAATACAGAAGCTTTCACTTTTTACATCCTTTTCAAAATGCTAGTTGCCCAGCTGTCTTTGCTTCAGTACTTATAGGCACTCACTGAGAAAAAGCATTTAGCAAAGGAAAATCAGGGTGAAATCAGAACAACCACTTTAGTGTGACAGCCATTGAGTTAGTATTTTAGGAAGTAGAGGTCAACAATGAAAGCCTCCATATTGACTTTCTACAGGTTTTGTTTAAACAAAAATCTCACAAAGATATTAAATCAAAGATAAATTAGAGTTTCCTTTTAATTAATCAGTAAATAAGACAATATAAATCATGAGTATACAGAATAGTATATTTGTTCTTACAGATTATATTGTAGTTAAAGTAATATTAAAGGCATTTTTTTAAATAATAAACATGTTATACTTACCTGCTCTGTGGAATAGTTTTGCACAGAGCAGCCCTGATCTTTCATCTTCCTGGGTCCCTCGCTGGCGCTCCTGGTCCCTCCCTTCTTCTGAGTACCCCCATAGCAAGCAGCTTGCTATAGGGGTACCCAAGCAGGCTTGCTCCCAAGCCACTGCTCTGCATGTCCATTCACACACAGAGCACAGCATGGCCTCATCTCTGCTCTCTCCTCATTGGTTCACTGGATGTGATTGACACCAAAAGGAGCTAACGACAGTCTTAGACAATGAGGAGGGAGAGTCCCTGGAGAGCCAAGACTCTTGTGCACATTGCTGGATTGCGATGGGAAAAAAGCTTGAGCCCTTACAACCATCTTAAAAGAACAAACATGATAGATATATATATATATATATATATATATATATATATATATATATATATTGTAGGTCATTTGACAGTTAACTAGTCTCATAAAAACAAATCACATTATAGTTCTTGAAAATTATTAGAATAGCAATTTAAATGTTTTAGTTGAAACTTTACAGAGTATGAAGGCATTGCTAAGGTGACCCGGGATTTCAGTTCAAGTTTATTAATCCTTTAGGAAGGGAAGGAAAGGTTAAACAAGATAAAGAGAGCAGCGAGCTTGAAAATGAGGAAAAATCACTGTTGGATTTCCACAGGGTCTTCTTCCTAGTATCTGCATTGTATATGCAAAGTATATATTCACACTGTTTCATTAATAGTCATACATTCTCTGCCTCAGTTATGGGAAAGAAAAAAAAATGGTTCATTCAATCCATGTAGTACTAAATGCTTTATTGTGAAGGCATAATTGGGACATAATGAGTTGAATGCCCATATGACTTGCTTGGATAACAATGCAAAGAAGAGATGAGTAGAACATACAGATTTTTCCTTCTCTCCGAATAAATCAAATTTGAATTAATTACGCTTGTAATCATAACATCATTTTAGCCTAGAGCAGAACTGAATGTCCATAAAGCACGGACGTTTTGTGTAGAAGGGCCACAAGGAGGCTTTTACCACACAACAGCGACTTATCCTAACTAGTAAGTAACATAATGCAATATTTTGTTCCAGAAAAAGATAGGTACCGTATTTTTCGCCTCATAAGACGAAAAATGACTATAAGACGCACCTAGGTTTTAGAGGCAGAAAACAGGAAAAAAAAATTTCTGAACTAATGGACTGCAGACAGTACAGGAGATGACCAGAGACTGCGGACAGCACAGGGATGACCAGAGACTGCGGACAGCACAGGGATGACCAGAGACTGCGGACAGCACAGGGATGACCAGAGACTGTGGACAGCACAGGGATGACCAGAGACTGCGGACAGTACAGATGACTGCTGACCTTTGGGGAGGTGGGGAGCGGGTACCTGAATTTGACAGGTACCCGCTCTTACTTCCGCAGAGTTTTTGTTTGATCTTACCTGTTCTTCGATCCAGCCACGCGCTGTCTTCCCGGCTTCTGTAATGGCGCTCGGCATGACAGCCGGGTGCCCAGTGCGCATGAGCGAGAAGCACTTGCGCTTTGTGATTGGTCCAGCGGCTTCTGGGATCTGTCATGTGTACCTTACCATTCACAAAAAGCACCGCTTCTTGCGCATGCGCACTTGGCACACGGCTGTCATGCCCAGTGCCCACACTACAGAAGCCGGAAGACAGTGCGCCGCTGGATAGAGGAACAGGTAAGATCAAAGAACAAAGAAGTAAGAGCGGGTACCTGTCAAATTCAGGTACCCGCTCCCCACCACCAAAGGTCAGCAGTCATCTCCATAAAGTCCCGCTGCAGAGCTGAGCGGCCGGCCCGGTATTCTGACACGGCCGCGGTGGAAATACCTGACCGGCTGCTCCATATTCGCTCCATAAGATGCACTGACATTTTCCCCCCTTTTTTGGGGGGGAAAAAGTGCGTCTTATGTAGCAAAAAATACGGTATTCAGCAAAACTAAAGAATGTGCAACTGTGGTGTGTCTAGTAGATGAGGCATCTGTAGGAAGATGGACATTTCTGCCAGGAAGTCATGAGCTTGTTTCAAGTATTAACCACTTCAAGCCCAGACACTTTCACCCCATTCAAGTCCAGGCTAATTTTCAGCCTTCAGCACTATCACACTTTGAGTGACAATTACTGAGTCATGCAACACTGTACTCATATGAAATTTGTATCCTTTTTTGAGTCAGATAGAGCTGCATTTTGGTGGTATTTTAATCACTACTGCATTTTTTATTTTTTGCTATATAAATGAAAAAATACTGAAAAAAAATAATTTTTTGCTTAGTTTTTGTTATAAAATTTTGCAAATAGATCATTTTTCTTGATAAATTTAGGCCAATATGTATTCTGCTACATTTTGGGGGTGAAAATAACCCAAAACAGTTTATCTTATTTAGTCTGTATGAAAGCTATAGAGTCTACAAACTATGGGATATATATTTGAAAAACCGATCAGTTGAGATCCTAAAATGTCGGACGCTAGTATGGCATTTGGCAGTGATCAGGACACTGGTATTGGGTATGGCAGTGATCAGTACGCTGGTATGGCAGTAGCCAGGATGCTGTTATGGGGTATGGGGGTGATTAGGATGCTGGTATGGGGTATGGCTGTGATCAAGATGCTGGTATGGGGTATGACTGTGATCAGGATGCTGGTATAGGGTATAGCAGTGATCAAACCGCTGGTATGGGGTATTGTGGTGATCAGGGTGATGGTATGGTGGTTATCAGGATGCTAGAATGGCATATAGTGGTGGTCAGATTGATGGTATGGGGTATGGCAGTGATCAGGATGCTGGTATGGGGTATGACGATGATCAGGATGCTGGTATGGTGTAAGGTAGTGAACAGAGAGATGGTATGGAGTATGGAGGTGGTCAGGGCACTGGTATGGCATATGGCAGTGATCATGGTGTTGGTTTGGGGTATGGCGGTGATAAGAACATTAGTATGGTGTATGGGGGTGTTTTGTACACGCTGGGACAGGTGACAGGGCCTCCCTGCATTATTTATTATTGATATTGTGGGGGCAGTGATCAGGGACACAGGGCACTAAACTGGGGCTCTGGGGTGGCTGGCACTGCAGTGTGTGAGTGTACAAGCAGCCTGACAGGCTGCTGTACTCTTACACACGGCAGGGTTTCTTCTCTCTGCTCTCACACTGAGATTGGTCACAGCAGTCACATGGTAAAACACCATGTGATTGCCCCGAACACAGTGGTAATGGGATCCGCTGTGCCCGGGCAATACACCGATCACCGAGCTCCGGGGTACGTGCTCTGTGAGCCACACATGAGCCATCGATGCGGGCTGATGTATAGGAACATTAGCCCGCATCGGCGCTGCTTCTCGTCCACCGTCTATGTAGAATGGGCGGACAGGAAGAAGTTAACTTTCTAGATGAGATATGGGACAGCACTCTTACTTTAAAATATGTCAAGTACACGCATGCCATTACTAATTAGTGTCAGTCCCACAAAGTATAGGCCCACTGACAATCATGTACATCTTGGGACTCTATTTAACAATTGTTCGAGTCTTCTGTAAAAACATTTATAAATACACCCAATAATGCCTACAAAGTGGCCTTTATGTTCTTGTCTGTGTGTACACATAATGTTTCACACAACTCAGCCCATATTGCTGTTATATCTCTCTCTGTGACTAACCAGTGTAAAAATGTATCACATGCTTACACAGACCAGTCCCACACTGCCGTTCACCCTGTAACTACTCAGGAAGTTATAATGAACATCCAGTGCTATCATCATGCCTGCCCCAGACTCAGATGACCTCATTGTCCTAGAGTGTTCCGTCATCTTTTTAAATTATACTGCAGTTGTGTTTAGTGTCATGTAGGAAATCCATTACAGGAGAAGTACAGACAAACTATTTTGGCTGTACTTCTGTGGATCACGGGAGTGCAGTTCTTTCTGCACTCCTGTGACCCTTTTTCAGCCGATAGTGGGCTGAAGCTCGCTGCTGGTTGATGTCATTCTGCCAGTCCAGGCTTGGAAAAGATGCTGACTTCAAAGCTGGGGTGGCCCCAGAGTCTAGAATGGTACCTAGCTCAACCTCTCAGCAAGCCACTGAGAGCGTGAGCCAGCTGCTCCCTTTTCCCACCATAGCCCAGCATTCCAATGAGTGCTGGGGGGACAGAGCAGAGAGCGGTGACTGACAGTCACTGCTTTCTGCTCAGAGCAGCTGTGAGAACTCAACTATCAATGGTCATATGAGTTCTCACACTTAGATCCAGGAGATGACAGATGCAGCATCAGACTGATGCTGTATCCACCTAGGTAAGTATAAATGGGGGAAAAAAAGTTCATACTTCTCTTTAAACATGTGCTTTAACTCCAAATGCATGTCTGTCTGCCTGATCTATGGCTGCTGTACTGTTGGAGAAATGGTCATAACTGATCCTATTTCCCAGGATTCCCTCTCTGAACATTCCAGACTGTTATGATCTGCATAGTCTCTCCTTAAAATGGCTTATGATCTATTACGTGTATGCAGTTGGGCTTCTTGATATGTGCTTGCTGTGCCATGTACTTGTATGAAAATGTATCCTGTTCTCTTTGTATACTGTAGCTTCCTTTGTGTGAATCCATTCATTTAGCAAAAATAAAAACCCAGTGGTGATTAAATCCCATCAAAAGGAAGGTCTGTTTGTCTCAAAAAATGATAACAATTTCATTTGAGTACAGTGTTGCATGACTGAGTAATTGTCATTGAAAACGGGACAGTGCTGAAATCTGAAAACTGGGCTGGGGAGGAAGGGGGTGAAAATGCCTGGTATTGAAGTGGTTAAACCGAATGAGTTGTTTTGGTTTGTCTAATAACTACCCTGTGAACTTTAGGCTGCTTTCGGACTGATCCATTTTTCTTGCACTTTTGCCTTTAAAAATGCGGAAGAAAAACATGTGACTATGTATTCCTATGGAACTCTTCACACTGATCCGTTGCGGGTCAGGTGCAGTTTTTTTTAAATCATCAAAAGCGCACCTCCCCATTGAAATCAATGGAAAACGCAGCAAAACAAATTAATAACACATACACAGTGAATTTTTAAGTCACATGTCCTTTAAAAAAATGCAGCATAAATGTAGTAAAAACGCATACGTGTTTTGATGCATTTTTGCTAGGATGAGTGTGAAAGTAAACAAAAAGAAAATTGTGAATATAGGATTCACAGAAGAAAGCGGTTACAAAAAAGGAAATGCAATACTGAATGATCTTTGAAAAATTATGCTTTATTCGCAAAGTTGCATGTGAAAAATACTCAGGTAAGAGCTGCGATCAACCATCACCACGTCCACTATACCAAGATTTTGTTCCATTATTTTGGATATCACCAGGACAGTGTCCTTATTGTTTATCAGTTATATCAATGTATAGGAATATCAATATGTTTCATTTTTCCTTCCATCCTCACATTTGATTTACACCTTGCAATAAGTTTATTCAAGTTTAGCTCCACTGGCTACTAAGAAGGGCTTAGGTCCACAATTATTGATGTCATATATGTGCAATTGTTATGATTGATTCAATGCCAGTCTGCAGTTTTGTAAGTCCATTTTTTCTCCACGGGGGTGCACCCTATTGTGCCTTTGCTGCACATGCAAAAGACTTCCTTGTCATTGATCCAGCAGCATAGCAGTATTTTAGGCCTGCCATGATGTCTATTTGTTTTATTTATATGTTTTAGGGTTTTTTTTGTGTCATGTCTCTATTGAGGTGATGGTTGATTGCAGCTCTTACCTGAGTATTTTCCATGTGCAGCTTTGCGAATAAAGTATAATTTTTCAAAGATAATTCAGTATTGCTTGTTCTTTTTTGTAACCGCTTTCTTCTGTGAATTCTATATTCACAATTTTCTTTTTGTTGGCTTTTTTGGTTATTGGACATAATCACTGTTAATTTGTGCGATACTAGCTACTGTAGGAGCCTCTGACCTTTATTGTTATTCAGTGTGAAAGTAGCCTTACTATGCATGTCAATCGATTCTCATTCTCTTGCTGCTGTCCTCCAACATCCTAGCTGACTGATGCCCTGCATCATCCATTTTTTTCCTGAGGTCCCTGATCATCAAAGGCATACTTTCTTTAGTTTTCCAAACTACACATGCAGAGTCATCATCATGCTCGGGGCTACTGTACCCATAATGAAAGCGGTTGATGAGCAGACATATATCCACCCAGAAGCACCTGCAGTAGATGACTGACAGCAGTCTCCCACCTATGTAAGAAGTTACGGGAAATGGTCTGCTTCTCCCTGCACAAGTCCTGCAGTAGGGAAAATAATACATTGTAAATGCAAGCATCTTCTTACCTAAAAGGGTGTTCATTATTTTCCACAATCAGATTTCTCAGTAAACTGATTAGTGAATTATGTGTAATAGGATTTTGTCTACAGCTACCAGCTATAGTGGTATGTCTGTAATTACATTTACTATAATACTCCTCACAGAGGATAGCCAAATATACTAGTGTTATATCACTTACAAAGCACAGTCAGACATGTCAATGTAATATCCCCCACAGAGCACAGCCAAACACGCCAAGGTATACCGCTCACACAACACAACCACACGTATATAATTCTCCGGGTATGGCCACACATGGCACTGCCATTTCTCTCACAGAGCACAGCCAGACTTGCCAGTGTATATCCCTTACAGAGCAGAACAATCATTCAGATTTCATTTTACTATAGTTAGACTTCTGAAAGTTGAATAAGATTGGATAATTGCACATAATAAGTCCATTAAACTTAGGTTAACGCAGAATATAGAGTAACATAAACCTATCCTTATAAACTTTAAAGGTAGACCTTTTCCTTCCCCACAGGTCATGCAACAATTCTTTGTTAATGCTTGTTTAGTTTTAAATGCTTGTTAAACTGTATTTCTTGGAATAAATAATCCTTCTAACTGTGTTCTTGAAACCATTGTGTTCACTGTTGTAATATAATGTTGATGTCCTTTTCTCTACTGTATAGATAAGGGGGGAATAATGGGAACCAAACCTCCATCAAATAGGGATGACAACCTTCTATATTTTTACTATAAGTTTGTACACTGACCTCAAAAGGATATACTAGACAGTTGAAGCCAGCAGATTTGCAGCACTACTTTATTCTTTAGTGCCCCAGGTCAGAAAGCATGAGAAGGAAAGAGGAAATTCTGTGCTACATTGCTACAGTGGCTATCTCCTCTTCCAGGCACTGCCCTAGCCAATAATAACATTGCAAGTCACCCCATCACATTTGAGTCAAGGGAGAAGCCAGTGCTCTATGTAGCTTGGCTTAATACAGTATGGAAGTTAACAGCTGCCAGGGCCAGGACAAGTGGTGGGCGGAAGGGGCAGCTGCCCTGGGCACAATGGTTTGCTGTAGGGATAGGGGCATCTTCCTACTGTTACATGGGACAGGAGTAGTAACAGTGGCAGTGATTTTGACAAGCGAGTGACTTCTGGATGTAGGATCCCTTAAGCTTGCACATCATGAACCAGGTCTGGGGGAATGCAGTTTGTCCTGGGCGCTGGATGACCTTGTCCCGGCACTGACAGCTGCACTAAGAAGAGCTAAACTGAGGGGGGGGGGTCTGTACTATATGGAAGGGGGAGATTTGTACTCTGCGTTTTACACACCCCTGACTCCTGCACTCTGTGCATTACACACTCTGGACCCCTGCACCCTGTGCATTATGCAGTCCTTACCCCTGCATTATAGAGTGCTCAACATAAATTAGTACCTTTTGAAAAGTATCTCAATGAACACAAGAACAATTTCCAAAATTTTTACAAAACTGAGTTTTATAGAACATTTGTTTAGCTCAGGTTAATAATATTAGGTTAATAATATAACTAAGATTACAAAATCTTCAGTTTTACTCAAATTATTTGATGGAAAAATAAATACACCCTACAACAAAAACTACTACATCTAGTATTTTATGTGACCTCCATGATTTGTAAGGACAGCACCAAGTCTTCTAGGCATGGAATGAACAAGTCAGCGACGACCTCTTTTAGAGCCTGCATGATGGCCACTCAATCACTTTCACCCTGTTCGAAATGCAGCAGTGACCTTAGATGTGTGTTTTGGATCATTGTCATGTTGGAAAAGTGTGCGGTGACCAAGGGCATGGAGTGATAGTAGCATCTTCTCTTTCAATATAGAGCAGAACATCTGTGAATTGATGATACCATCAATGAAATGCTGCTCCCCGACACCAGCAGCACTCATGCAGTCCCACAGAAGGACACTGCCACCACCATATTTCACTGTAGGCACCATGCATTTTTCTTTGTACTCCTCACCTTTGCGTACAGTTTTGAAGCCATCAGTTCCAAAAACACTTATCTTAGTCTCATCACTCCAGAGTACAGAGTCCCAGAAGTCTTCTTCATTTTCAGAATGGGCCCTTGCAAATTCTAAGTGGGCTTTTTTATGCATGGGCTTTAGGAGAGGCTTCTTTTATGGCCAACACCCATGCATGCCATTCCTCTGCAGTATACGCTGTATTGTGTCACGGGTAACAATCTCCCCAGTTTGTCTTTCTACTTCTTTAGCTAACTGCAGTGAACTTGCATGGTGATTTTTTTCAACCCATCTCATCAGAAGACACTCCTGTCGAGGCGTTAACTTCCGTGGATGGCCTGGACATCTCTGTGAGATGGTTGCAGTTCCATCTTTGTTACATTTTTTTTAATCACTTTTGCTACAGTATTCCAACTGAGTAAAGCTTTGCTGATCTTCCTGTAGCCTTCACCTTTCTTGTATAAAGAAATTATTTTCTTTCTCAGTGACATTTCTCTTTCATGTGGTGTCTTTGCTGACAGCATGAAATCAGAGTTTTCTTTGTTAAGTAATGCCCTTTTATAATCAACTGTCTGCTGCACACCTGTTTAATAAATAATTAGACTCACCTGTAGTTGGATTCTTGTTAATTAGGATTTTGTTGTCTAAAATTTAGCTTTGCTCCCAAGACTTCCATTGGCGTGTATTCATTTTTGCAATATGGTCTTGAATTAATTTGTTAGGAAACATACTTTTTGGTGTGTGCACAATTCTTGTTTGCAATCAATGGCCCGCATTTGTGGGAGTATTTTGTAGTATAGTGTCCTACAAAAAATGTTGATTCTGAATGGAAAGTTAAGGTTTTTTGACAAATCTGTTGGGGTGTACTCATTTATGCTGAGCACTGTATATGCTATGCTGTGTATTTCATACTCCTGACGACTACACTCTGGACACTGGGCTGCATATGACTGCTGCATTCTTCATATTGTACAACAGCTTCTGCTTGCTAAGCAATCACTGACGATGTTAATGAATTTTTTTTTAATGGTAGGCTGTGTGCAGAAAAGCATGTGTATTGGAAGATTTTCACTTTTTTTGTGATCTTGCTTAGGTCTCTATGTGTCTTACTTCACAGTCAGGACAACTTTGCCATACCCATAATTTTCTGCAGTACAATGAGCAGGATTTGATTTTGATTCTTTTCTGGGTGCCCAAGGCTGAACCCCTACCCTCAAGAAAAAAAAATATTTATGGCCTTGGTATAAAGCAGGAATTATAGATTGCATTTGCTCGACATTGATTTTTCTAAGGTCTACAGAATAGCCAAACTAGATACTTGAAGAAGATGCTCGGGTTAAGGGTTGTAATGTTTCCTTTTTTGTCACATCAGCTTGTCAACCCTTCCTTGCAGCAAAAATATTAGAGAGCAGGTTGTCTAAAATCTCTTGAGAAAGCATATCTGAAAGGAACACAGGGAATTTAATTAAAAAGTTTCCTTTCTGATAAAGCCATGAAAACAGAAGTTTCATGCAGTCTGTGCACATCCTCAACATACGACATCAAAAACCTTTACATTGTGTATTGTACTGAAATTATTTTGTATTGTAGATTAACATTCCCCATGCACTATTTGTTTTTATTTTAAAGTGAACCTATACTCTATTTTAAACTTTGAAAAGCTAAAGCCCTGCCTAAGAGCAGACACTACAAGATGCCTATTATTACCTTTATTAGCCAGAGGGTCCTTTCCTGTGCTCTTTCTTTTTTATTTATTATCCTTTTGATGTACTATTCTAGCTTACAACTATTACATGTAGCTACATGATTAAAGTGAACCCCAAACCTGCTTCTTATAATGGCTGTCAAGTTTTTTTGTTACAAAAATGTGACTTCAAGCGCCACACCACTGCTAAAAGGTCCAGGCACGACTTTATTTTAATAAAGGTCAGGAGACAATTGGAAGAGCATCCCACACATTTTTAGGGGTTCAAAACTGCCCCTTTATCAGGACTTGAGATTGAAAAATTTACAACTGGACTAAAGGTGAACTAGAGCTTTAGGGCTTCACACTGGCCACACACTTAACCACAGCAGTAGGGGGTGGTGTGACACGCATTTTACATCACATAGCTCCTTTTTTTGTATGCAATTTACTTGTTGTGCTGCTGTACAGTGACATGTGGTGCCACCCTCTGTGCTGTGATACAATGCAGCATATCTGCATTTTATCACAGCTCGTTGCACCGCAGCTTCAGGTTGCATCGCAGTGCAAACAGGGCACTTGTGTGTCAGAGTGGTGATTGACATTCTTTCAGTTCAGAAAAATGCTGTTCACTGCAATATATGTGAACAGGCACCTAATGTTATTTCTTCTAGTGTGATTACAAGCACAAGTCTTGTCAGCAGCTGCCCAGTGTTTGACAGCCCCAGTAACAATGTAGTCAGCAGGAACAGGAAGTGTGGGGAAAGCTACAATAATAGGAACTCACTGGTAATATTGCTTTTTCTTAGTAAGGTGGTGGAATGGTAGAACCTCTGTTTTATAGTTGCATGTGTCCCTATTCTGTTCCCTCCTGTATTACAAAAAGTTAAAGCAGAGTTCCACCCAAAAGTGGAAGCTCCACTTATTTACCTCTTCCCCCCCTCCACTGCCTCAATTGGCACATTTTGGGGGGGAGAGGGTACCTGATTTTGACAGGTACCCACTCCCACTTCCAGCTCAGTTCGCCTCGACGCACTGAGCTGGACGTTCGCCCCCCGCAGCCCTCTGGGAAACTCAACAGGTCTCAAAGGACTGGGCCAATTAAAAAAACGCATCCGCAGCAGGAAACCGGCTGTGAAGCGGCAAGACTTCACTGCCGGTTTCCCTTAGTCAAGATGGCAGTGCCAGCACCCAACAGCCTATTGAAGAATCGGCTTGGGATGAAGACACCGCTGGATCCCCATAGCATAAAGCCTGTTAGAATACCCCCAGGACTGCTTCATAATGTCACTTCCGGTCCTTGTCTGACATCACCAGATTCTGCCCTAAGTGTTACATCATGGGTCATATGACTTCATCAGGGAGCCCATAAAGCCATGTGACCCATGCCTTAAAATGTAGAGCAGAGCTCAGCTTCCTATGCTTTATTAAAGTATTTTGCCTATTAGTCTTAAAAATGGCCACAATCTACTAAATGGCTCCACACTGTCATAGAGTTCAGTAGGATACATTACCCTAGGTTCACATCTGTGTGGGTGGTGCTGCTGTGGATCCACACGAAAATCCATGCAGCCGCACCACCCGCACAGAGAAATGCAGACCCGCAGGCGGGTGCCATTAGTTCTAATAGCACGCCGACTGCACTGGAAAACGCAACCGTACAGGGAACCAAGGTTCCCGTGCAGGCTGTGTTTTCAAAAGAAGTGCAGGGACTTCTTCCCTGCGTGTCAGGAGCACGGGAGTCCATTCAAATGAATGGGCTCTCATGCCCGTGCAAAACGCGGCCCGCACGTCCGCATATATGTGAACAGGGGGTTAAACCCCGTGGTGAATTCAACTCAGGCAGATTTTCCCATCCCTATATATTAATTGAAATTATGTCTGTGTTTTTTAAACTGTATCAATATGTTCTCAAAACTAGAGTTATTTCTTCATAACCACCTGTCAGATTCAAACCCTCAGAGCAGGTCTGATTGATGGCTCAGAAGTTTCTCTAGTTCTTAGTAGGAACCTATTGATCCATAAGCCTGTTGTGGTTTATTTAAAACCTAAATCCAGCCAAAACGTGGATGTTTTAGAACCTTTGTTAGACTTATATTGGTGTCTGTACCCTCAATGGGATACCCACTAAACTCAATATATGTCCCCATGACAGAAAGAAAGAAGGAAATGAAGTAAGGAGCTATTTTTCCAGTGGCAGAGACAACAACGTAATAACCACTGATTTTTGTCCCTGACCGTTCTTTCCTGTCCCAGTAACCAAATTCTTCTCTGTAATGTAAGAGGAATCTAAATCCTACTCCGATGTAGCATGTGCACTATGCAAGCTTTCCTTTCCGGTCCCCCCCAGTTAGGACACGATCTCTCTTTCACATTCTGCTGCCCTCATCTTTTTTAGATAAAGTTTGCTGCAAACTTTTACATCTACAGTATGTTCAGGCTCTCTTTTTTAAGGAGATTTGGAAAAATAAGTAAAAGGATGTATGTATTATATTATACAAATACTGTATATAAGTTTACTTGTACTTATGGTAGCTAATGGCTCTTGTCGGTGTATCACTCACTAAATTCATCAGAATAAATTTGCTGTAAAATCACTGCTCTTCTTGTTTTAATCCTTTTTTTTCAAAAACAAAATAGATGTTATGTGTAGGAAGAATTATTGCATTTATACAAGAATACTTTAGAAATGCATAACAAGCGAAATTATTGTATACCATCTCCTCATCTGCAGAAACAACTCACAAAATGTATTTATATATAGGGTATCATTATATTGCAATACAGGAAACCATTCTCAATCTAACTTCAATGCTGAGATAATGACATAAGAAATGAACCTGGGAGAAGTCTTTAGCAAGAAGCAGATAAGGAAATGAGAATAGAAAAATGGTAAAGGAAAATAAATTAGAGTACTAAGAGATAAAGGACACTGGGATTAGGGTAAATTGAGGATTAGGTTTAGGGGAGCTGCTTTCAAAGTAAGGGAGTTTTTTTTACTTTATATTAAAAACTGGCTAAATTTTATTACACTCATTAGCTATTCCCTTCATTTCTTAAACATGTAGGTATGATTTGAGCTAAAGGGCCAGTAAAAGATAACTGGTGATGACTACTTTGGAGCCATCCATTGATTAAGCAAATTTGCCCATTTTGAAAAAAAAAATGCAAAGGAAAGGCTGAATGTGTTTACAATTTTGGTGGAGGTGCACTGGTGTCGAGTGTTTACTGAAGGAATTTTCACAAGAGAAGAGACCAAAGAAGTTTACGTAAATATTTTAGCGAATATGATTCAAAGTGACTGATTTATCTGACACATTTTTGTATAATGTTTAAAGACCGAAAGTGTTTGTAAACCTCAAGCATGATTATGAAAAAAGCACATCCCATTATAGTGTGTACTAATCTGAATCCAAAGCACCAAGTCTGGTTCTCTTCTCTCTTTACTATCTGCATGACTCACTCCTAATAGACACCTAAACCTCCCAGGAGACAGCCTGAATCCCCCCCCCCCCCCCAAACACACAGCAGATGACTCATTTTCTGAGCTCTATGTCTCTCTGAGCCTGTGTAGAGGGGGTGTATCAGTTTCCTCCTATCAGCTCTCAGATTACACTCAACTCTGTGCTGTAGCTCTGCAGTGTGTGTGACATCAGATCTCCGCACTCTGATTTCTGCTGCTGAGACAAATCCTTTAATTTGTGTGATGTAGAGGGCTGTACAGAACAGATGGCCGCAGATAAACAGGTACAACTTACGTAGGAGGATTTGTTTCATCTCTTGTGTATCATCTGAGGCTAGTTTCTTCTCTTGGTATATGTAAGGGCTTACAGCCACTTTAATTTGACATGTAAACACAGTTGGAGTGATGCAAATGTAAACATAATGTTTTTGACTGATTGATTATTTTTTTATTTGATGGTTTATTCATACTTTACTTTGATGTGAGTTGGTATATATCGCTCTGCATTTTCCACAGTTTATATTTGTTGTAGATTTTTTCAATTATGTAATAAATAAAACGATTTGACAGATGAGTACCTTGTGCAAGCAGAGTGAAGGATCAGGAAAGTAAAATGCTTTTCTGTCTCCTAGACAAAAGTGAGCAGTTGAGCCCTGTAGTGTGGGCACAGCCCCTCTGTAAGGTGGAGTTTTAGTTGTACTGGGGTGTGGTTTTCAAGAGTAACGATTGCCTTGCCCTGACCAAAAAGCAAAAACTCAAAACAAGCTTTGGTTAAAAATCTATTTTGGTTTATGTTAAAGCGTATTAATACTGCATACATTACACATTATTTTGAATCATAAAACCACAAAAAAAAGTGTAAGAACATCACACTACCCGCATACTTTATTAAAGGAAACCTGTAAAGCAAGGATATACTTTCTGAATGCTTACTTTTGACTTTTTGCCTGGGATAGATTTGGAGGTCACTACAGAACTGTTTGTAACATTGGAGTTATTATGTGTGTGTTTTCGTTATATTTGTATGTGTTTGTGTGTTAGATTTTTTATACTTTGTAAAAAAAAAATCTAAAACCTACTGTATCTTTAACCAAAAAACAGAAAGAATTATAGAGCCCTTCTGAATCACTATGTAGTACTTTCTGAATCACTGATCTAGACCATGAATGCAAATTTGTAATTTTGACTTTACTCTCACCATGCATATGGGTCAGAGCTAGAGATAGCCAGGCAACTAACATTATCAATGGGGAAATCAGCAATGGCAGTATCCATATTTCTTTCAATACCGGTATCTTTTAAAAACTATTTTTCATTAATCAGGGTAAATGGAGTATGCCAGCAAAATAGTAGGTTGTGACGGGTTGAATATATATTTTTAATTTGTGATTTTATCAGACAGTGGGTGTCACAGGGGAATCCTCATGAATTCATTGACTAAATATGGTCAAGTCCATATTTGGTCAATGATGTTCCCCGGGAGACCCTGCCACTTTGTTTATAGCTGTTATCTGCTGGAGCTGTCATCATCTGGATTGAGACCATATCAGCGTCTTTTTTTAGGTGGTTTGGTGGGCAACATTTATCGTGATTCACATGAATCTGCATTGTTCGGGTAATGTGATTTATTAAAGGACTTTGCATGTTTGTCTTTTTTAAATTTTTATTTGTGAATGGGTAGGAGTAAAATATACCTTTTACTCATTCACATGGTGGGGCAGTATCTGGGTGCACCCCTTTTTAAAAGAAGGCTTTCAGAGTTTGATAAGCACCCTGTCTGCAGACCTCCACAACGACTAGGCCAGGGTTGTAGAGTAGAGGTTTATATACTCATCAACATGGGGACAAGGTGCTTTGCCAAGGGGTCCCTTTAAATCCATACCAAACCCAAAGGGATGTGGGATTTTATAGGGACTCTACACCAGATTTTTTTTTGTGTGTGGTTCCCAATTAACATCTATACCAGACCAATGTCTATATGATAATGTCTGATATAGATGAAGGGAATCCTGGCTGTGTTTTAAAAACAGAAGTAAGTAGCTGAATCTGTCAACTGCTGGCAATTTAAACAGCATTTTCTTTTTCTTTGCCAATGCCAATTTTGCTGTAGCAGATTATAGAACCCCCCCAGGCATGTTATATAAAGGAATCTTGCATTTTAAATGTTTCATTTTAAATTATAACTAAAGGAAATACTTTTTTTTGTTTTGTTTTTGTTTTGGGTTCCGTTGAGAGAGAGACTACAACACCTGCAAGCTTCTTGTTGCTGTCTGTGATCCCATAAGGGAGCTTCTCATCCTCTATATTTGTACTGTTTATCATTGTCATCCACAGGGAAAGTAAAAAAAAATCCCAAATTTTGAGTTGTCACCAAAGCAGGAATGGAGGGGAAATCTTATAATAGGGACACTAGTACTGGTGACCCTGGTGCAACAAGGGATTCCCTCACTTCAGAGGGATTTCCTCTCGGTTCCTGTTTTGGCTATGTCACAGAAAGTGAAAGGAAATCTCTCCAATGGGACACAGACAGGGTTTTATGGTTACGGGGCCTGATAGGGTTCATAATCCTCCCTTACTCTATCAAAAATAAAAAACAAAGTTTTGTCTTTATATCTATTAAAATTGCTGCTCTCTGTCAAACAGAATTTTTTTTTTTTTTTTTGCTTTTGCACATGTTTGCCAGGGCAGTTCCTAGCTTCCAATGTCATTTTTACAGTCCCTTGCCTATTAGCCTAGAAAATGTCAATAGCTGAATTTTAACATCTAACTCCCATTGACATCAAGGAGATTCAGATTTGACACCCGTACGCCTGTAATATTCACTGAGCCTGCCTCATACTGAACTCAGGTATGTCCAGCTTATCCCTACTAGTAAAGATTAATTAATTTTGAATATTATAACGATAATTTAAACAAAATCTATACATATTACATTTTACCACCCTAACTGCAATAAAAGATTAATATATTAAACTTTCATTAAACATTCATTGTTTGAACTGTCTAACATTGGACCTGAGACTACTCTAGGTACCAGAACACGACCATCCTGATGACATGAATGTCAGTTAACATCTTTTAGGAAAACCCAACAGGAACAGGAAACCCAACAGGAACCAATTGGCTTCTACTGCTGCAAGAGCTAGGGTCAGGGCTGGTGTTTGGGCATTGTAGACATAAGATTTATATTTGGTAAAAAGTTTAAAATTCTTATGAATGTGGAAATTCATATTTTCAAAAATGTTGAACATTTATCCATCAAAACGCAAAGACGTGCTTTCAAATATAATTCTATATGAACGCCCTATCTATATTGAAAATTTTAAATCCACTATGATAGACCAAAAAGTTTAACATGTAAACTAACACACAGGGTCCTAAATTGTAGGACAGTAAACTGGGCAGTTATTCCCTTCACATCCTCAATCTGTAGCTTAACATTCTAAAAACTATTGCCTGGAAGACTGCAGCTGTCACTGAACAGTGTGAAAAAAGACTAATTAAATTAATTATAAAACATGGAAAACTATTGATTTAAAATTGTTATATGTAAATCAACCAAAACTTAATTGAGGGGAATTTACTAAGACTGGAGCAGCTGTACATGACAACCAATCATGTTTCAGTTTCAAAGCTTTAGGAGTCATTTGCACCACGATGCAGAGACATCAGTTTTTCTGCATGCGTGCTGCAAGGAACAAGAAGAAGAATAGTTCTCTGTGTGTCCTGTTCACACCACACCACTAGTATCACATGCAGATTTTTTCTGTGCAGGAATCTGCAACTTGTGTAAAACTCACTGACACATACATGAAAACTGTATGATGTGAACAAGACCTAACTGAGCTGACTGAAATTAAAGCCAATTGTCTAGTATGCACAGCTGCTCCATGTTTTCTCTGCTCCAGTTTTGGTAAATTCCCCCCATTGTTTTAAAGTGAAAAGCCTATTCTTTTAACCCTCTGTAGCACTCTCTAGTGTGCTACTAGAGTACTGTAGTATATTGCAAGTAAAATCATTGTAAATGACTCCTCCTGACTCTGGAGGACCATAGAACCTTACAGAAGTTGGTAAGGAGGAAAGGGGGGAGACCTAATCTGCATGTTTATGGGAGTCTAGCTAATCCCAGGTTTGGAGGCCCTGGTAGAGTGGTGGACTGGCCCATAAATATGGGAGAGTCAGGCTGACAGAGGAGTCAGGTGGAAGATGGAGTGCTGAGGAGACTGTCAGTGCCTGGAAGGGGCCCCCTAGGTCTGGGGAGAGGGGCGGCCTACAGGCTGGGCTCTTGATGGCTCAGGAGAATACATTCAGCAGTGCAGCATGAATGGGATTGAGACCTGGAGCAGTGGGAGCAGAGAGGACAGAGTAAGTACATCAGAACTCCCTGGGATCCACAAAGGGAAAGACTGCCACATGTAGCAAGCTTTCAAAGGACAGCACTGGGCTCAATCCTATATCCTTGTCCTGGGAGATCTTTCAAACAGCCAGGAGGGAGGATAGTGTCTGCAGGCTGTGGAGCTGGGAGCAGTTCCACAGGGGGAGAGAGAAGACATCTCTACATGTAGTTACAAGAAGCTAAGCTGGTTTCTTGAGGGGCTGCTAGTTCCTCGCCCATAAAGGGATGTTGTTACTGATGTGCAAAGACTGATGGTTTTCAAGAAATATAACAGTCCAGGATCTGTTTTTGTACATATGAAGGAAGATGCCCCTCCCCCCCTTCATTAATTCAAGCCAAACTAGGTACCTTATAATCCCTATTTCCCTATCCAAGTTGTTTCCCCTAATAAAATAACAAAACCAAGCCCACAGACTGGTTACTGTCTCTTGGATGCAAGTCTGTGTGGAAAATGGCTGTTGCCTGGATGTGCAGAGCTTAGGGGTACCCACAAAACAGCAGCCCTCACTATGGTAGCGCTACACCTTTTTACCACAAAACATAAACCACGCTTGTGCTTTGCCTATTCAGAGCAAAGTAACAGGTATGCTTTAATCTACCATCTCTCCCCTTCAACATATGCCTACTTTTCCTGTGCTATGTTGTGCTCCAACACTCCAACTGTGAAGGCAGCCAAAGGTAATATCCAATACTTCCAGGTATGAAGGAGCATGTGACTTACCCAGCAGGGGGTTCTTCCCTGTAGGCTATGACTCTGGTGACTTGTAACTTACACAGGACTTTCCTTTGTTTCTGGTCATTGGAAGGTCATAGAGATGGGGGAGCAAAAGGTAAGTAAGTAGGTGCTGCTGGGGAGCCCTGCTTGCATAAAAATCAAAGATTCACTTTAATATATAATATGAGGGTATGGAGTAAAAATATACTTAGTAGGAAAGTTATAGTCTATCTTTTTTATATCACTTAAATTTATAAAAGCATCAGTATGGAGCTTCCTAGGGTCTGTAGCACCCTTTTGTGTGCTCCTACAATAGTGTAGGCAAATTTATTGTGTATGACTCATGGTAACTGTGTAAGCCTGTAATAAGATTGGATTACTGCAGGTCCGGCTGGATGGCTTAACAGGTCTGGACTCTATCGCCTCCACCTGGCTCTGGAGGATCATCTACTCTTCCAGAAGCCATTGGGCGAAAGGAGCGGAGAACTAAACTGCATGTTTATGGGAGTCTAGCCAATCCCAGGTTTGGAGGCCCTGGTAGAGTGGTGAGACCAGCCCATAAATATGAGAAAGTCAGGCTGGCAAGGACAGTCGGGTGGAATATGGACTGCTGAGGAGACTGTTGGTGGACTGAAAGGGGTCCCCTGGGTCTAGGGGGGCTGGCCTCCAAGTTGGGCTCAGGCTGGCTCAAGAGGGTCCATTCAGCATCACTACATGAACAGGATGAAGGCCTGGGAGCCGTGGCAGCAAGGCGAACAGAGTGAGTACAGTGAGTACACCCAGGGCATCACAAGGGGCGAGACTGTCACATGTTGCAAGCATGTAAAGGACAGCCCTGTGCTTAATCCTTTATCTTTGTCTTGGGAGATCTTCAGAGTGCCCAGGAGCGCTGGTAGTGTATGTAGGCTGTGACGTTCTACAGGGAAGAGGAGACATCTCTGTATGTAGTTTGCAACAAGCTGAGCTTACTTTCAGAGGGGCTGCAGGTCCCTAGACCATAAAGTGCAGTTGCTACCGATCCACAAAGACATGGCTTTCAAGAAAAACAAAAGTCCAAGATCTGTTTCTTTAAGTAGGAAGGAAGTTGTCCCTGTGCATTGATTCAGTTAAGGTCATCCCATAATCCCTATTACCCTATCCAAGTTATTTCCCTTAATAAAATAACAAAAACCAAGCTGATGGACTGTTCACTGACTTTGGATGCAAGGGGGACCTAGAAAAACAGGGGCACTCAAGAGGGTAGCGTTACAGGTAAAATCTAATTGACCTAATTTAAATACCTATATTCAGCAATAATAAATAGGTATATGATGGTATTCAAATAGGATAGCAAACGTTAGAACACCTTACGGTATAAGCAGCTATATTTTAAACTAATCTCCCTAACAATTGTAGGAGGGGTCTAGTTGTATTCCCTCATATTTGGAAAACTTGTCATTGTTTATCTACAAGCCACAATACCACAATGCTTAATGTGTACAGTATGCTTGTCAGTCATTCAAAAATATAGTGGACCTCAATGCATTTGTTGCATGCAGTATTAAACTCTTTAAACAATGATACAGTAGATACTGCCTTTTATAGCCATCCAAGTAAGTAATTCACCCAACAAGGCACACATTTCAGTCCAAAGTAATCTAAACTAGCACCTCATATTTCAAAATTAAATCCATCAAACAGGATGTGCCATTGGAATTGAATGGTATTGTTTCCACCAGATTATTAAGGCTACACATACACATTCATGGGGGATTTACTAAACCTGGTGCACTCATAGTCTGGTACAGCTGTGCATGGTAACCAAGCAGCTTCTAATTTCAGCTTGTTCGGTTAAACATTGGCAATAAAACCTGGAAGCTGATTGGTTTCCATGCAGAGCTGCACCAAATTCTGCACTCTCCAGTTTTAGTAAATAACCCCTTCAGTTTTCTAGGCCTTAAAATCATTTATCAAACCTGCCTCCTGCAACATGGCTCGATCATTCTGAACTATGATTCCTATGTAAATATTTTCTCCTGCCTTTAACCACTTCCCGACCGGCCGTTGCATATAAACAGCCAGATGGTGGCACTGCAGGGTCGGGTGGCCGTTTATAAACGGCCTCCCCGCACCCTGCTTGTGCGCGCTCCCTGGGAGCGTGCTGCACTGCAATCCGGTGCCCGCTGTGTCCTCCGGACACAGTGAAACACCGATCGTTGGACGGGACCTCTGTACGAGGTCCCGATCATGTGATCACTGATTGGCCAATCAGTGATCACATGCAAAGTAGTAAGCAAGATGTCACTTGTGACATCATTGCCTACTACTTGTGAAATCTGTGAATGATCACAGAAGTCACATGGTACAAGGCTATTCACAACAGCCTTGTACCACGTGACAAGCTGTGACCAATCACAGCTCACACAGTATTTCTCAATGAGTGCAAGAATGCAGCCAGAGAGAAAGAGAAATGATTGCTTTTACATCCTATATGGATGTAAAAGCAATCAGTGTAAAAAAAAAAAAAAATCTTCATCACCCCCCACAAGTAGTAAAGTGTCACCATGGTGACACTGTACTGCTAGGGTGACAGTATGTAAAAAAAAACAAATAAATAAAAAATAATAATATAAAAAAATAAAATAAAAATGTAAAAAAAAATGTTTAAAAATTATAATTTTTGGTTATAAGCTAATTTTGTTTTGTTTTTTTTTACTAAAAAGATAACGGAATAAATTTTGGCCAAGATTTATGATGAAATATTATTTATTTGCAAAGTTTTATAAAAAATGTTTGGACTTTTTCATTTACATAGCAAAAAAAATACAAATTCCAGCGGTGAATAAATACCACCAAAATAAAGCTTTATCTGTCTCCAAAAATGGTAAAAAATTCATTTGGGTACAGTGTTGCATGACCACGCAATTGTCATTCAAAGTGTGATAGCGCTGAAAGCTGAAAATTGCCCTGGTCAGGAGGGGGGTAAAAGTGTCTGGTCTGGAAGTGGTTAAGCCCTGTAATAAAAGCATGATTGAGCTGTAGATATGAGATACTTTATTTTAAATTTAGTAACAATTAATCTGTAGATACAATTGATTTTGGTCCCTTAAGTTTACTGATGTTAGTTTTCAGCTGGTTTGCAGTAGGTAATAGTTATTGAATATTTACAACTTTATAGATATATAAAGAATAATTTTATAAATAAAATTACAGCAAATTACATTAACAAAATGTAAAAGATATGTTTACTATTTTGTCCATGAACATTACATTAACTAAACAAACATTTTTGCAAGGGTCTGGAGGTCTTTCATTTCAGCTGTATTTAATTTCAGTTGTCACTCATTTAAATAACAATAGTATGCGTTCTCTATACATTAATCAGCTCATGCATACACTTTCTATAGGGCAGAATAAGGACGCACTTCATAATCCATTTTCACTGTATCCCCCGTGGGGGCAACCTGCTTATCTCCATCCCACTCTTCTAAAATGACATAAGCTGTCCTCCTCTCCTGGGAGACTTAGCATTTCACAACACCTCTTTAATTTAATGACCTATTTAAGTTAAAGCTACTCTTTGTTTTAATTATGCCTCTGTCCAAGTCTTTGTAAATGGACTTTTAATTTAATTAAGTTTTAAATGATACGAAAAAACAAAACCAATGGAAAAACTCAACCTCAGCAACAATGCTGAGAAAGAAAGAAGAACTAAATAGGACAAGTCTTTAATTATAGTATAATTGTTTTTTTATCATCATTTATTAGCCTGTCTCTTTTTTAATGGATCATCAGTTCGGCAATCCTCTTTGTATAAATTAAGCTGTGGTCAGATCAATGCCCCTGCTTTATAATGCTTGTTGTTCTGAGCTGTAATTAGAATTAGATTGAGACAGTATTACATGTATACAACATGCTGATTTGTGATAAATGTTTGCAAAAGGCTTTGACTTCAGGCTTTACAGTATGTATTTGCAAGGTAATCATGTGCCATAAACTTTTTTTTTCTGGTCCCTTTTTTTTTACAGTGTCTGTGATAAGACAGTGGTGCTGTGTGAGTATCATGCTATAAAATCTATACCTGGCAAGCTCTGGTGTGATCTAATGATAGGAACTTATGTAAAGCAATACCCATACAGCAAAGCTTACTCACTCTACTTTCAAAGTGTTAGAATACCTATGCATAGGGTAGCCATTATTTACTAACTGTTTTTAAGCTTCTAGCTTGGTATGCTGAAGCTTTCAAATAAATATGATTCCTTTACTATGCAGGTGTTCTGCAGTAAAAAACACAAATAAAAATCTCTAAAGAGAAAACAACAGTGAGAGAAGCAATGCGCTGGGGTAACTACCAGTCACACAAGGCATCTTAACTCATTACAATAGGCAATCAAGGTCTAATCAGCCTTAAAATTGAACAGCATATTGGTGCTATTAGCTGTATGTTTGAAGATTTCCCCCATTAAAAAACACAAATATGCAAATTATAACAACGAAAGCTCAATACTTTGGATACATTCCTGAAATTTACATATATCTTCAATTTCTTCACAGGTCAGGTTATACAAACCATTCCATTGCAGCCTGAAGATATACACTAAATTTTGCAAAGGTTAAAGGTGAACTCCAAACTGAATAAATATTATCTAAATAAAAATGACATGTATATTCGTTCTGCAATCATGATACACATTGCGTATTTTGTCCAGGTCTATGCAGTACTCCAAAATGAAACAACTAATGAACGTTGTCTCTGTGCAGGAACTTCCTGTAAAACAGACCATTCCCTGCTGCTCTGTCTCCTGTGCAGGGTGATAGGTCTTGTAGCCACCCCACCACCCTGTAATTTTCTGTAGGCAGACTGCAGTGGAAGGATCTGTGGGGTCCCACTTATAGTTCTGCTCTCTGCACAGGCTATGTGCAACCCAATGATGACATCACTGCTATTTTTAATTGGTACTGTGCAGGTTTGCAAGGGCATTTAATGCCCAAGTGGATAAGTATCCTTTTTGATTTTTTTTTTTATGAAGTACAGCCTTAGAGGAGAAGTACAGCCAAATCTTTTTTGGCTGTACTTCTATGGATCACAAGAGTGCAGTTCGTTCTGCATTCCTGTGACCCATTTTCAGCTGACAGCGGTCTTAAGTCCTCTGTCAGCTGACTTCACTCAGCCACTCCAGGATGGTAAAAGATCTCAACTTCAAAGCCGGGATCCACCCCAGAGTCTGGAGCAGCACCTGTCAAGGAAGCCTGAGAGCCTGAGCCAGCTGTTTCCTCCCCAGCTCAGTGCTCCAGTGAGCTCAGGGGTAGGGGCTGAGCAGAGAACGGTGACTGACAGCCCCACTCTATGCTCAGGGAGGCTGTGAGAACTCAGTGATTAGCGGTCATGTGATCACTGAGTTCTCACCCTTACAGCCAGCGGGGGACAGATGAAGCATCAGACCGATGCTGCATCCACCTAGGTAAGTATAAATAGGGGGGAACCCTACTTTTCTTTTAATAGAATCAGCTGATTGGGCTATCCATGGGGTGCTTCAGACCTCAGATGACATATTGTATCATAAAACACCTCCAGCATATTCATTTGAGATGTTAAACAAGCTATTGCTTCAATCTGAGAAATCAAATGTGGATGTTATTGTGTACATTGATGCACACTTAAAAGATGCAAGGATGCCTGACTATGAGGCAGCTAGGAAAGATAAATCCTTTGTCATCAGATGAATAATGTGTGAATGTCTAAGCACCATCTATGGCCTATGACTCAAATAACACTTCTCTGTGTTTTTTATTTAGGTGTTCCTTGCATATTTTTCATCACTCATCAATCAGTACTACAAAGCTTATATAAAATTTAAATGAACACTTAATGCTACACACAGCTTAAAGTGGAACATAGGTTTTGTTAAAAATATCCTAAGGACAGTTGTATACAGTAGTACAATATGTTAATTTAATTCTCATTACAGTCTCTTAAATGCATTCACATACTGAGATAGGCCATTCCAGTGAGTTCCTAAGGAGTCCTAAGCTGGAGAGTGTACCTTCCATAATCATGTTGTAATCAGAAAAACAATGTATGCATGTCAGCCCTTCTTGACTTTCTTGGTCAGTATGTCATTAAATATTAAAAGGTTCACTGCACTAAACCTAAAACAATAAAAGAGTTTTTTAATGTTAGTTTTCTGGTACTAAATCTTAAGTCAACAGTCACTGTATGAGTAACAGGAATACAGTCTATATCATCCATGAGCAGGTTTAAGCTGATTCTCCGTCATTGATCTCACTATTGCTTAGCAAATCCCATTAGGTGCAGAAAAGTTGCCATGTATGTTGTTGACACTTACAAAATGTAAGTACAAGATGTTAATATTTTAAAGGGCAACTATAATTGATTTGGGTCAGTTATATTTTTGTTGTCATTTCATTTTCTTTTTTAGTTTATAGTGTTTCATTTTAAATTTAAACTGTTGTTTTATCTAATTTTTTTATTATTCACATACAATATTTGTTTTACATCTAAATAGTAAATACATGACAAAGGATTCCTAAAGTACTGTGGGTTAGTCCTGAGACAGCACAGCTGACATAACTTTTTTTTCTTTGAGCATAGCTGAAGTGATACTTCTCCACTTGTGAAGGAGACTAGAGGTTTACCTGCTCGCTAGACAGAGACTAAAGCCGGTCATACATGGATTGAAATCAGAACTGTCAATCTGCATTTTTGATCCCAGTCACTGGCATAAAGATTTCTGAAGTCACCGTTTAGTTTCAACAGCCATGGCATTATAGCAGTATTAAACCCAAAAGCAAACATTTATTTTGTTGCAGCTTTCCAATTCATAGATATGATGACTATATTTGTTTCCCTTTTTTTACTTTCTTTCTTCTATTTTCACCTGGTGATTCAGTCAGCATCTCTGCTGTTTTCCAAAAGTTTAAGTTCTGCAGCAGAATGTATCAGCTTACATGGATGAGACCAACCATTTAACACTGGCAGAGGTGATTAAAATGAACAGCTTTCATTTATTAAAAAAAATACTTTTTCCCAAAAGGAAAACAATATGTTTGCTGTAACATTCCCCCTCCCCCCCCACCCCCTCAGACTGACAATATCTGCTGTCTGCTAAGTCCTGAGCTCATTTCTCCAAAGTGGTAAAGTGGTATCTCACTAATACAGGAAGTATTTTACCATCCAGATCACTAGGTAAAGAAAAAAAGAGGGAAAAAAGCCAAAAGATAGAAAAGTAATGCAGTCACCACATCTGATAATTGATAAACTGCAATATAATACACTTTTCTTTTTTTAATACCACTTTAAACCGGCCATACATGGATTGAAATTAGGGCTGTCTCTGCTGAACCAACTTTGTACAACCTCCCTTTTGGAAAATTTCCATTCGATCAGTGTGTCGACTATAGCCAGCAGCACTGATCAGTGTATTCTGATGGCAGGGAAGTCTTCCTGCTGTCGGAATACAAAGGTGAAGCGGGGAGGATTCCCCCATCCACCTTGAATGTTTGGATGGGGAAATCAAGTTTTTTTTTTTTTGTTCAACCGGCTAGTTAAACAAAAAAAAAAAAAGAATCATCTATGGACTGCCTAACATACTAGGCACACCTAACATTTCATTTTTAACTGACTTAAAAATATATATTTAAAAAAAAATAAAAATATGTTTCAGTCCTGACTAAAATAATAAAAGATATTGTACAAAACAATTATACATTCAATTTAATACTAGAGCATTTACGCATTATTATGCCAATCTAAATATAATCTGAGCGTAATGAAAGTACATCCAGTCTGTTTTGCTGTATATCCCAATGGAATTATTGGATTCATTTAAACAATCTGTTCGCCACAAACTGTTATTTCAATTTCCGTTAGATACTGGTGAATTTTAGTGGTTTGTTTCTGTTGATGATTCTGATGGCACAAATCTGTGTACCTGAGATCCTACGCTTGCAAAACCTCCATGACAATTATGAAGGTATCCCACTATTATTATTGGATTTTGTAAAGCTCCAAGGGGGAGGATACATTTAAATTATTTTCACTAAGTTCTACCAATCATTATTTGCAATAATAATTATTATTTCAGCAATGGGAACCATTCTGCACCTCAAAATAACAATCATCCAGCTTAAAATAACAATCATTGTGGTAAATAGCACAAGTATTGCAACATAGTGAATTGTGCCTATTTGCCCCCATTTCTGAAAAAAAAACAACGATACAATTGTTATGGTGTTATAAATGAATAAATTGAGCCTTATGGCACGAAGATCACACCATAAAGGTACCCAAAGTATATAAGAAGTTAACCTATTATCCATCTCAATTCAAAGTTCTAAAACAAATAACATTTCCAAAAAACTTAAAAGTATATAAAATTCTACGGCAGCATCCTCACCTATTTAATTCTAGTCATTTTACATAAAACCTTGACAAAATGTACAGTATTTCAGTTCAGCAAAGGATGACAAAATGAATAAGGAAGATGAAGGACCTTAGGTATGAGGCTTGATTGCATAGATTACAGTTATTCACTATATTGAAGAGGCACTTAAAGGGGAAGTACAGCCAAAGCTCTTTTGGCTATGCTTATCCTGTGGATCACAGGAGTGCAGCTCATTCTGTATTCATGTGACCTGTTTTCAGCTGACAGTGGACTGAAGCCCACTGTCGGCTGATGTCACTCAGCCGGGTCAGGCTGGGAAAAAATCCCGACTTTAAAGATGGTATTGACCCAGAGTTTGGCGTGGCACCTTGCTCAGCCTCTCAGCGAGGTACCGAGAGCCTGAGCCAGTTGCTCCCTTCCCCTCCATAGCCCAGCATGCCAGTGAGCACGGGGAGGCAGAGCAGACATTGGTGACTGACAATCACTGCTCTTTGCTAAGACGACTGTGAGGACCCATCGATCAGTGTCATGTGATCTCTGAATTCTCACACTTAGAGCCGGTGGGGGACAAATGCAGGTTTGGACCAATGCTAAATCCATCTAGGTAAGTATCATTGGGGGAAAAACAGCCCACACTTATCTTTTAACCCCTTCATGCCGGCGCCTCCTGGCCCTTTAAAGGTTTCATAAGGAGGCGGGGTTTAGGGTCATGTGACCGCCGTGACACGCCGTCACGGCGTTAACATGATAGGGAAAGGTCCTGATCGAAAGAGGAGATCGGGACCGTTCTGTGAGTACCGGACATTTGTTCTGGGAGCGCGCAGGGTGCACACTCTCAGCACATATGTTCTATTTTAATAGAGCGCAAATGTGCGGCCGCTCGGCGTCTAGGCCCAGACGCCGGGAGGCTGCACATTTGCGTTCGGCAGGCATGAAGAGGTTAAGAGGGGATGTAATCACAATGTACAAATATATCAAATGTGACTCCAGTAACTGTGATAATCTGTTTATTCTAATTTTCCTGAAGAAGACACATAGTCATCATTTGAGGGTAGAAAAAGGAGGTTTCACTTTAGATTGAGGAAAGGGTTTTTTACTGTTAGCCCGTAAGGTGCACTTAAAAATATGAAAAATATGAAAAATGGCCCAGCTATAACAGAGCTAAGCTCCCTAAGGACTCGTGGGTGTAAGCCATCTGGTCCCAGAGATTTAATCTCATTACGTTTTTCCAGTTTGTTTTAAAACACATCACTTTACAGACTGTAACTCAATCAGACTGTATATCTAAACTTAATATAACCTTCATAAGCAGTAGCTTGACATTTTTCAGCTGCACACTCTGGCGCAGATGTATCAAAGAGCATGAATATGATATTAAAGAATAAAAAGTGTCATAAGCTATTCTGAGATATTAAATATTTAATGACAGCATGTATAGATCTTTTATGACTACTCCTGACTGTCAGCAATATAATCTAAAATTAATGTTTAGCCAACTTTTTGCAAGGTTTTCAAGCCAGCCCATTAATAGACTTCCAGATTCCAGAACTACAACTTTCACTGAATTTCACCCAGACCAGAAATGATTAGGGTGATAACTGAGCATGTAAGGAACATTGACAGCTGGTGGTGAATGCTCAAGACCAGAGGCTTAACTAGAACTCCCAGGGCTCCATTCATTACTACTAACCCATTCTCCATGCCTAACATTCTCTTTCTTATTGGGAGAAGAAGGGTATTTATATATGTGGGTGATTTGGGATACTATTTTCATTCAATATTTGGAAGTTATAAAGATATTTAGTATTTACTTAATATAACTTGTTTTTGATACACCACGTGTCCTGTGAAAGAAGCTTCCCTTTGACTGGTATCGCAGTCACTTTTTTTGGTAATAATGTAGGGACCACACTGACTTAGTGAGTTAGCATATTTCTACAGTTTAAACCATTTTAGCTCTTTATTAGCAATAAAAACTGACAGGGGTTCTAGTCCTTCTCCACTGTATCCATCCCACTGGATATCACATCATGAGATAAAATAATGTATGGTTTCATGAGATAAATACCGTAAATTGTGAAAAAATACACAATTTACGTTTTTTTTCTGTGAAAAAATACTGCTTGTGACATTTTAGAAGCATTTTTTAGCGACTGGCAAAAACATTTTTGAAAAAATTCTAAAAGGTATTTTACCGCAGTTCTTAAAGCAACAGATACCATTCGTGATTTGAGCCCAGAGTGTTGAAAAGGGCACAATGAAATCTTGGTGATGTAATAGTTCAAATGCTAAAAATAAATATACATATATATTTTTTAAATGCTTATAAGAAAATAAACATATTATGTTTAATATTGTCATTTATATATTTTTTAACCAGATTTTATACCTTTTTTTAAACTAAAAAATAACCATCAAAAGATGTACCGTATTTTTCGCTCCATAAGACGCACTTTTTTCTCCCCAAAAAAGGGGGGAATATGTCAGTGCGTCTTATGGAGCGAATGTAAAGCGGCCGGTCTGGTATTTCTGCCGCCACCTTGTCAGAATATCGGGCCGTCCAATTAGCTCTTCACTCCTGCAGGACCTTAACAGTTCCTCGCTCCAGCGGTGGCTTCTGTGACAGCCGGGTGCCCACTGCGCATGCGCAAGAAGCGCCACGCTTTGTGAATGGTCCGGTGTCTTCTGGGACACATGGCAGATCCCAGAAGGCTCCAGGCCATTCCCAAAGTGCAGCGCTTCTCGCGCATGCGCAGTGGGCACCCGGCAGTCACAGAAGCCGCCGCGGGAAGAAGGAAGGACAACTCCGCGGAAATGGGAGCGGGTACCTGTCTAATTCAGGTACCTGTTCCCCCTCCCTCCCCAGAGGTCCGCAGTCTCTGGTCATCTCCTTTACTGTCTGCAGTCTCTGGTCATTCCCTGCACTGTCTGCAGTCTCTGGCCATCTGTACTATGTCCACAGTCTCTGGTCATTCCCTGTACTATGTCCACAGTCTCTGGTCATCTCCTGTACTGTGTCCGCAGTCTCTGGTAATCTCCTTTACTGTCTGCAGTCTCTGGTCTTCAGTACTATGTCCACAGTCTCTGGTCATCTCCTGTACTATGTCTGCAGTCTCTGGTCATCCCCTGTCCTCTGTCCGCAGTCTCTGGTCATCCCCTGTACTGTGTCCGCAGCCTCTGGTCATCCCCTGTACTGTGTCCGCAGTCTCTGGTCATCTCCTGTACTGTGTCCGCAGCCTCTGGTCATCCCCTGTACTGTGTCCGCAGCCTCTGGCCATCCACTGTACTGTGTCCGCAGTCTCTGGTCATCCCCTGTACTGTGTCCGCAGTCTCTGGTCATCCCCTGTCCTGTGTCCGCAGTCTCTGGTCATCCCCTGTACTGTGTCCGCAGTCTCTGGTCATCTCCTGTACGGTCTCCGCAGCCTCTGGTCATCTCCTGTACTGTGTCCGCAGCCTCTGGTCATCCCCTGTACTGTGTCCGCAGTCTCTGGTCATCTCCTGTAGTGTGTCCGCAGTCTCTGGTCATCCCCTGTACTGTGTCTGCAGTCTCTGGTCATCCCCTGTACTGTGTCCGCAGTCTCTGGTCATCTCCTGTACTGTGTCCGCAGTCTCTGGTCATTCCCTGTACTATGTCCACAGTCTCTGGTCATCCCCTGTACCATGTCCGCAGTCTTTGGTCATGCCCTGTACTGTGTCCGCAGCCTTGGGTCATCTCCTGTACCATGTCTGCAGTCTCTGGTCATTCCCTGTACTGTGTCCGCAGGCTCTGGTCATCTCCTGTACTGTGTCCGCAGGCTCTGGTCATCTCCTGTACTGTGTCCGCAGTCTCTGGTCATCCCCTGTACTATGTCCATAGTCTCTGATCATCTCCTGTACTGTGTCCGCAGTCTCTGGTCATCTCCTGTACTATGTCCGCAGTCTCTGGTCATCCCCTGTACTGTGTCTGCAGTCCATTTGTTCAGAATATTTTTTTTCTTGTTTTTCTCCTCTAAAACCTAGGTGCGTCTTATGGTCAGGTGCGTCTTATGGAGCGAAAAATACGGTATATATTTTCACAAAACATTATCAAACTTGCTCATAACATTTCAATAAAAACAGTATAAAAATACACATACAATATAATAGGTGTTTTGACCTTTCCCTATTATAGCAAAAGCTAAAACAGAGTCAGTTCTGACTATACATGCACTTTTAAATAGAACTTCAGGCCTGGGCTATGTAGGAAAGTCTGGCTTTGTGGCATACCAGCAGAAAAGGTGTTGTATTCCACTCCTGGCATGCACATCAGGGTTGCTGACCTCTGCATTATGCTATAATTATTTCCTAATACACCTCAGATGGACTTGACACAGATATTTCACCTCCATAAATCTCTTCTTCCACAACCTACTCTCTAGAAGAAGGCTGAAAAAAAAAACAATTATATACATAGATTAAGAATCAATATGTTTTAGAAGATGAATAATTAGGAGTGCCAAAATATATTTTAGTGTACATACATTGTTGTCACTAAATAATTATTATTGTTATTTGTCATTTTTCTGAAAGGTGTAAAATGATTTCTTTTTAACAAATTATTAGGGAGTATATCATTTTTTTAGTTGCAGAACACTCTCATTGAAACATTTTCACAGAAAATCTTGTTTGATTACATTTCTGGTTTACATTTTATCCAGTAACATGAAGGCTAGATTTTGCCAAACACATGTTGATATTTTTTTTTTAAATGTTGATTCTACGTAAATCATTGAAAATGGTTTTTGATCTGGATGAAAAAAAAATTGTAATTTGCTTCATAAAGTGATTTGTTTATAAAGTGTACCCTATGTTTAAAATAGAAAAATAAATATATGCAATTAATGTATATTTTTTGTTATCCGTATTAGCACAAACTATATCTGTGAAGTGTAAAGGACATAATCATTGCTTAATGTTAAAGTATAGCTATAGGCACAACTTTTTTTTTAGTTTTGGATAGAGTGCAGAGGGAATAAAACACCTATTAGTTTTTTATTGCTGTCTATGTCCCTGTTAGGGAGATTTACCCTCTCTATTTGTCCTGTTTACCAATATCATTGAAAGTGAAAGAAATTTTGGGTTGTCCCCAGAAAAGTACTAGAAGGGAAATTTTCCAACGTGGACACGAGTTCTGGCGACCTGGAGGTCCCCAAGAAATCCCCTTAATTTACAGGCATTTTCTCTCACTACTGAAAGGAATTCTCCCCAACGGAACACAGATGGCAGAAAATAAACTGACAACAGTAACAACCCTCCCTTACTCTGTCCAAAATGAAAAGAAAATTGCCTATAGTTCTACTTTAATTTAATATAGAAGTCGGTTTATCAGTGAGGGTAGAGGACTGATTATCTTCCTTGACCAAGGGGCATCATGTTTTATATCAAATAATTTTGATGATAAAAGTAAAAAATTATTCATGAAGAATACGCTTGTCATAATAAATGCTATACTCTAGATGTATCAACGATTTGCCCTGTGAAAATATAAGCAAATTTGCATAGTAAGATTCCATGGGATTTGCACGGAATCTCCTCCCATCCAAATTAACAAGCATGGCGTACTAGGCATACAGTCAGCAAGGGAGCAGCAGGCCTGTAGCCCTCGTTCTATGCTGATACCAGCCCACATGCCTTTCAGCATTATGGGAGTACTTTGAGGGAAGTTTTACCTATAAAATATGGATCCCCAAACAGGCACCCCAGCCTGCTGCTGAATGACACCAGGCTCTTTGACACCAATGGGGCCTAATAGGGTTTGACAGAAAAGGGGGGGCTCATGTTCCACCAACCAGTTCATCATGACGGGCATGTAGGTGGCCGCCTCCAAGGTGAACTGGTTTTGGGAATTCCATGGAGTCCTAACCTATCCCCCTGTGCATGCATAAAAGATAAAATGGAAATAAACATACCACAAATGAAAAAAAAAATTATATTCTTTTTAAAATAAAATTTATCTTCATAGGTGTCATCAGAAGAAGTGTCCAAGGACACATGCTGTGCACTCCAGTAATGGTAGATCAGAGTTCAGGGGAGCATGGGTCCCCCTTTCTTCACTGCTAAAACAGTGTTTGAGCAACAGTGATATTTCATACAAAGGCACCATTTGATGTGCAAAGGGAACTCTGTGAAAGTTATACAAATATGTTCAATATATCAGGTGAAAACCTTTCCCAGATTATCCTGGGAACCTAAAATCTTGCAAATTAAAATTAAATTCTTCAGTATTCAAAAACATTTCTTGATCAGTGAAGAAGTGGTGACTTGGGCTCCACCAAAATCTGCATTGCTGTAGTGCAAGACATTGGACATCTCTGGACATTTCTTGAACCTAGAAGTAAATTTTAGTTATAAATGGGATAATAAAGGGTTATTGATTTGTTTGTGAAGTTATAATAAGTTAAATTTTTGTGTCACTCACACACGTACAGGTGGGCCGGTCAGGGGTCCAAAGGACTCAAAAACCAGTTCACCAGGGTGATGCCCAGCATCTAATTGCTCCCTTCTAGGGAGCAGGTAGGTGTAATCTGTTCTCCCCACCCTTCTTGGCACTGTAGTGGTTGATTTTTTTTTTTAATTTAGCTGTGATCAAACTAAAGTATCGGTGCTGTAAGTATATATCAATGAAAAATGCTATTCCAAATAACCATTTGTTTTATATCACAAATTAACACTAATTAGAAATCTAAAATAAATAGCATAAAATCCATTATATGGTGCAAAGCACAATACATAATGTACAACATAGCAATCATTCTGTTCTGCACGATATGCTATACGTTCCCTATGGGGTCACTGTGCACTTGACCATACAATCTTTGTACAATCAACTTTTGCTTTACCAAAGCTTTGTAATATGAGGACCTACCTAATCTAGCCAGTCAAATTGTATCCACTCATGCAGGCCCTTGTACTACATAGTTGTTTGATTTAAAGTGATGAGATTTCCACAGCTGTGCTGCACATTCCCAATTGTGAACAGATTGTGTAAACTCTGATGGACATACATATTTAATTCTGTACACTGTGAAGTTGGTTTCAAATTCCCCTCCAGTTCATACTATATGCCATTCTAGATGGTTCTTATTCCACATAGTATATTTATGTATACCATGGAGCAGATTCTTTATTTCACAACATCATATTCTGCAGCCTGTAATGTACTTTAGCTCTTCAACACCATTGATTTTATGATCTGTTCTGTACATTCCCTAATCCACAGTTTCATTTTTTATGCTATGCCATAATATACCTACTTCACAGAGCAAGGATATGTAAGCTGTGCTGTACATTCCTTTTTTTTCACTATTTATTTTTTGTAGATGTCCATCTACCTGTCTGTAGATGCAATATGGGACAAAACCATACAAGTGTCCTTTAGTGAACGCAGGCAATCTCAGGACCATTGGCTGTAGGTGTCGGTCCACCCATTGTCCCAAGCACTCTAGTAGAAAATCAATCCCAGGCACAAACGAGTGGCCCTGAACCATACTGTCTGATTTATGGATCTTTGGGAGATGATAGAAAACTGCCACACCACAGGTTTGTCTACGGATAGGTACTCAGCAGTTTTAGGGACTCAAACCCCATTTCTTTTCTCACTTGTAGGTGTTTAAAGAGAGAAACTGGAAAATCAAAGTTGGATTTCTAGACAAGGTGCGATAGGTGGTGGGGTAGGCAATCTGCCAAATAGTCTCAGGTCTATTCTGTTCTTCAGTCAGCACCACCACTGCACCACCTATATCAGCTTCACTGATGACCATACATGCGTCAACTTGCTGTACATGTGACTTGTACACTGTGGTTTCCTGAATAAAGCAAGATTTTAGAGCACCATTTTGCTGCTCATAATCATGGGTTAAGCAGCCCATAGATAATTTGATTTTCTTTCCTTTCACCATGGGTGGAATCAATCAAGCACTACGTCCCTTGACTTGTCCCTTCACACCCATGACACCCCATGGGTGGTACAATCAGACATTAATTCCCTTGATCAGGGGAGCCATCAGGGGTGCAGAATGAGGAAACCACTCACAAATAACAGTCCATATTCTCATCACACATGTTCCTGGAATGTGCTCTCAAAAGTATTGGGTGTTGTAGCCACTACCAGCTGGATACTGCAGCATGCACAAAATATTGTAAATTTTTGCCAGCAAACCATGGATCTTCAATTAAGTCCAAACATTTTTTTATTGAAGAAAGATCTCATCACAGAGTAGTTCAATGTTTTGGAGCCATGCAGGACCCCTTTGTCAGGCATGTGATGACAGTCTAAGCTCCAAGAAAAGGGTTGCATGGGGTTGTAAGCAGGGAAGTTGTCAGAGAAAAGGGTCAGAGAAGAATTGAGGGTGAACAGAGTTGCATTTTTTAGAGGGAAAATAGTGAATTATATTTTTTTTTTACAGCCTAAAGGGTAATAATTTTATTTTATTTTTAAAAAAATAAGCTGGACATGTTATTTAAGTGTACCATATTATCATACTGCATTGAGCGGAGCACAAAATAAATGTAAAGCAAAGTAAATTCTGTACAGAATGTGATAAAAGCATAAAGCTTCTATGCAAAGGAGAGGCGCAGTTATGCTTGAAGCACATAAGAAGTTCAAGTTCAATACTATAGATTTTTTACTACCATAATTTTTTCAAGATGGCAGGAAGAATAACTTTTGCTGCAACAAAACCATGCAATGTGTCTATAAAGGTAATTCACATTATATGTTTTTATTTAACCCACTCATATTTGCAATACTTGTATGTTTTACTCCTCACTTTACAGAGATCATTGAACCACATGCCTCAGTCCCTGCCCCCAAGGAAGCAGTCTAATGTCCTAATCACAATGTCACACCACCCACACTTATAGACATGCCAATATTACAATCATTTCATTTTTGGAAAGGTAACTCAAAGGGAGCTGGGAGAACTCATCCAAATACATACTCCATGCAGACAGTCTTCCTGATGGAAATAACTTAACATACTTCAGCACTGCAAGGCAAGATTATAAACACATTTGTAACCATTCTATCTAGATTCTCAATCTAGTTACATTTACAAAAGGTTACAATATAGGTCTCATTTTCTTACCGCTATAAATGCAGTATTTAATTTTGTGTACTATTTCTAAGAATTAATTATTAACTGGCTGAAAAAAAACATCATTTGTATCAAATTGGTTGTATTGAGTTATCCCCTGTACAAGAATACAAGATCATCTAATTATTATTGAGGTTATTTTCTGTTACTCAAAAACAGAGTTGAGGTTACACTAGGACTATGAAACTAATGATAATGAGAGGAAAAATAATACACTTCTCGTCTAATCAAAGAAAGGGCGTGTTTTTGAAAATCACATTGGCAACAGTAAAGAGTTATAAGGATATCAAAATGATATTTTGTGCCAGCAGAGTGGATGCCCTAAGTAAAAATGTAAACATGCTCTATTTCATCTTTAGTCATATCTGGCATATGACAAATCAACAAAGAACATGTGTTCAACCATGAAAAGAAGAAGAGTAAAAATGCTGTAATGGTGTAAAAGTATACTATTGCTATTATAGAGGTTTACCTTGGCAAAATATTTAAGGATGTTGAAGTTGTGTTTATCTATTTACACCAATCTGTGTACCACTCCCCTACTTCAGGGACCAGCACAAATTCTTTCTATTTCTGTTGCCTATTAGTAGTCAGGAGAATATTCAGTAATACATTATACAGTATTTCCAGGACAATACCGAGCCTAGGAATGGATTACCTGATGGTCATGAGAGATGAATAAACATAATTCTGTTTTTTTATTTATCATAGCAGTTTAATGGATAACTATTAATAACATTCTACATTCTTTCCAGTCTGTGTTTCTTTTTTGTTTGCTGTTAGCATTCAGCAGAATACTCAAATAATAAATGTATTTTCAGGACATTGCCAACCCTAGAAATTGGCTACCTGAAGGTTATGCAAAATGGATAACATAGCTCTGTTTTATCCATCAAACTTGCAGTCTCATCTGTAAGTGGCTCTGTTAGGCTCATTACTGTTAAATTGGAATCAATTATTTCTCTGACACCCCATGAACTTTAGAAGTGCTTCACAGTCTGGTAATATTCAATCACATTTTTCTTGATGTCTTGGATAATGTATTGCACAGCTCCTTCATTTTTTTTAGGCAACACTGTGTGGAGAACAACGTAGTAGGTTTTCTAAATAGCTCTGTGTGACTGTGTGTGTGTGCGCGCATGTGTGTGTGTGTGTGCGCATGTGTGTGTGTGCGCATGTGTGTGTGTGACCTTCATTTGCTCGTTCAAAGCATTTTAAAGGGTCAGCCTGGCTAAAACTGACATTCAGCTTTAATGACCATTCACACTAGAACATTCCGTGCACATTGCCCGCATTGCTTTCCAAATGTACCGGGTGTGAAATCTGCTGTGAGTGTCAATTGATTCCTAACAACACCCCAAACACATATTACAAACCCAGTGTGTTTGCCTATGCTGGATCACATGGTACTACAGAGGCACAAAATCATGAAGAAGATATCGGAGAACTGGAGAAAGTGTAAAGGGTAAGGAGCCCAGTTATGAGGAAAGATTAGCTTAACTGAATTTATTCTCTCTTGAAAAATAGGCAATTAAGGGGGGATATGATCACCATGCAAACAGACACTATATTACCAAAAGTATTGGGACACCTCTCCAAATCATTCGATTCAGGTGTTCCAATTACCTTCATGGTCATAGGTGTGTAAAATCAAGCACCTGGGCATGCAGGGAATTCAAGCGTAGTACCGTGATAGATAGCCACCTGTGCAAGTCCATCCATGAAATTTCCTTGCTACTAAATATTCCACAGTTAGCTGTTAGGGGTATTATAACAAAGTGAATGCAACTGGGAACAACAGCAACTCAGCCACCAAGTGGTAGGCCACATAAAATGACAGAACGGGGTCAGCACATGCTGATACGCACAGTGCACAGAAGTCGGCAACTGTCTGCAGAGTCATTAGGTAAAGACCTCCAAACTTTATGTGGCTTTCAGTTTAGCACAACGCATATAGAGAGCTTCATGGAATGGGATTCCATGGCCGAGCAGCTGCATCCAAGCCTTACATCACCAAGTGCAATGCAAAGCATTGGATGCAGTGGTGTAAAGCACGCCGCCACTAGACTCTAGAGCAGAGGAGATGTGTTCTCTGGAGTGACCAATCATGCTTCTCTGTCTGTCAATCCGATGGACGTGTCTGGGTTTGGTGGTTGCAAGGTGAAAGGTACTTGTCTGACTGTATTGTACCAAGTGTAAAGTTTGGTGGTGGGGGGTTATGTGGGTCTTTTTTCAGTGGTTGGGCTTGGCCCCTTAGTTCCAGTGAAGGGAACTCTTAAGGCATCAGAACATCTTTAGGATGAATTAGAGCAGAGAGTGCGAGCCAGGCCTTCTTGGCAGACATCAGTGCCTGACCTCACAAAATGTTTTGAAAGAATGGTCAGACATTCCCATAGACACACTCCTAAACCTTGTGGACAGCCTTCCCAGAAGAGTTGAAGCTGTTATAGGTGTAAAGGGTGGGCCAACTCAATATTAAACCCTATGGACTAAGACTGGGATGCCATTAAAGTTCATGTGCTTGTAAAGGCAGGCGTCCCAATACTTTTGGCAATATAGTGTATGTGGCTGAAATAGTGAACTGGGTGAAGTAGCCCCCAGCCCCCCCCAATACATACCAAAGCCCACTCTGCAATGTGCATGAGACCAGTGGCTCTCTCAGAACTCTCTCTCCTCATTGGCGGAGACAGCAGTGGAAGCCATCAGCTCCTGCTACTGTGAATCACAGCCAGTGAGACAATGAGGAGAGAGCGGAGGCGGGGCTAAGTCATGCTCTGTGTGTGAATGAACATGCAGAGCAGCAGCTTGGGAGCAAGCCTGCTTTAGTGCCCCCATAACAAGCTGCTTGCTCTGGGGGCACGCAGCAGGAGTGAGGGGCCAGGTGTTCGCCGAGGGATACGAGAAGAGGAGGATGGGGACTACTCTGTACAAAGCCACTGCGCAGAGCAGGTAAGTATGACATGTTTATTATTTTCTTTTTTAATTGCCTTTAATATCACTTTAAGTCTCCTACACAGCTGTTTCAGTTATTGACTGTGTTTGAACCTACATACGAAATTGATGATCATTAGTATCTGCTTGGTATAATTGATTAATCATACACCTGACTCTAATCCTACAAAATACCTGACTTTGTGCAAGTGTACAATGTGTGCAAGTGTAAAAATGGATGCTAGTCTGAAGCCAAAGGGTAGTCACATTAAATGTTGATGTTACTCACTTTGCATTTTGTTAATTGAAAAAAAAAAAACAACAATTCAAATGTGCATTTTTGAAAGCATTCTTACTTACAGCGTTTCTTCACAACTGCCTAAAACATTTTGCAATATATATATATAAATATATATATATATATATATATATATATATATATATACGCACACACACACAGAAGAATGTTGATCCAGGGAAATATCCAATTCCTTTTTTGGGGTCAAGAGGGATTTTTTATTCACTAAGTGCTTTTACTTTCTCTACATCAGCTGGATTTATGGGTCTGAGGATGCAAGTTTTTTTAGTTGTCTCTTTTTTGGACTAGCCATGAAACTAAATCAGCCCTTGCGGCAACTATTACTGAACAATGAAAAAAATTAATATTTTGTTTTGTACAGTTTCAAAATTTTCAACCAACTGCTGCTTATTACAAACCTGAAAGAAAAATAACTCAAGTTGAATTTGGTGTAGGATTTTAACTTTATCCTTTAAATTTGTACTTGCATGGTTTCTAGAGGTGTAGTTTGTATTCCCTTTCATATAGTCTCATCAACTAAAGAAACTCGTTTAATATTAACATTGTGCAACATTGTGCAACCGTGGTGTTTGAGCACACAAAGTCTAACACCAGCTGACAGCTTCTATCGATTGAAAAGGGTTTTTAAAATATTTATATCCAAAGCTAAAGTAACATTTGGAAAGATAAAGCTCACATTTACCCCTTCACTTCAGGAGCAGTGATTCCATTTAACACATGATTGAACAGAATACCACAAATGTTGTACCTTTCTACATACAAACTACCCTGATTGGCTATTCTGTCATTAGAACATTTAGTCTATCTCTAACTTTTAACTTCTTGTACTCAATTCTTTACCTAACCATTGTGGCCTAATCTATCTTTCTGTTTGCTATATCTCACACATTTAGGCAGAAAGACACATATGCCCATTTCATTTTTTCATTGCTTCATAATGTTAACATAAACCATTTGAGGAACTCTGGCAACAGAAGATCCATTTTATTTTCCTTAGAGACCAACTCCAGCTAAAACCTCTTTAGTTTTGGATGAAAGGAGGAAGGGTTAATACTTTTTCTGATTTGAAATGATGTTCCCATCAATGAGATTTTGCTTTCATTTTTCTGTTTCATATGCTGTTTGATTCCCAATAGATAATATTACTCTTCTTCTTCTGCTCTGTCAGACACTCCTCAGCTGAGCAGGAAATTAAGGGAAATCTCCCTTAAGAGCAACAAAATCTGACACAGGTTTTGAACCTTACACTCCTTGAATTTGCAGCTTCTAAATTATATTGCGATTTAAGTGAAAATGACTGGTTATTTTAAAGAATGATTTAAATAAAATGTGATGCCTGTAAATAGTATTTGTCCCCGCACAGGTTTTTTCTGTTTTAATGTCATAGAACAGAGCTTTCCAAACTACATCTCACTGGTCACAAATGGCCCACTGCAAGACTTTACCTGGATGGCAACATGTCCCATATTTGCATCATGCGTTCCATGATGCAGGCCGGCCAACCACAAGTACCAAAAGAACCAATGATGCTGAGTAGCCAGGGTACATGATGTTATTCATTTCTATGATTCTAGTGATGAGCAAGAGGGATACTGATGTGAAAGGAAAGCTCTGAAGTGATAGGGGGCTTCTGATGTTAAAGAAATCTCTGATGGAAAATAAGGCTCTGATGTGAAGGGGAGACTCTAATATGAAAGGGTGGCTTCTGTATGAAGTTGTTCTGAGAGTGTGTTTTTTTCCAATGCATTTAATAAAATTTCATACATTATTTTATAAAGCAGATTTTTTAGGGCCTAATAATATTTGTATAATAAACAACATGACCCTTGTACTCAAAAGCTTGAGGATCCCTCCAGAGACTGCTGCATCAACGTGAATTTAATTTTGTAGGTTCTTTTGTACACTGAGTAACAGAAATCTACTCTCATAACTTAAAAGAGAACATATCTCTGATAGTGTTAAAGTTAAACAGATGACCGTCAATAATTACAGTGAAAAACACAAAAATAATTGACTCTGTGACTCAGTATTTAATAGATGAATCGGGAGTCCATTTCTGGGGATTTAAAGCTGTGCCAGGTGGAGAGAGCTGCCATTATAGTCAAATATGGGGAAGTTGTCATATGAAGTCCATGGAAAGGCACCCAATGAGCCCTGAAGTGAGAGGAGTCTGTCCACAATGTAGTGACCTTATTTACAACCCCAATTCCAAAAAACTTGGGACAGGGCCATGTTTACCACGGTGTAGCATCCCCTGTTCTTTTAACACCACTCTATAAATGTTTGAGGACTGAAGATGCCAGCTGCAGAGTGCTGGGTCTTTTTTGTCATATTTGAGATGTGTCAAATATTTTCAATTGGTGAAAGGTCTGGAGTGCAGGCAGAGCAGATAAGCACCCGTATTATTCTACTATGAAACCATGCTGTTGTCATAGATGCACTATGTGGTTTAGCATTGTCCTGCTTAAATATGCAAGACCTTCCCTGAAAAAGACATAATCTGGAGTGGGCATACCTTGCTTTAAAACCTGGATAAACCTTACAGCATTGCTGGTGCCTTTCCAGATGTGCAAACTGTCCATTCCATATGCAATAATGCACCTCTATAACATCAGAGATGCAGGCTTTTTAATTGAGCTCCGATAACAAGCCAGAAAGCCCCTTTCATCTTTATTCCAGAGGATACTGTGCCCATAGTTGCCAAAAAGAATGTCAAATTTCAGTTTGTCTGACCACAGAACCGTTTCCCACTTTGCAACAGCCCATTTTAAATCAGAAGAGCTTTAACTTGCATTTTCGGATGCCTTGGTGAACTGTGTTTGTAGACAGTGATTTTTGGAAACATTCTTGAGCCAATGCAGTGATGTCCATAACAGAACCATGCCTTTTTTTTTCAATTTAGCGCTGCCTGAGAGCCCAAAGATCATGGGCACCCAATATTGCATTTCAGCCTTGTACATTTGGCACAGAGATTTCTCCAGATTCTCTGAAATTGTTTATGGTATTATCCACTATAGATGATGATATATTTAAAATCTTTGCAATTTTTTGTTGAGGAACAGTATTCTGAAATTGTTCAATAATTTTTAGATGCAACCTTTCACAGATATGTGAACCTCTGTCCATTCTTTATTTCTGAAGCACTCTCTCTAAGATGCTCTTTTTTACCCAATCATGTTACTGACCTGTTGCTAATTAGCCTAGTTATTTGCAAGATTTTCTTCCATGTCTTCTTTGCAAGCACCAGTTTCTTTGCCAGCTTTTGTTTCCCTGTCCCAACTTTTTTGAGACATATTGCTGCCATCAGTTGCAAAACTTTTTTGAGACATATTGCTGCCATCTATTTCAAAATTACCTTATTTTTTCTTAAAACGGTATTTTCTCAGTTTAAACATTTAACATGCTTTCTATTTTCTATTGTGAATAAAATATGTGTTTCTGAGATTTGCTAATCATTGTATTCTGTTTTTATGTAGATTTTACACAGCGTCCCAACTTTTTTGGAATGAGTGTTGTAGAAATATCACTGGTCCAAATATACATTTTGACGGGTAATTCCTAAGAGACAAAAAAGACTGCTAGTGACACCAAAGAAATGTCTGGCTATAACAATTACACTGCTCTAATTAAAAAAGTTAATACAGTTGTTGTCCTTGTTCTACATGTTGAAAAAAGTAATGATTTGAGATGTAATTGGCATGACTCTACTGATTATAAAAGTGATAGTAGGACAACTATTGATTAACATTGTTGTGTAAAAAAATCAGGTTTAAAGACAATAAGAAAAAAATGGTAATTTATTTAGTATTTTATTTCTTAGAGCCCTATTGCTACCACAGTGACCATTAATTGTTGTTTCGTGTAGCAATAAAAAGATGACAGAAGTTTTTGCCCTTCTTCACTCATGCATCTCAAGATAAAAAAAAATATGTATAAAGTTGGGCTCAGATTTAAGGCCAATCAGCAGATAATGATGTTGACAACTATAGTAATTAAGTAAGGTGAAAATGAAGAATGTCATAATGTAAAGTGGAGCCACTCAGCAGGTGTAGGTATTTAAATACAAATTTTTCATGTTTGATTGACATGTACTTTTAAGTGGTTCTACAGGTAGACAGACACTGTATTGCAATCTTTATTCCTTTGTTTTTGAACGATCATTGAACAGTGTGTCACGAGGACATAGAAAAAGTGACCTTCAAGTTTTGACAATACACATAGATAAAGGCTAAAATTGTTATTTCAGCCCTACCAATTGTAGCGACTACAAAGTGATTTGCTCATAAAGTGGTAACGTTTAAGTGCTAAGGGAAAATTAAGTCATTATCAAGTGTCAAGAACATAGTTATTTTTACAATAGCTTTGGACAAGCGACAGCTATAAATAGGATCTTTTCATATTACATCCATAAAACAGTGCTAAAGTTTTAATATTAGTATAATTCATTAAATTAAGCTATTCCTCCATGGCACAACTGAATATCCAGTAAGACTTTCACTTGTAACAAATCAAGTTCAGCAGTAAAGAGCCTAAGACAAAAAGGTTTTTGCTTTGGAAATTCATTTAAACAGTTCAAAATTAGTGAGAATGGTGTAATACCAAATAAGTGCACTTTATTTTGAACAGATACACTAATAAAAATATTGGGGGAAATCCATTTAGATATACTAACAAAAATACAGGAAGAGAGCAGAATCCATTTAAGAGACTACAGTGTGCCATAACCAGCTGAGATCAATCCAGTTTCATATTTGCTCAATTCATAAAAGTGAAAATAATACAGTGATTGCTGGTTGGGATAGGATGTTGTGGGATAGGTTGAATGCACAATAAAAGCAAGTGAAACAGCCATTTTAATCATCACTTGCATCAATTCTGCTATACAGGTGTAACTTAAAGTGATTGTAAACTCTTACATATATACAGTGAAGTGACTAACCTCAGGTGATATGCAGAGATGAAACAATTCCTCCTATATAAGTTTTACCTGTTTATCTGTATCAATTTATCCTGTTGATTGTTCTAAAACATAAGGATGAAAGAATTTACAGGTCTAGCAGCAGGGGGCAAGAATCTAATGTCAGACATACTGCAGAGCTAAAGCACAGAGCTGAGTGTAATCTGAGAGCTGATTGGAGGAAAGTGACAAACCCTCTCTTCACAGGCTCAGAGAAACAGAGCTGATTGTAGGATTCATCTGCTGTGTGATGGGGGTTGAAAAGGCCATCTCAGGTGGCTGAGGTGTCGGCTTAATCTATTAGGAGTAAGTCACACAGATAGCAGAGAGAGGAGACATCAGGGAGGAGCCATACTTGGTGCGTTGAATTCAGGTTAGTAAGCACTAGGATGTGCTTTGCTCTTTTTTCATGTCTAGTTGTACAACCACTTTAATGAGCACTTCTTATCATCAAAAGTATTGAAGCTGTCATCCAACATGACTAATTTGTACAAAACACATACAATCTATAACCAGTTGTTTCCTACACAGAGAGACTCAGGTGAGACATCTACCCCTACTCTGCCCCTCACACTAGATTTTGTATCTGGGCTGGTTTCACCTACAGTTTTCATTCCCCCAACACTCCCCTCTTTTTTTTAGTTTCTTCCTCTAAATGTGTCTAACCATCGTCACTCACTATTACCTTTTTTCTGCCCTTTCATCTGGCATCCTTCCCACTACCTATATTAGCTTCTTAAAGATTTAAATATTATGGAAAAGAAAACTCTACAGTAAAAGACCTTGGAGCATCTTCTTATGTCAGTCAGGTTATACTGAAACTGTTATTTTTATCTCTTTTAGTTTGTGAGAAACCTGATATCTTTACATTTGCCATCAATGTTTTTGTAACACACTGCGCTTTATTTCAATGGTGTGCCCCACCTGCATGCAATGCTTTAGAAGTCTATCTTTCATCCTACACTGCAGAAAATAAAACATTTTTAAAAATCTGGAAAAAGACTTTAAAAGTTTTTAAGACTAAGAATACTGACCTAAGCTATGTTCATCTGTTTCTGCTATACAGCAAAAAAACTAAAACATTTTGTTCTGCTCCAAAAAAATACAAAATTGTATTGCAAATGTAGCACTACTCCCGTAGGAGCCGCTGGAATACAGTCCAGGTCCTCCTGAAATACCTTGTCCTGCAGCCAGACACATAGGCTCATTCACGCATTTCTCCAAATAAGTCTAGAGGTGTTGTTTTTATGTTTGATAAATAGAGATGAGGGAGATGAGTGGGATATTCCAGACTAGGAACAATATACACTGAGGACTTTGTTTGATCTTCAGATCAAGCTATATCTTAGTTGTCGCTTGAATCAAACAGTGGACTTCAGCTTTAAGCAGTAGCAACAAGTTGGAACAGAAGTAACTTATTTAGAGCTCCAGAGCAGTGTCCCATTAAGTAGCAGTAGGCAGATAGACAAAGCTCTTTAGGACACCAGCCGGTATTTCCTTTGCTAAACCTGTAGCTGACTTCCTAGCTCCAGAGGGGGTCAGAGATCACACAGTCTCTAAGATCCTTAGGGTGGTCTGTACTCACATGGCCCAAGAGCAATTGGACTCCTTCCTCCATGATACCAGACCAGATTTTCAGTAGACAGCCCCTCAGTCAGCCTAGCAGAACCCAGGTCTTGGCAATTCAGGCCTTCAGGTAGCCCGTCTGAGGCCTAGGGAGGGCAACATGCTCTGTCCCAGGCTTGGGCAATCCTAGCCAGGTAAGACCCAGAACTCAGTGTGCTCACTAATTATATACAGTTACCCAGGCTGCCTTGGAGTCCCCCTCACTGGGATAGGCTGAGGCTGTATTAATATTCATGTTGCTATCTGCATAGCTCCAAAACTACCATCCAGAAACTTCTGTAGTATCTTTACTACAGAGGAAGCTAGGCAGGCTGACAGCAGCTAAGCACACAGAGCAGACCTAACTAAATGATCACAGCTCACTCAGTACAGTTAGCTAACTATATTTTTACCTAGCAATAATTACAGTCACTCTGCTTACAGAATGACAACTAGATTTCCCTATCAAGAATAAAACAAATCCAATCTACCTAATCCTACTACCTAGATTACCTAGGAGCAGGGCCAGGACTAGGGGTGGGCAGAAGGGGTGGCTGCCCTGGGCAGGGTTGTATCAGGTGAGGTGGGGAGCACCAGGTGGAGTCTTCTTGCCGCTTCGATTTGATAGAATTATTGACAGCAGCATTACTGCTACTGTCAGCATTGAGCTAGAGAGGAGAAGAGAGCTGGGAGGTTTGCGCTGTGCTTTCTCAGCCCTCCAGGTTCTCTCTCCTGTCACTGCCTGCCAGTCTGCCACGCTCCTCGATCTGGACTGTCAGATCGAGAATTTGCAGTGTTTGCTTACCCGCCTCATCTCCTCCCAACAATTGGGTAGGGGGTGGGTAAGCAAACCCTGCTCAGTCCTGATCTGACACCCAGATGCATCTCTGGTGTGGGTCCCTGAGGTTGCGATCTCATACCCCCCAGCTCTCCGTGCAGCTGCCTGTTAAAGCTGTGCAAAGCAGCTTCCCCTAGGCTCCTTCTCAACTGTGTAGTGTCAAGTTGAGGAGGAGCAAGAACATCTCACAGACATCTGCTGCGCTGTATCTGAGATCTGTGAGGGAGGGGGGATTGTGCTGTGGACACAATCGGAATGGAGGGGGAACAGATTAGCATATATTTCTGCTGGGGAAGAGAGCATTTGTATTTGGGGGGGAAGTGGAATAGTGATAGGAAGAGGAGTTGGGGGGATGGATATGTGCTAGGACTGGTAGATTTGTGCTGGGTGAGGAGAAATTTTGTGTTAGGAGGCAAGATTGGGGAAGAGGATTTATGCTGGAAGGAGGAATTTGGGAGGCAGGGGGGTAAGATTTGTTCTAGGAGGGGAAATTTTGGGGAAGGGAGAGTATTTGTATCTGGGGAGATTTGAGGAGGATGTGCTACAAGTGGTGATATAGACAAATTGGTGCTGGAAGGGAGGATGGAGGGAGGGGTGTGCTAAAAGGGGTGGTTTGGAAGGGGGGAATTTGTGCTAGGAGGGTAAATTTGGGGGGGTTGTTTTAAGAAGGGGGGTATGAGGGGAATTCGCGGGGTGGCAAGGTAAGATTTGTTCTAGGAGGGGAAATTTGTGGGGGGAGAGGATGTGTGCTGGTAGTGATTTGACTATGGGCTAGGAAGGATGAGTTGGTGGGGGATTTGTGCTGGGAGGTAGGATGGGGGAAGAGAATTTGTGCTAGAAAAAGGGATTTGGGAGGGGGAAATTGTGCCAGGAGGGGGATTTGTGTTAGAAAGGGGGAATTCGGGGGGAGGATTTATGCTACAAAAGGACTTTTTCTTTGAGGGGGGAGGCTGGAAGAGGGGGACTTGTGGGAATTTGAGGGGTGAATTTGTGTTGTGGGGGAGAGGCAAAGATTTTTGCTGGGTTGGAGATTGCATTGGGGGAAGGAGATTTGTACTGTAACGAAGGGGAATTTTGGTTTGGGGAGAATGTTGTATTTCAAAAGCTTTGGGGGGTAAGCATGCAGATTAATGCTCAAATTTTTTTTTGGGGGGGGGTTTTCCTAACACAATGCTCATACATCTTGGAGGGGGAGCCATTTGGCATCTTCACCCTGGGCACTAGGTGACTTTGCCCCAGCACTGCCTAGGAGGGTGCTACACAAGTACTTAATTAGAGGGTATGAATCATATATTAGTCATATCCTGGTCCAAAAACACAATGTCTTATGTAGAAGGGCTAGCAATAGAAGCCAGTGAATTCTGAGATGAGAGAGCAGAGTGAGCAGAGGAAGAACTTCATCAGTGTTCTGCTACTTACAGCAGATCAGCAAACTGAGTGTGTGTTTATGGTCACTTTTGTGCTAAATAATTAGTTTGTATGTAGACATATAGGGGAAAGAAAAAACTTTAGATTTTTCACCTCTTACAGTGCTTGTTCCTTGAGAGGTCCCATACATTTCCTTCTGTTTAACCACTTCCCGACCGGCCGTTGTATATAAACGGCCGGACGGTGGCACTGCAGGGTCGGGTGGCCGTCTATAAACGGCCTCCCCGCACCCTGCTTGTGCCTGGGAGCGCGCAGCACCGCGATCCGGTGCCCGCTGTGTCCTCCGGACACAGTGAAACAACGATCATCGGACGGGACCTCTGTACGAGGTCCCGATCATGTGATCACTGATTGGCCAATCAGTGATCACATGCAAAGTAGTAAGCAAGATGTCACTTGTGACATCATTGCTTACTATGTGTGAAATCTGTGAATGATCACAGAGGTCACATGGTACAAGGCTATTCACAAAAGCCTTGTACCATGTGACAAGCTGTGACCAATCACAGCTCACTCAGTTCTTCTCAATGAGTGCAAGAATGCACACAGAGAGAAAGAGAAATGATTGCTTTTACATCCTATATGGGTGTAAAAGCAATCAGTGTAAAAAAAAAAAAAAAAAAAAATCTTTATCACCCCTCACAATTAGTACAGTGTCACCATGGTGACACTGTACTGCTAGGGTGACAGTATTTAAAAAATAAAAATAAAAAATAATAATATAAAAAAATAAAAAAAATGTAAAAAAAAATGTTAAAAATTATAATTTTTGCTTATAAACTAATTTGGATTTTTTTTTTTTTTTACTAAAAAGATAAAGGAATAAATTTTGGCTAAGATTTATGATGAAATATTATTTATTTGCAAAATTTTATAAAAAAAACACTTTTTTAAAAAATTTTTGGACATTTCATTTACATAGCAAAAAAAAAATACAAATCCCAGTGGTGAATAAATACCACCAAAATAAAGCTTTATCTATCTAAAAAAAATGGTAAAAAATTCATTTGGGTACAGTGTTGCATGACCGTGCAATTGTCATTCAAAGTGTGATAGCTCTAAAAGCTGAAAATTGCCCTGGTCAGGAAGGGGGTAAAAGTGTCCGGTCTGGAAGTGGTTAAAGTTCCCTTGTCAGGATTTTTAAAAACTGAGACTAGCAAATATCTGCAAAGCAAGCTTACCTGTACTGCTGCCTGTGCTGCCAATCATCACTTTACTGAAGAGAGAAACTAGCTGAAAGATTTTTAACATCTAGCAACATTGGGCATGTTGGATGGCTGTTCCCTGGCTGTGATTTCTTATGCCAGCCCCTACATAACTATTTTATTCTATATTGACATTGAGGTTAGCAAACCACAGAGTGCAGCAGGGGACTTGGCATCCAACACTATAGAAGTGTTAAATATATATGATTTTTTAGCAAGTTTCTTGCTTTTGTGCAGAGGAATTCAGCAATGTGGGCAGCAGGCCAGCTAATTTTAAACCTTTTTGCTTTGCAGGGAGCTGCTAATTTCAGCATTTTAAAATCCTGACAGGGTTACTTTAAGATGATATGTTTCAGGGCATCATCTTTCAGTTTTACATGTGTAATTGTTGTACATTTGTTTAGGTCAATTGCAGCACAGCATGTCATTCGCAAAATGAAGAAAGTCAAATAGTCACTTGTCTAAGAAAGACTGTGAGATCATTTCTTAGACAATCATCTCTAACAAAATTGATATGTAAAGCTAAAATGTTTGTCTGGTTTCCATCCAACAAACTATCATTTTGCCTTTTTTTTCAATCTTAAAAGATCAATGCTCTAATAGAAACACAAACAATAGTTATTTTTTGGCAAATACATGCTTACTTGAAATATTTCTATTTTTGTATAGAGTTCTGCCTGTCTGCTGATCATCTCTTTCCATAATTATCTTGACACTTTCAATTTCTAAGGACTGCATATCCCATAGTACCTTACTGCCTGTACTGACTCAGACTCCTGAAACTCCTTATCTCAGCACCTCTGTAGTTCAGAAGGCAGGCTCTGTAAATTATGTGACCCAACAATGACTTCTCACAGGTGTAGTGCTTACCCCTGTAGGAGCTGCTGTAGTAATGTCCAGGTCTTCCAAAATTTCGCCCAGTAGCCAGGCAGAAGGTAGTTTCACAGCCAGGTGCACCCACACTTTCACTCATCTTCCAATAATGAGTCTATGGTTTGTTGTTTTCGTTGTTTTATTATTGGATAACTTGGATAGGGATGGGGAATTTAGTAGGATACTCCAGGAATAGAACTAATTACAGTTGAGGACAGGACTTCCTTAAGTAGCAGCTTTGAGCAAAGTTCCAACGTTAGGAAGGGGTTAAACGGACAGCGCACTTCAAGACACCAGTCGGCGTTCCATTGCTTTAGACCCACACTGACTGTAAAGCACCAGAGGGATAGCAAAGCACACAGAGTCCAAAAGATCCCACAATGTCTGTACTCCCAAGGCCCAAGGACAGAAAGAGAGCCTCCTTCCAATCTTCAAAGCAATGCCCTCCAGTGATACCAGACAGATCTTTGGCAGACAGCTCCCCTCAGTCAGCTTGCTGAAGAACCAGGGTCACTCCCTCTTACTTCAGGCCATTAAGTCGGCCATCTGAGACCACATGGCAGCAGGTGCCGCAGTATGCCTTCCCCCAGGCTGGTACAATCTTCTCCAGGAAAGGCCCAGGGCTCAGTATGATCACAGAATGAATACCCTCTCCCAGTATTCCTCTGGGCATCACTCCCTGGTATTGGCTGGAGTAGCATTAATATGCTTACAGTGTTCTGCATGAGTTCCACCTATACATCCAGAATCTTCCTGGGTTACTTGGATACAGAGGAAGTCAGAGGCAGAACTAGCAGCACTTGAACATACTGAGCAAGCACTACTAACAATTGCAGCTCTCTGTTAAGCAGAAAGCCTAAGTAGATTTTCCTAACAGTTCTCCTGTTAAGCAGAGGAATCAACTACAGTTGCAAGAAAAAGTATGTGAACCCCTTGGGATTACGTGGAGTTTTGCATGAATTGGGCATAAAATGTGCTCTGAACGTCATCTAAGTCACAACAATAGAAGAACACCGTCTGCTGAACATAATACTACACAAACATTAGATGTTGCCATGGTTTAATTGCACATAACATGTAAACATTGACAGTGCAGGGAGGAAAAAGTATGTGAACCTTTGGACTTAATAACTGGTTGACCCTCCTTTGGCAGCAATAACCTCAACCTAACATTTCCTGTAGTTGCAGATCAGACCTGCACAACAATCTGGAGTAATTTTGGACCACTCCTCTTCACAAAACTGTTTCAGTGTAGCAATATTCTTGGGATGTCTGGTGTGAATTGCTCTTTTAAGGTCATGCCACAGCATTTCAATTGGATTTAGGTCAGGACTCTGACTGGGCCACTCCAGAAGTCGTATTCTGTGCTGTTGCAGCCATTGTTTTGTTGAATTACTTGTATGCTTTGGGTCATTGTCCTGTTGCATCACCCATCCTCTGTGGAGCTTCAGCTGGCAGACAGATGGTCGTACGTTTTCCTGCAAAATGTCTTGATAAACTCTGGAATTCATTTTCCCATCAATGACAACAATCCGTCCAGGCCCTGAGGCAGCAAAGCAGCCCCAAACCATGATGCTCCCTCCGCCATGTTTTACAGTGGGGATGAGGTTTTGATGTTGGTGTGCTGTGCCTTTTTTTCTCCACACATAGTGTTGTGTGTTCTTCCCAAACAACTCAATCTTGGTTTCATCTGTCCACAGTATATTTTTCCAGTAGTGCTGTGGAACATCCAGGTGCTCTTTTGCAAACTTCAAATGTGCTGCAATATTCTTTTTGGACAGCAATGGCTTCCTCCGTGGTGTCCTCCCATGTACTCCATTCTTGTTTAAATGTTTTCCTTATTGTAGATGTGTCAACAAAAATGTTAGCATGTGCCAGAGATTTCTGTAGGTCTTTAGCTGACACTCTGGGATTCTTCTTTACCTCATGCAGCATTCTGCGCTGTGCTCTTGCAGTCATTTTTACAGGACGACCATGCCTAGGGAGAGTAGCAACAGTGATAAACTTTCTCCATTTGTAGACAGTCTGTCTTACCGTGGACACATGAACATCAAGGCTTTTGGAGATACTTTTGTAATCCTTTCCAGCTTCGTGCAAGTCAGCAATTCTTGATCGTAGGTCTTCTGAGAGCTCTTTTCTGCGAGGCAGTGTTCACATCAGACAGTGCTTCTTGAAACCAGTAAACCCAAAACAGGTGTGTGTTTTTTAAGGGCAGGTGTCAGGAATGGACTTGCCAGTAATGGTGGGACTCACCTGCCTTGTGGGCTGCAGTACCAGGGCTGGCCAGCGGGTGCTCCGCTCTGCAATCAGAGACTCAACCCTGCAGCCAGCCAAACATCTGAAACTGATCATGCAGGTGTATTTAAGGGATGGCCAGACCTGCAGTCTCTGCCTTGGTGTGTGTTTTTCCTGGGCCCTGTATCTTGTTCCTGCATTCCTGTTCCTGTTCCTGTCTCTGTCTGATTCGTTGCTGACCCTGCCTGATTCCGGACCTCTGCTGACTTCTCCTGTTTCATCCCTGGCTTGTGACCCCGACCATTCTCTGCCTGACCCCCGTTCCTACCTGCCCGTTTGTTAGTGACCCGGGCTACCTGACGATGCTTGCATTGTATATATTGTTATCTGTGGGTGGTTTGGTTCGTTTGCACTGTGTTATGTTTTAGTATTGCACTGCGTTTATGTTTGTATTGTTAGTCTTTAATAAATTGTCTTATTGTTTATAACATATCTGAAGCCTGTGTTTCCCTGCGTCAGTCACATACCTCTGGTCACACCCCGGAGCCCTGACAGCAGGACAGCTGTCAGCAACACATCCAATATCATCACACTGATTGGAGTCAAGGTTGGCTCACTCCTGACTCCAATTAGCTCTGGGAGAAGTCATTAAGCTAGGGCCTCACATACTTTTTCCTCCCTGCACTGTGAATGTTTACATGTTATGTGCAATTAAACCATGACAATATCTAATGTTTGTGTAGTATTATGTTCAGCAGACTGTGTTCTTCTATTGTTGTGGCTTAAATGATGTTCAGAGCACATTTTATGCCCAATTCATGCAAAACTCCACGTAATCCCAAGGGGTTCACATATTTTTTCTTGCAACTGTATAATCTGCTTATCCTAGCACCTATCTAGACGGGTGCTACACAGGGCATTGTGATTACATGACAAAGGATTCAAGGAAGTAAATGCGTGGGCACCTTCACAAAACAAGTTTACAAACCTCAAGATCATTCATATTAACAGGCAAAAGCTAGAAATAATTGAAATACAATGAGAAAATACACAATACACATTTACTTTTGCTTCCCCAGAAGCATCATTTGAGTGCTATCTGGGATCATCACATATGTATTTTTTGATTGAAAAATATCTTTTGGCAGGAATGATGGTTGCTGTTAATGAAAAGATCCTTTGCACAAAAGATCCAAAATATGATAAGCTTTGTTTAATACTACCTAGCTTAACACTGCAGATGCCCCTAAATGTCATGGATGGATCTAACCTGCTCTAGCTATCACAATGTTCTATCTGTGCCAGACACTATGCAGACCATGGTATTATTGTAATAAAGCAATGAGCCTAATTTGTAGTGTAAACTCTTTTCTACTTGTTTTTTCTACAGATATATATAGAAGTAAAAACAGTGCATGTTCACTGAATGCATGTTGTTTTGTTCATTTCCATAATTAACTCTCATTAGGCAGCAGAAAGAAAAGCACAGTAGATGTTCTACAAAAAAAAAATTGACTGCTGTAATTGTCAAGAAAACAGAAATGTACCTACTAAATTGTCATGACTGAGAATTTGCAGAAGTTCAGTTGTTTTTCAATCATTTCCTAACAGGCCAAGAGGTGACGCTGTCCTATACATTGCTGATAAAGCTGATACATACATGAACAAATAATAAATAACTAAATCAAACCGTGCAAGTGCTTAAATAATAAGAGTGAAGCAGCAAACAGTCTAAGAGGATATCCTCTCTTAATACCAAAAGTGAAAAACACCAGTTATATACATGAACAAACATGAAGCTACATCTCAGAATATATGATTTTAAATTACATAGCTTTAAAACATATAAACGCATAGTATCAACTTAAAACGTGGCAGATATTTTCTCCTTTCTCTTCTCTGACCAATCCCAACATCCCTCCTGGAGAAGAAAAGAGTAGCATCTTCTTCTGGCTCTCTCCTCTAACTCAGCTTTTGCTCCGAAGCTGCCATAGCTACTCCTGTCAGTAGGGTGATTTAGACAACAGAAGAGAATCAATTATTGGGCAAGAAAACAGAAGATAGAGCTTTCTAGTTCCACTCTGCAAAATGTTATTGATTTCTACTGAGTGTTTCTTGACCAACACATTGGTCTCTTTTACCTGCCCAGGACAACAGGTCCTATATAAAGAAATGCTAGTAAAGCAAAGTTCAGCTAACTGCTTACATAGCAAATAAGCATAGTGGCTTTTTAGCAAGCACTATAAGGTGCCTTCTCTTACCTTACCAGCATCACCTACAGTATCTCCCCAGTCTGTCATGGAAGCCCAATCAAAAACTTGAACCTTCAGGTATGAGGCATACTGTACATGCACATTACCACTCTCCCCAGTGCAGAGCTTGGTACAAAAGAACCTATTCACAGGTACAAGCAAAGTCAAATAGGGGTATGTTTACCTCTGTTTAAATACCAACTTTGAGAAAGGCAGTGTTAGCATAGAATCAGTAAATCAGTGAGCTGGGAATGACTATAGAGGTAGGCTCTGTATGGTGCCTGTCATAGTATAGATGTATGTACAAAAGGAAGAAAATAGCTCATCTGGTTCATCTACAATGGAACAATGGTCTCCATATATTCCAAATCTATCTGCTATTTACTTTGTTTATGCAAATAGAGTTTTTGCTTGATTTTTTTTTTGCTCTGTTTCTTTTGTTACCATGCCTATACAAGGTATAATGGTTGTATTCTTGCATTCAGAATAAAAGGTGTTTTATTAAATCTGCTAATATTAATTTTATAACAATTTTTTGCTTCTGAGTAGGCTGCAATGTGGTTTCTTCAAAATCAGAATAAATAAATCCTTACTTCAGATTTTGTAGTACATACCTTTACTGTTGCTAGTGAAACCGAAGGACACCTTTTTTGTAATTGAAGAGACTTGTGACAGAAAGCTTTGCATTCTAGAGTCATAAAGTTTGCTACTTGACAGTGGCAGGTGAGCCATAATTTAAAACTGTTGATAGTTTTATGAAGAAAAAAAAAACTTTAACAACGTGAAAAGTTTATTTACAGCCTAAAGTGTTCGGTGTGTCCACGAACCTACTAGCTAAATTTTCCAACAAGATGTGCTCTTTCATGTTCACCACTGGTTCCAGACTAAGGGTTCCAGAAATAATAAACCAGGCCCAATCAGAGTGGTCAAACATCCACCACCTCCTGGGCTCAGGGGCTCAGATCAGAGGAAGGCCAATCAAATAAAATGATAATGTTCATCCAACACTGATCAAAGGTTGTGCAGCTCTAACACGAAGCCGGGGAAGCTTGATATAGACTGTAGTAGAGAGCAAAAGAAAAGAGCGCACAGACCTTGCGCTTTACCTCAGTAAACAGTTCATGAATTTATTGATAAATTATACTCACAAGAGTAGCAGTAAAAAAGGCATACAACATCCAAAACCAACACAGGGTTAGAAGACACGTGCGCGTTCCATCTGGAAGGGAGATAAACTCTTGGTCAAGCTGACGTGTTTCGAAGGGGGGTCCCTTCTTCCTCAGAGCTAGTTACAAAGAGATAAGCCACCCCTCAATATAGTGTTGCTCTATTGCAGGGCCTGCCCTCGTGAGTGGGATGGCCTAGTTTGGGGTGGGGGGGCTGGGGGCTAAATGTGTCACAACAAATAGTAATAATAATACATAGTAACATACATAGCATACAAAGCATAGATTAAAAAAAAAACATAATATGATCACAATGGAACAGGATAAAGGAAAAAAGATGATACTATTATTAATGTAAAATGGCATTATAATTAAAATGAGGACGTTATTAATTAGAAGTTCAAATACTACGTGGGGAATAAAGTCAACATAAGGACGGATACCTAAGTCCATATTAGAAATGAAAATGAAAAATAACAAAAATAACAATAATAATTAAAAAGATATAAAAAAGACAAGCTCCAAATGAAAGTTTTACCTTAAAAGGTCTACAAATGAGGACCTGGATTGCTGGTAGAAATTATCTATTTTCAGTTCAATTACTATCCACAGGAGGCATTTTGCCACTATGTGCTAGTGTTTCTGTCAGTTTTGCAAAACTGGCAGTGAAAAAGGGGAATAAATACTGCAGAGAGCCTGCAGGTGGCGGTGGAACGCACGCCGGCATCTAAAGCGCTAGTGCGCATGCGCCGTGTGCTCCAGCGGCCATTTTGGTGGAGGGCACATTGCAGAAAGGCAGTTAAAAACTGCTCCTGCATACTTATTGTCCACACACCTATTTAAAGATCGGGGAATATGTGGTGAGAAAGGGAGTGAAAGGGGGAGTGGGGGAGTGCCATAACAAAGAGCCTGTAGGTGGTGGTGGAGCGCACGCTGGCGCACAGAGCCTCAATGTACACGCGCAGTGCGCTCCAGCGGCCATCAAGGTGAATGGCACACTGCAGGAAACCTCGCCCTGCACTGTAATCAGGGACCCACAAAGCAGAGAGAACATTCAGATCCATGCAGCCACCCCAGCATCACCTCAAGGCATGAGATCGATGGTGTGAACTAAAAAAACAGGAAATTAAAGCAAACTAAATGTTATTGATGTTAAAAAGTGTGTGTGTGTGTGCGTGCGTGCGTGCGTGCGTGTCACGCATAGTTCTATAAAAATAGTATAATGAAAAAATAATAATAATAAATAATAATAATAATCAGAGTGGTAACAGAGTGCTCAGATTGGAGAATTATAATGTGAAAAGAACTGTTATGAATTAATGTCTTGTCTCTATGCATCCAATTTTCTGCACCATTTTTTTGACATAGGAGAGAAAGTGTGTCACTATACTCCATGCTCTATTATACAGTGCATTTCTAAAGTATTCAGACCCCCTTCACTCTTTTCAATTTTGTTATGTTGCAGCCTAATGCTACAGTTGTTTAAATTCATTTTTTTCTCGTTAATATACACTCAGTACCCCATAATGACGAAGTGAAAACAAAATTTTAGAAATGTTTGCAAATGTATGAAAAAGGCCTCATATTCTCTTGATCGTTGCTGAGATGTTTCTACACTTTGATTAGAGTCCATCTGTGGTAAATAAATTGATTGTACATGATTTGGAAAGGCACACACCTCTTTTAATGGCATCACAGCTGACAATTCATACTGTAACAGAGCAAAAGCCATGAGGTCAAAGAAACAGCCTGCAGAGATCAGAGACAGGATTATTTCAAGGCACAGATCTAGGGAAGGCTACAAAAAATGTCTGCTGCACTGAAGGTTCCCAAGAGCACAGTGGCCAGCATAGTTCTCAAATGGGAGAAGTTGGTACAGCCAGGACTCTTCCATGAGCTCCAGAAGACTTAGGCAACTTTTATGGGACCAGTAGCAAATAAAGAATGTAGGGAAGTACTGTCATTTTAATGGCATTACAACATCCATAGCAGGTCAGCGTCAAGGAGTACCAGTGAAGTAAGTCTTCTTTGAGCTTAAGGTGTAGTTCAAAATTTGCCGAATAAAGCTTACATGGATTTGGGGTGATGTTCATCCCTAGGTATCTGAGAAGGCATTAAACTACGAACAATCTCCGGATCCAAAGAGAAGTTTAGAGCAGATGACTTTCCCAAGTTAATTTTAAAATGTGACAGTGCCCCATATTCCTTCAGGGACTTCAGAAGGTTTGGTAAAGAAGTGAGTGGGTCTGTGACAAAATGATCAAATCATCGGCAAAGGCTGCCACCTTATGTGTCCCAGAGGACTTTTGGTAACCTGTAATGTTAGGGTCAGCACACACCCTATATAATAAGGGCTCCAGAAGAGTATAACGCCAATATCCTCCGCAGCATGCAAGGCCCAAAGTTAATGTGCTCCATGGTTGTATGTATAAAGGGCCAATGGACCTTGTAAAATGCTTTGTCTGCATATGTTGACATCAATATGAGTGGGGTCTTAAAGGTGCTGGCAGCATGAATCAGATTGATGACATAAATTGTGTTGTTGCGAGGATTATGCAGGTGTTGCACATACGGTAAATAATTCCACTGTGCGAAGGATGGGTCGGGTGAAACCAGAAGTGCTTTATTAGGAATGGCTGTAATAAACACAGAAAACTCTTAATTACATGTGACTGGATATGTTCACTGTAATCACTGTCCTCTATACACTACTAAACATTTCCATATACATTATTAAGTATTTTCATATACATTAATAAACATCTTTAATTGCAATTCTGAATATCTAGATGTCTGCAGATATGCTAGTGACCTATTCTGTATAACAATAGCGTATTACAATAGAGAAATCACATTCCCTGTATCTTAGCGCCAAATCGCATAGCTGCAATATATAATCATATTCATGCTACAAGTAGTCTGATTGCATAATAGTAACAGCGGCATTTACTAACCAACAGGGCACATGTTAAGTCATTTTGTCCTATTTATCATGTTAAACAGCCTCCTGCTTACCTGTAATAAACACAGAAAACTCTTAATTACATGTGATTGGATATGTTCACTGTAATCACAGTCCTGCTGGAAACAAATTGTTAGATTTTTAGTTCCCACTTCTGTGTTTTCCTGTTATCACAGGAAGTAGCTCTGCCCTTGTGATGATACAACAAAAATGCAATCACTAGTATCTTCCATTGACAAAGATAGATTACAGTTATATTAGGTATTAGGCTTTGGATTTTAATTTTATGGGGCTGCCTATTTTCTACACCTCTTACACAGGTCCTTGTGAATCAGACGGGGATGTGTGGTAGTAGTCTGTTAGCCAAGAGAGTGCCAGGTTCGGTGTACTTACTACTTAACATGCTTGTTACATAAGTAACAAGGCCATAATTGTATTTAAAAACAATTCATGGAGTGAAATCTGTGTAAGATAGATCATCTTCTAAGTAAGAAAAGGTGAGTTTGCCCTAGAGATATATTTTATAGCAAACAGTAAAAATATTGGGTTTTTTTGTTTCAAAAATTTCGGTCTTTTTTCATTTATACAATACAAATGAAAAACCCAGTGGTGATCAAATACCACCAAAAAAGCTCTATTTTTGGGAAAAATTTTATATAGATTTAATTTGGGTACAGTGTTGCATGACAGTTAAAGTAGTGCAGTGCCGAATAGCAAAAAATGCCCTGGTCATGAAGAGGGCAAAATCCTCCGGAGCTTAATTGGTTATCATGTAAGGAAACCTAAGTGTCCTTTGTGAAAATAAATACTGACATGCATTAATATATACTGTATATCATGCATTGACAACTATCACAGTTATCAATATATGTATATCATGAGAAAGAAACTAAATGTTCTTTGTGGAAACTTGAAAAAAAAAAGAAATAAAGAAATAATAGTCCACAGTATCAGTCAATATCCATATATTCCAATCGTTAACCTTCATTGTGACCCACCAATCCAAAGCCAGTGCACCAAAACCACTACCGTGCCTTTCAAGATGTACTCTCACCTTAAGAGATGAACCTCACTATTTGTACAAATAAGAGGTCTAATGCCTTTAAATATAGCTGTTTCCCACACAGCTCCTTATTGGCACATGAATATACACCTGTTCATATCACTCCCATCCAATTCAAGGAATGCACAAGTCACCGATAATCTAGAAAATCATAAAGAGGATTCCATAGCATAAAACCATAAAAGCTTATCTATTTAAAAAAAATTGCACTTACAATGTGGCAAATGATAAAATGCAGAACATCAACAACTAGCTGCATATAGCATACTTCCACCAAAATCCAAGATGGCGCACTGTAATGCATGTTGACATCACTCTGTTTCACCCACCTGACACGTCCGGCATAAGCGCCAATGATTTCGATCCTATATTTGCTATGACGTATGATGATACACATATCACGTTCCTTGATGTACAAATATACAAAGGAGCAGATGGGAGTTGATCAAGTGGGCTATATCGCAGCGGGAAATTCCTTCCTACATGCTACCAGTTTCCATCCTAAACCTCTATTACACTCTATCCCATATAGTCAGTGTATTGGATATGTTGTAACTGTTCAAATGAGGAGACATTTAGGTGGGAGCCCACTTTGTTAATTGTAGAACAGTGGAAGTGGTGTACATGCCGCTATGTGAATGTGGTTCCTTCTATATTGGACTTACCAAAACGTTATCTTTGGTCTTTACCAAACGGTATCTATGGAAGTGTCTGTATAGACACATTCAAAGCATGAAAACTATTAACTCAGAACTACCTGTGGGCAGCCACATAGCATGGCCACACAATTATGTCTTTCCCAAAGTTTCGTTTTTGGCATTAGACAGGGCCCACCCCAGCTCCTGCAGAGCGGCTTAAAATAAACACCTCCAGCATGACCTGAGGTGGCTCCATCGTCTTAATGCACCATTCCTCCAGGTCTTAATAAAGTGATGAATTTTAAACCATTCATGGAGGGATTTTCATGTGGATTTCTAAAAAAATAGGCACCTGTTGTGCCACTGTACCACTTATATACTATTTAGACATTTTGACTGATGTGTGGCCAGTGGTATTTCTTTATAAAATAGCCCCCAATTTTTTATGTTCCCCCATGATAAATATAGGATTACTATGCATGTTAGCATTTTGTTTAAATATGTGGGCACTCCATGGTGTTATCTTTGTATTCCATCGGCGACCACTGTCACTTCAAGATCTCATGTCATGGGGTTGTGATTTGGTCCTGTGCCATATGGGCACACTCCTCTGGCATGCATGTGCCTCTCTGGTTCACTAGGGGGCCCTAAGTTTGTGCCTGGACAAGCTGCTCATCCTTGGATGGTTGAGTTTGGGGGGGGAGGTTTCCTCCTTCTCTCCTGCCTTGCATGGGTCCTGGGCTGGCTCACACTCCTCTGCTGCCTTCCAGGGTTCTGGGTCAGGGCATGGCATGTATGTATGCTGGCAGCCTTTCAGAGCGGTCATGTCATCCCCCTGGAAGCAAAAGCCAAAAATGCTCGGGGGGCCGTATTGCTGGCCATGTGGATCGGCACTAGGAAGTCCACATAACAGGACCAGGTATTCTGCTCCTTGGCGGAAATTACTGACCAACGTGACTGAGGGTGGGGTACCTGCCCTCTCTATAAATATGGATCTTAGTGTCTCTTGTTGACATTCACTCCTTTGCTGCTATGGTGGACACCAAGTGAGATAGCACCAGACTACTCAACATTGGCATCGGTAAATTGTACACTCTTCATTTCTAGATCAGTGGGGTTGTTGCAGACAATTTCTCCTCCTTTTTGATTTTAGGTATGCACCACTATAATATGTGCTTAAAATGTAGTATTTCCAGCAAGCAGTGTGTTTGTGTCCACATATTTGGCTTATCTTCATATTAACATTCAACATTTACTTATATTTTTACACCATGGAGTTTGTTATTTTAGTATCTTGGAGGCAGTTTAGTCTTATATATATTTAGGCCCCATAATGTGTGTTATATGAAGACTGGCTGACAATACAGAGGATGGTTTGAGGAGGTTGGTCTGCTGCACTAGGGGATTGTGTTTGCTATGAATGCATGTATTGGTGCACTAATGCAAGCCTGCAATACAAAAGTATTACAGGGTATATCTATTTATACCTGTTGTTTGTTTCCTTTAGTAAATCTGTCCCTATGACTTTGAAACAATTTTACTAGTGTTTTGTTAATTCTATTCTGTGATCATTTTCATGTGGCAACGCTTTTAATACATCTGTAAATGACCATTGATATGAAGTTATATCTCTGACTTTAGTTCTTTCATATGGGTAATATGGCAAACATATTCTTGTAACAGATATTTTTTCAATTTCTCTCTTCTACTGCTGCAGCTGATAATTTTTCAAGTAGTAATTAATCTTTCAGAAATAAAACCATGGACATACATATATTATGCATTTATTATAGCTTTAGAATTTTAAAATAACATTGCCAATGAGCCATGTAGAAGAAGTTTTTAAATGATTTGTACTGTAGGAGAGCTATAATGATAAAACACTGAACAGAAACTAGATTTGCATGCCACAAATAATCACATACTATATAATGAATGTTACGCTAATGACATTTTTAAGTGTGACAAGGATATAAAGTAGCGATAAAAACATGTAAAATCCAAATATAAACACACTGTGGGTAACAGACTAAACAATATAAAATGCAGATATGCAGCATATTTTTCTTTGATGAAATTGTTCATTTTATCACATACTGCCTTTAGGAAATAAGTAAATGTCTTCATTTTGAATATTCTCAGAATGTTTGATCAAATGCTATTTCTTTTTTAGAAGATTTGTGTCTATAAGAATAAAGATGCAAGTGGACTTCAGTATAAGATTACAACATATTGATCACATTGCCACATTTTTTCTACATTTTAAAATTATCTGTATCTTATGACTTTATGTAGAATTGTCATTCTTCTTCATTCCTCCAACTTTCTAGCAAATCTAGCCCCTGCCTTCTTCCAAGCACATGCCCAATCCCCACTATGTCTCACAATCTATTCCTTCCAGCCCCCTTTTACTAATCCCCCCTCTCCCCCAGAACATCTTCCACCACTTGGGTAATTAGGACTATTACATATTTTATAGTGACCCACCTTGTGTAGATCACCACATGTAGAACATGTAGAGCTCTCACTCCCCTAATAAGAGTTCTAAAGCTTTCCATTACATTAACACACAAAATGAATTATATATTTCTACAGGAGACCAAATATTTTTTCCAGTTCCTGCCTAAAATTTCTGTAAACAAAATCCTAACTTCCATATTGTTAGCACTCAATACTGGGTTTTGGATGTCTGTATAGCCTTATAGACTACCATTGCAACTATCCCATCATGTGTATCCTGGAGACAGCTGAATCTATGGGCAGAAACCTATTCCTGCAGGGTAATTAATATGACAGTTGAGTAACACTGTCATCACTACTGATAACATGCAGTATTATGCTCCTAACAGATCCCAATTCTCATGAGTAATCTCTCAACATAAACAAGGAGTGTTGATAATGATAGGAAATTCAAACCTGGTCTTGAACCTCATACTTGACCCTAAATGATCCACGGGGAAAACTCCCACTCACAATAACTCCCAAGAATCACAGATGCACACTATTCTCCAATAACTTGATCTTATAGATACATGTCAAGAATTTTACCGCTTAACCAAGGGCTTTACATATTTCTCTAACCCCTGCCAAAGCTCAAAATCTCATACAGAGCTTTTTCTCTTAGAATTTACACTCCATCACCTTTTCACTGCCATAAGGTGACACTACAGGGGCATTTGATACAAATACAGTGACTACTCGCCCCCTACTACTCTGCAAATGCAGAATAAAATACCTATAGAGCCTGTTATCCTTTGCAGAGAGGGATGGAAAATCTCAACCAATGCTTTCCAACAAACAGACAAGCGATAAATATGCTATAGAACTAGGCCTCCTACTTACAGTGAGGGCAAAGAAAGATATACAACTTTCCAAACATAAATATCACTATTGTGCCAACAAACCAGGCCTCTCATTGGCCAACAAGGTTAAATCTACTGTGGAGCACTTTATCCTAATCAGACTTCATGCTATCATAGGTGACCTCACCTCTAACCTGTCTAAAAGAGTTATATTTGCAGATTTCCTCACTACCCTTTACAATCAGCTACCCCCTTTTTCCCAGGAAAAGGCAGACCAATTCTTTCTCACCCTACATCCTACTAATCTCGTCAATGCCCTCAAATCAGACTCCTGCATATTCACTTCTTCCTTACAAGCACATATCACAATGATCCCCAAAAAGGAAGCACACAAACCTCAGAGCTATATCTCATATACCTGCTCAACTATAATATAACTGAGTGTAATTCTTTTTTGTTTTGTTTTGGATAGAGTGGAGATGGATTGGTACACCTGCCATATTTATATTGATGTCCGTGTTCCCATTAAGATTTACCTTATCTGTTTGTTTTGTTTAGAATTATCACTGAGCAGGAAAGTAAAAGAAAATCCCAACTTTTTGTTGGGCAGCAGAACAGAAATGGTGGGAAATCTTTCAATGTAGGCACTAGTTCTGGTGACCCAGGTGACAACCAACAAATTTCACACTCTGAAGGGATTTCATCTCACCTGTTTTGACTATGGACAGGAAGTGAGGAGAAATCTTCCAAATGGGACATAGATCGAAAAAAACTGACAAGAGTTATAACCCTTCCTTACTCATACAAAATAGAAAAAAAGTTTTGCCTTTAGTTCTACTTTAAAGCTACTAGGCAAAATTGTAGAGACCAGAAAAAAACTTACAGACTCTCATCCCCAGGGATCAGGTGGACTTTTGCTTGGCTGCCAGGCTAGCAATAATTTCAGAAAGGTAGCCCACCTCATCCACTGGTTACAGCAATGCAAAGTTTCTGGCTTTCTCTTATCCTTCAAAATTTACAAAGCATTTGACTCCCTATCTTGGGACTAATTGAAATACATACTAAAAAAATCAGTATTTAGGGAATCTATTCTTTCTTGGGTCACTGCTCTGTATTCTAGTTTCTCCACCATGGTGCAATATAAGGGGTATTATTCCTAAAGCTTTCAATTACATCAGGGCATATGGGAAAGCTGCCTACTTTCCTTGATTTTGTTTATTTTGGGTATAGAGCCTATGATAATTGACTTTAAAGAGAACCAGGATATTTTGGGTGTTACTAATGCGGACCATAACTACAAATTCTGACTCTTTGCAGATGACATTCTCATGATTTTCACCATATAGCATATCCCTTCCAAAACTTTATCACACTATGAACCAATTTTGATCAGTTTTCCAGCCCTAAAATTGATCAAATCAAATCCACTGCCCTGTGTATCACTTTTTCTCTCACCACAGTAACCAACTTTCATTCAAATTTTCCTGTTCATTGGATGTCCTCAGCTCCACCCTTTTCACCACAAATTAGTACCTTCTTATGAATCTTCTACATTATACACAACACGCCTCTCTCAGTCCCCCCCAATAATTATCAACCCCCTTTTCCCACCAGGAATGGAAAACCTCAGATCCTGGTGGAATACTAACCACTTCTCCCATGTCCATCATTTCCTCGCCTTACATTACATTCCAGATTGATCAGCACCACAAATCCCCTTAGCTCCATCCTGTTTGCTTCAAATTAATACCCCTCATGAATCTTCTCCTTTATTCCTTCATCTGGGCACACAAGTGACCCAAAATACAGCATTCCACCCTCTATATGCACAGATTGCAAGTAAGCCTAAGTGTCCCTAACATAGAGAAACACTACAAAGCAGCATTGATCTGTTATCTTTCAGAACTAAATGCTACTATGAACAATCCCCTGTGGGTCTTTTTTGGCCAATCACTGCTTTACTTTGGCTTTCTACACAAACACCTTTTTCAGCCCCACAATAATTAACAATCCCCTTTTCCTGCCGGGATTGAAAAACCTAGGGTCCTTTCCTTAGTGGAGTACTCTTCTGTCCATTATTTCCTCACCTCACATTACATTCCATATTGATCAAATTTCTGGGAGCATCATGAAATACTATTGATACTTCCAGACAGACACTCCCCCCTCCCGTTAGAAACTCAGAATTTCTGGACACCAAATTGGTCTACTAACACATCTGACTTTAGATGCCAGGTTCCCCCAGAGTAACATCCTTTCTATATTTAGTCATAAACACCCTCTTACCCTGCTACCCCCTCACTTATGCCAGGAACTAGGAACAAGAACTGACACAGTTGATATTACCTGAGAATTGAAGTAAGATCTAGTCAAGGATAGCCAAATGCTCCTTCAACACAATTTTAGTGGAATCAGCCTATACCAGTACCTGCAGGGATCACAAAACTGTTCCATCCTACAGTCAAAGATGCTTTGGGGATGTGGTTACAAAGGTGATGTCTTCCATAAAAGGTGGTCCTGTCTAAAATCAATCTAATTTTGGCCTTAAATCTTTTGCCTAATCTATACCCTGTTCTACATCACTATACTAAAAGATTCCTTGATAGTCCTGCTACATCGTACAATCTCAGACCTTGCTATTTGACAGCAGAAGCTCAACACTTTCCCTTTCTTAATAACTAAACAGACTATTGCCAAAGCCTAAAAGAAGTCCAAGGTAGATCTGCAAACAGTAAAAGCATGGAAGAACATATTGCTTGTTAAGTGTTCTCACCAACTGTCAACCAAAATTCTTCAAAATCTGGAAACCCTTAGCCCAAAACCCTTCGGTGATGCAATGTTCCCCTCTCTCCCTTTCCTTACCCCCCCCCCCCTTACTCCTTGTCCCTCTCTATAGTATCCATCCCCATTTCCTCTCCCCTTTGTGAATTCCTTCTTATCATTCTCATGCTCAAACCTCAATGTTGGCCACAATCCATGGTATGGTATTCAGCATTGTTGCTAAACCTTAACCAGGTAAATAGAATTTGGGATGGGTAGGTTCTAAACAGTTTTAAGACAATAGATGTACAGTAAATATGCAATTTGTTCTATGCTTGCATAGAAAAAGCTCACATTAAATCAACTATTTTACCAAAATCTGGTGTCTGGAAGATTTGTCTGATTATTCATAATTCACTGATAAAAGAAAATACAGACAAATCCTGTGAGTCAGTTTTGCAAACAGTGATTTACCAATTTAGTCAGCCATTTAATTAGGAAAGTGATTTCCAGATGGTGTTCCTTAATCAGGTACCCCCAGTGAAAACTTTCATTTAGCTTTGCTGTGCTCCCATTGAGAAGTTTCACTACACCTCATGTTCCCATAACACCAGGACACGCAAGAATTTTTATTCAAAACTTTTCTCTGGCATGTGAAAAACATCCAAAATTAGCAATGCCCAATGCTAAGTTTCACTCATTTTAAGCGAACAAGACTTAAAGGAAACCTGTAGCAGAAGAAAGTTTTGTGTTTTATATAGCTATCAGACACCATCAGATACCTGAACACTGATTTTCATCTCAATACTCTTGAAAATAGGTGTTCAGAACCAGGGGCGGACTGACAAATCATGGGGCCCCCGGGCAATAGGGGATCATGGGGCCCCTGTGTCCTCGCCCACACTCAAACCACACCCAAAAAAGCCTATGAAAGGTACCAGGGGCATCTCATGGGGCCCCCTACTGACCCTAGGCCCTCGGGCAGTGCCCGAGAGTCCAAATAGTTAGTCCGCCCCTGTTCAGAACAGAGTTGTGATATTCAAGGAGCAGGCTGACTCTGGCAGGCTCCTCCCACCATGTTTATCTTGGTATGAGACTCAATCATGAGCAAAAAGTTAGATATGTGAGGCAAGAATGGGAACACTCTTCAATCACAGAAGTCTGGTGCTTTTTGTATATCATAGTGTTCTTTTTTTTCAGGAGTATCAGGGCTCTCTGTAGAAGGTCAGAATCACATGGAGATGAATGTTACTTAAAGAAAACCTATATGAAACCTAAAGGCTTCTATTCATGACTTCACAGTGTGCATCTGCTTTTTATGTATACAAACCAACAAACAAGAGCATTCTGGATCCATTCAACATCTATTTTACTACCGTACCTCCTTAGCCACAAACATCCAGAAGTGAGCAATAGAAGGAACCAATATAAGCCCTCATTATTTGTAACATCAACCCATGGACACCTTATTGTAAATACAGTCTTAAAGGTTAGAACAATCATTTGCATTATTTAATATACGTATACACGTTGAGAATATCAGATGAATGATCTTTTGGGGGTTTTTTTTGCATGCTAGTCTGATATCAAAAGTGAAGAGGTTACTAAAGTACAACAGAATCAAAATTTTAAAATGATGTAATTTATTGTAATGTATTTTTATTGTATTTTCGGACGAAAACTGTACTGGTTAAATGAAGTCGTATGACCTGTAGTCCAATATAAGCTTTTGAGGCCCCCTGGAGCATGAGTGGAGTCACCATTGTGACTTCTGCGACACCTCAAGCTCCGCTCTGGTGGACAGTGTCAATAGTTTTTTTATTTTTATTATTTTATTATTTTTTAAACATTTTTAATGATTTTTTACAATTTTATATTTAAACTTTTTTTAAACAGCCCTGTTGGGGGATTTGGTGAAATATCAGGGGTCTAAACTCTTGAGACAGAAAAAGGAATCAAGAACATATATTCTTCAATTACTTTCTCTGCAGCCTCAGCTGCATTGCAGATGAATAAACAGGCAGCTGTATGTGGAGGCTCCTGTTCATTCACAAACTGAAGCATAGTAAACACAGAACTGATGCCCTGAATGGCTCTCCTTGCAGAGGTTAAAAGCCTCAGGAGGGAGAAGAGGAGAAGCGGCTTTCAGCTGCTGTATGGAGAGCAATTCAGGGCATCAGTTCTTGTAATTGCCCCACTGCCACATTGTTCATCTCCTTCTGTCCATGAATTCAACCTGCTGCCGGTGGATGCAGGGCCCCCTGGAGCATGGGTCGGGTTGCAAATGCGACCCCTGATGCTATGCTAATGTGTCCCACAGAACATTATCACCAGGACAGAAAGTAAAGAGAAATCCAAAATGTTATAGGCTAACAGGAATCTTCTAATGGGGACACTTGTTCCAGTGACCACAGTCTAAGGTTAGCCATGCACACTTTTTTTTGTTCAAGCTGGGGGCTAAATGAGAGGAAATCATTGGATTCCTCAGTCCATAAGCAGCGTGAAAAGCAGAATCTGCACTGTTAGCTATTGTATTCAGACAGTCGCAGCGCCCATGGCTTTCCGAATACCCAGACAGTGACTGCATCTGATTGGATATGGTCATTTTTGTCATTTTCAAACATAAGTTCGACTCGAACAGCGGCCGTTCATGTGTTCAATGAACACACGAACTGTAAGGGCTGTTTGCCTGCCATGCCCCACAATGCACTGCGCTCTCACAGTGCATTGTGATTGGCCAAAGCTACGCTTTGGTTAATCACAGCACAATTGAGCCCAATTGTTTACATTTGACCAGCAAATGTGGGTGGCAATGGGTCGGCGGGCATGGATTTTTTTTAAATTTCGGTGAGTCAGCAGCATCGTGACAATGCTGGACACCGTGATTGACAATGGATTACAATGATGGAACCATTTTTTTTGGTTTTTGTTTTAAATCAAGGACTTGTCAACAACTGTTGTGTTTTTATTCACATTTTACACTTTTTTGGGGAATGAATAGAGGTACTCAGTACCCCCACTCATTCACAAGGGGGGCCGAGATCTGGGGGCCCCCTTGTTAAAAGGGGCTTTTAGATTCTGATTAATCACCCCCCGCAGACTCCCACAACTACAGCCCTGGGGTAAAGGCCCTTGTCTCCCATAGCACGTGGCCTGCTAAGCCACAGGGAGGGGGCGCTCGTTCATCTCCCTCCTTTCCTGGTCTGCCAGGCCTGTGCTCAGATGAAGGGCCTGGTAGGAATTTAGGGGCACCCATGCTTTCCCCCTCCCCATTTTTTAGGGGTAGGGTTCCCCTTAAAAGTTCTACCAGGCCTAAGGCTTTTAAGGAGAACCCCACACACTTTTATTTCAAATATTTTTAGTGCGGGGTCCCTCCTAACCTTCCTACCAGACCTAAAGAATTTGTTATGGATTGGGGGGAGGGAACCCCACACTGTTTTTTTCTTTTTTTTTAATAAAAAAAAGTCAGTACTGCTGAAGCAGGTTCTATACATTGTACAGATGTGCAAATTTGCAGGAAGTTTAAAGGGACCACCCCAGGCATGCTATTTAAAGGAATTTTCCTTTTTTTTAACTTTAAGCAATGAAAAATAACTGCCCCTTTAAAAATGGTACTTTTTGAAAAACATTTTTCACTGATTCATGTCCCTCAGGGCAGTATCCGAGTCCCCATACCCCTTTTTTGGCCAATAATTTGCATATAAGCCTTCGAAAGTTCGTGTCCCATAGACTTGCAATGAGTTTGAAGTTTGTAGTCAAACTTTCGTTAGGTTCACATGTTCAACCGAGAACCAAACAAGGGGGTGTTCAGCTCATCACTAATGATCTGGTATCATACGACAAAAATGTTTGTGCTTGTCCCTTCGAGTAATTTCGGACGATTGCTGTGTACTAACGATCAGATTACCGTACGATCACTTTGAAAGTGGCATTTTCCTCATCGTGTGTACAGAGCTTTACTCAGAACCAGGGGCGGACTGACAAATCATGGGGCCCCCGGGCAATAGGGGATCATGGGGCCCCTGTATCCTTGCCCAAACTCAAAAAATCCTATAAAAAAGGTACCAGGGGCATCTCATGGGGCCCCCTACTGACCCCGGGCCCTCGGGCAGTGCCCAAGTTTCCAAATGGTCAGTTCGCCCCTGCTTAGAACATGTAGATAAGGACTACTGGCTTTGCTCTGATTGTCCTTATATGCATGCTTTTTTACTTTCTCCATCAGCTCCCCCACCCCCCTACAGTTGTTACCTTTTTGTTTCACTTGGCCCTCCCCTTTAGATTATAAGCTCTAACAAGCAAGGACCTCTGGTCCTTCTTGTATTGAATTGTATTGTAATTGTTCTGTCTCCCTCCATTTTGTAAAGCATTGGTGCTAAATGAAACCTGTATAATAATAATAATTTTTATGGGTCGGTGACTCAGAAAGCATTACATCCAGAGAATTAGCATAGCAGACAACTTTAGCAAAAATTCTGTAATGACAGCCCCCTGTTTCTCTCAGGAAATGTTTACTTTAAAGTGTTACAAAACCCACAACAGTAAAATCAGCCTGTATATGCAGTGAAGCATGCTGGTTATACTCACTGTGGAAACTAAGGGGTTAATCCTCTGCATTGTGTACAAAGGCTGTTTGATCCTGACTTCTCTTCCCCTCCTCTTGTTGAAATGACCACCTGATACAGAGTGAATCCGTAGTCACATGCACATGTTCAGTTTAGTGTGTATTGCTAGAGAGTTTTTTTTTTCTTGGGAGAGTGCATGTGATCCGCACAGGGCCAATCAGCACTGTCCAGACAGAGGGTCAGGGTTTTCACATCCTCCTAGAGCAAAAGAAAAACTCCTCCTACAAGTTTTAACCAGTGCTCTGTTGAAGTCACAAGACTGCTCTAACTGCTGATGAGAAAAAGTATTTAGCAGTTATATTTACTAAAATAATTGCATTTCCATGTTCTTTTTACTGTGGGAGACCAGATATAATGAATACAGGGTCCTGGGTTTAAAATCACTTTAATGTAAGTAGAACATTGTTCTGGCCACAGGTTCCTGTTAAAATGAATGTTTACAAACACAAGGACCTGAGCTGTCTGCGGTGCTGATTCTGCCCACTACTTTGGTAAATGATATGGCTGCTATTTAAAAAAGATGTTCTTGGTTTAAGTACCAGCCACTGATAATGATGGGTTCCAAGCAACTAGGTACCCCTGATCCCAAAGGGTAGGGGGGGGGGGTGCTGCTGTGAGAGAAGGTTTTTGTAGTTGTGACTACTTCTTAGTGAACTGGATTACATTTCTTGGATAGAAAGTACATTGTCAGAAACAACATCCCTTTAAATTAATATTGCTGGTCTAAATGTGACTGTCATATTTGCCTTGCTTCAGTTTCTCCCATGGGGTTTGCTCTTCATTTCCCCTTCTAAGCACATGCTTTATGCTTTCACAACTCAATAAATCATGCCCAATAGATTTCAAAGGTGGAGGCAATTGTCAGTGCTCAATTGACACTCCTTTCAGAACTAGATTAAGCCTTGACAAAGCATGCAGTCATCAACACATATTCAGCAACTGACAGCATTTACGATTGTTGACCCAGGTGCCCAATGGATAAACTTTTCTTTTCTTTTTGATTAATCCATTTGTAACTTTATATATGATTGCACAATACCCAGTTTCTGACCCATTGGTTAGGCAAACGCTCAATGCTTACTGAATGCATTTGACTATTATATACAATCAGTACACCCTGAAAATAGAGCATTACTTTAAGGGTCTGTGTTTTTTCTTGATTTGTTATTTTTCCTTTTTATCACCCATCTGCTTCTGTATTTTTCAACGTCCTTCCATGTTTACATTTTGCAAGATCAATTTAATCTAGTTATTGGGGGGGAAAAAAATCTCCTCGTGTTTTTCTGTTGCTTTACGAGAATATTTATAATGTTAAATATAATCAATACAAACATTTATGAGTAGCATTGCAGATACCAGCATAAAATGATTTAAAATTATACAGGCATAAACCAGTGCAATATAAATTACCATCTGCATGCTGTTTCCCAGAATTCCCACATGCTGAAAAAGTCAGTATGAATCATTAAAGTTTTTTGGGAAGATCATTTCCCAGACCATTTCTGAGATGTAGCACATTCAGAAATATATTATAGTCATTAGTGGATTACAAATTACTTTAAAGTTAAGAATATTGACATCTGTGAGTGAAAATCCATTTATGTCCTAGGCATATCCTCCCTGATGGCCTTAAATGAATCCAGTTTCTTGAGAAATCTTTCTAGAATATAAAACTGATTTGTAGTGTTCTTAGTGGTTTATGGTGGTCACTTATAGTGGGCATGTTATCCGGTAAGTGGCTTTGTCTAATAGTCATTCTAACTTTTTTCTCAGTCTATTTAACATGACAGATCTATCCTAACCTCTACAGATTCAGTTTAAGAGAATAAGCTAAAAATATCCATTATTGCTAAAATGAATATAGTGGGATTTTAAAACTTCATATATTATTTAAACAGCCCTATCTGTCTGGGAACATTTTGTAGAATAATTTTAAAAAAATAGTAATAACTTCCAATATCAACATTCTGTTCCTGAAAACAGGAAGTTATAAAAAAAACTGTGACTGTTGACCATGCATTGAAGACCTTTGTCTTTTTTATTGACTTGATGAACAATAGCTACATTTTAGCAAAGTAATTTATACTTCTAAATTGTGTCAATCCAGGCAGCTACATAAACTGAGCATAATGCAGCTGGGCCAAAAAATATAAAAGTAAAAAGCATATATAATCCTAATCACTAAAAAGTCATATAAGCTTTAACATGTTAACCTACTTGCAAAATTCATTTTCAAAATGTTAAATCTTAAAATTTCATTAAAATAATACCTGTTCTCTAAGAGCAGTCTTATTGTCAAGCAGGTGACCTGCATGAGATTTATTTCACTTTTCTGCCCCCGGGGCTTTCTTCTTGTCACTATTTTCACTTTTGACAGGTGACATTGTTCCATCCTGATGATTGAGACTCCCCTCCTGACCTTTTTTTCTTTTTTTGGTGGATATTTTTGATATAGTACCCATAGTTAGCTATGCAATGTTCCTACTGTTTATCTCTCTTTTCCTTTTCTTTTTTCCTTCTACTCTTGAGGAACCCACCTCAGCTCTCAGCTGCCTTAACCCCAAAGCTAAACCTGCAGCTCCCGACACTTGGGATGTCATCCAACATGAACAATGTCAGTGGGCTTAATGAAAAACAAGTAATGCAACTACCTATACTGTAATTCTTCATCACAATGATTAAGCCACTTTCTTGAAATGCAAAAATCCTGAACTCCAATACTAAGGATGACCATGGATAACTGATTTTTTTTTTCCAACCAGTCAGCGGGCTGATTGAAAAAAAAAAATGAACGGATTCCTCCATCCACTCAAGCAAGGTGGATAGAGGAATCATCTCTGCTGAGACATTGTATTCTGACAGCGAAGATTCTCTGCTGCCAGAATACACTGATCAGTGACTGCAAGATTCCAAGACTCCTTTTGGAGTAACCACGCGTGAATCTAAATTTGGCTAATTCAGCAGGGAATTTTGATCCATATATTGCCAACTTAAGAGACACTTAACCCTTTGAGCATACAGACAGTCCAGTGCTGACATATTTGTCCAGGAGGCCCGCATAGACAAGAGCTTAATAACATTTACCTCTATATATTTCTCCAAAATATACCATGCTTCTAACTTAGAGAAAAAGGCAGGTTTTACAATTTAAATTAAGTCAAGATCCCTATTCCAACAGTCTAGTTTCTTCACTGATAAACAAGGTCACTATCTGTATGTGGCAAGCCACTGAAATCACTCTTTGCAAATTATTCATACACAATACCAACTAAATTGCTTTTTTAACAAAATTATACAAATGCCTCTTCTCATTAAATGATAGATATCTAATTATTAGTGGGGACTTTATTCTTTTATACTCCTGGTGCTTAGACAAGCTTACTATGAATAAAAAAGGGCATCTTCCCCCCACCTACATTGAAAAAAAATCTCTGTTATCCTGGAAACTCTCCAGAAAATATGGTCTCTTCAATACCTGTTGAACAGGCCACTCTACCAAAATGCAAAATACATTTTACTCTCATCCTCAACAAATCATACCCACTTTCTTAGTTTCTTTGTTAATAGCCTAAACATATGCTCAGAATCACACTTTCTCCCCATCTCTTGGTCTGACCACACACCCATAACTCTCACTGTGGAGTTTTAATCCCATTTATTAAAGTATATCAGTTGTAACTGAACAAATTCTTGCTTAAACATGAACTATCCAAACAGGGGTGTATCATGAAATCAGTGGACTCATGTGCAAGATCAAAAGTGGGCCCTAGGCAGTGATAAAGGGAAAAAAATGTTGAAAAGTGAGTGTGGTTTAAAGTGCACAACAATGGGTGTGGCTTAAAAGAGGTGTGGTTAAATAGTGTCTGAGATAATAGGGAGATTAAGGGAATGTACAGTGTGGAGTGTAAGGCGGTGGGTAGTATGTACAGGGAGAGGAGTGCGGAGTGTATGGCGGTGGGTAGTATGTGCAGGATTGTGTCAGTAGGGCAGTGGATGGTGTCAGTAGTTCTTTATTTTTTATTTTATTATTTATTATTTAATGTTTTATTATTTTTATCATTTTTTTTCAAAATGCTTTTGGGTGGCCATTGAATGATGTCAGTAGAGCAATGGAGTGGCTGTCAGAATTTTTTTATTTTTATTATTTATTTTTTTAATTATTTTTTACAATTTACTTTTGTATTATTATTTTCACAATGATTTTGTGGGGGCAGTGAACAGTGTCAGTAGGGAGTGAACAGGGAGCACTAGTATATGTTGGGCTGTCATTACATTGGGATGAATAAACAGAATCTGTACTCCCTTATATCATGCGTCCCTATCACAGTCCCCCTTACATCTGATGTCCCCACATGGGAACAACTACTATCATAGGCTGATGACACAAAACTACACTTCTTTGGCTGCACTTATGAATGCTATTGCTGGAGAACAAAATAGGAAAGAGGAGAAGAGGAGGGATAGAGATTTGGGGGAAGGAAAGAAATGGAGGAAAGAAGGAAGGAAGGCAAGGAAGGGGATTCAGGAAGGAAGGAAGAAAGGGGATGGAGGAAGGAAGGGAAGGAAGAAAGGGGATGGAGGAAGGAAGGGAAGGAAGAAAGGGGATGGAGGAAGGAAGGGAAGGAAAAAAGGAGATGGAGGACAGGAAGAGAAGGAAGGAAGGGAGGGAATGGATGGAAGAAGGAAGGAAGGAAGGAAAAAAGGGAGGAAGGGAGGGAGGAAGGAAAGAAGGAGGGAAGGAAGGAAGCAAGGAAGGAACAAATGGAGGAAGAAAGGAAGACAATGGAGGAAGGAAGGAAGGAAGGATAAAAAGGGAGGGAGGGAGGGAGGGAGGGAGGAATGAAAAAAGGAAGGAAGGAAGAAAGGGGAGGAAGGATGGAGGAAAGGGGAAAGAGGGAAGGAAAGAAGGAAGGAAGGAAGGAAGGACTCGGATGGTTCCCGGCTTACTGGCACATTCAGAAGCATCACACAGCTGCCAGCTGATCTGTACACAATTTCCTGCCCACACATCATCCTCTTCTCAGAAGCTGCACAGACTAGAGTGTGGGTGGGGAAAGGGGGAGGCAGAGAGATCTGGGCTTTCTACTCTGCCATTGTTGTGGAGGATGGGGGGAGGGGCATGTCACTGTCAGAGAAGAAGGGGCACCAGAGACCTGGGGAGCCTAAGGAGCACACGGGAGGGCCCAGAAGGGAAACTGATGCACATTCACGGATGATCGATGCAGCAGTGGGGACCGTTACAAGGAACAATCTCCATGTAAGGCTTTCAATGAAGGAGCTGGAAACTGATTCTCCTTCTCTCCCTCCTGCGGCTTTCAGCTGATTCATAGAAGGCCATACAGGGAGATCGTGCATGTAACTGTCCCTCTGCTGCACTGATCATTCCCGACTTTGTTCCTGATACATCTAATCCATGGGTGCAGGGTGTTCACAGCACAGTGGCCCCCCAACCCTCACGGCCTGTGTGCAGTGAACACCCTGCACCCTTGGATGATACGCCACTGTATCCAAATAAGAACTGAATGTTACTCCACAACACTATTTTAAATTACTTTTTTGCCTCGAAAACCAAATAGTCTGTAATCTTAAAATGCTTTTTTAACTGCTCTTAAAAAAATTTAACGAAAATGAATTACTGGAGACTAAACTTCAACACTTATAATCATAACTGCAGATTTCTTCCTCACTAACTTCACCTAAAGAGATTGTCAAAAACTAGGGCAAACCTTAAATAAGGGACGTTGTTAAACATAAAAAAACACTATTTGAACACCTTCCTTAACCCCCATAAAGCCCTGATATTATTTGGCTTACTTTTAGGCTGCAAAATAAGCAACTACAAGAAACAGGGGCACTCCCACTCAGTATGCCCCAATCCATCATTCAACTCTCATCCACCTACTTTCCATATATTGTACATGGAAATCTACTTCTCTCAAATACCTGGCAGTGAAACTAACCCCTACCTACAACTCTTGATATAAAGAACACTTCCTGCCATTATACATAGACATCAGAAATCTACTGTCCATGTGAAAGACCTACCACATCTCCTTGGATTCAGGGATTATAGATTTTACTTATTTTTGCATTGGTGAAGGACTAGTGATACTGTGAATTGTAGACTTTTTTGTTGCTTTTGATTAAGGTTTTCCGCTGCATTTTTGAATGATAAAACTGTATATGATGTGGCAAAAAGCACTATTGATATTTAGCAGCAATTTAATTTCAGATATTTTTGGTTGCACAGTGCTGTTTGTATATACCAATATTTGATTTTTTTTAAGGATGCTTCATTTTCCTCTGACTACCAATATGTACCATGACAGCTAAGTCCTCCCCAGCTCCACCCATTAATCTATCCATCTATCGATCTGCAATGTGCTGAACCTGAGTGCCTGGCAAACAACATATAGTTCAACAATGATGGCCTTTGTGGTAGATTATCCTATTTGTCCTACTAATAACTGTGTCCCCTACCACCCCACGATCCTTACCAGGGTAGTTGATCACCTGGTATCTAGGGGAGGTAGCCTGCTCCAGCACTCCCAGCTATTTACCTCTGGCGCCTGCACCTCCATATCACCACCCTCCTCTATAGCACATGATGAGTAAGGTCTCATGCCCAAACTGCCTTGACTTCATTCTCTCTTGCTGTTACTGACCCCTTGCTTGGTTATAGACTACTCTCTTTGAATGTTGCCTGCACTAACAGAACACAAACCAATTTTATTAGAAACCATAATGTTATCGCCTAACCCTCTAAACCCTAACTTTAACTTAACTTTGAATGTAATCCCTAAAAAACACCTTGCCCTCCTTATTAGGCTCTGTAACTATCAGCATCCAAAGCTACATCTTCTGTTCCAATATGCCAGCACTGAATACTACTGATTAGGCCGTGAAAACAACAGTGATTAAAAAGTGCCATAATCCATAGTAACAGGTTTTAGTTTACTGTTGCACAGTTTATTATATACAACCTCTGATTCATTACTATAGATTATTGCAGTTTCTGCATTATCATTGAGTAAGCCTGCAAATATCCTAATACATAGCCATTTATCTTACTATGTCCTGTCCAGTAGAGATATCAATGTGTCACATTAGTTTTAGGCTACAACAGCCCAAAAGCCTGTCTGGGACAGGAGTTTTCTTGAGTGCTTTCTGGGCATTAGTAGTCACTGTAATTAGATAAAACAGTTCATAAGCCTGTAATGACTTTCACTGCTAATTTCCTTAGCTGAAAGGGAATAATTTTAACCTTCTGAAGCTTAAAAAGTGAAAGGTAAATGAGGAAAAAACATTAAATGCACTTAAGTTTAGAATGACTGTTTCTATCCGCACGCAGCTCTTACTGATAGAAATCCCCCTCTAACTATATTACCCACTACTTCTACTATCGTTATAATTGCACCAATAAGATTTTATTAGCTACAATGGGTTAAAATAAGTCTGGGATAAATGCATATTGGATTAGGCAAGCTGCCAAGTAGGCTGCCACCAAAGATGCATTCATCCGAATACAGAATGACCTCCAGGCGGACAGGACACTCAGTGCCATGCTAACGACTCATTGACATTTGTCTGAGTTATCGCGAGTGATTCATTTTCTCCTGCCACAGCTGCCCTCAAGTTGGTTGTTTTAAATTATTTGGTTATAATTGTAATAGGCTTTTTATCCTGAGGAGAAAGAAATTAAAAGCAGTGATCAGTTCTGAAGGCAGCAGCTGTTCCTCTATGATGGGAGTGCAGACACCAGTCATACGTTTCTGCACACAACTGATTTATTGTTATGCAGCAGGAACATATATTAGGAGTTGCCATGCAGATAATATTATTCTTTATAAAGAGCCTTTTCTATCAATTCGGCCATAACAGACAGTAGACACCACATTAATAATAAATAAACTCAAACACAGTTTTGTCAGGTTACATGAATTACATAATGTACATGTTCCATTCAAAAGAGACCCAGCAGGGATTTTCATCGAAAGGACCTACAAAGCACATGGATATCTCTTGGTATAGAAGAAAGGGTTTTTACCAGTGAAATCACAACATGATTTCAGAATTGCTAGCCACATAATAGGAAGATTATTTAAACAAGTGATAACTGGACATTGCTTGCACTAAGTATGTACAGATACAGGATAAGTTAAAAATTAGACAACTTTGAAAAATAAAACTAAAATGGCTTAAAGGAAATCTAAATAGTAAAGAGGCTGCCATTGCTCACCTCCTTTTAAAATGCTAGTTCCCTGGCTATCTCACAACAAGCATGCACATTAGAAGGTAAGAGTGCAGTCAGAAAAGCACAACAGACAGTCCATTAGTATTTTTTAGCAAAAGGGTGAAGTTATTGCAGCCTCCATGCTTAAAGTGTTACTAAACCCACAACAGTAAACTCAGTCTGTATATGCAGTAAAGCATGCTTTTTATACTCACTGTAGAATCTAAGGGGTTAATCCTCCACATTATTAAAAAGGATGTTTGAACCTGTCTTCTCTGATCACCCCCTTCTTCTACTTTCCCAAATCCATCTGCTGATAGAACAGAGCCTTGGAGGCAAGTTGCACATGCTCAGTTTGGTGTGTATTGCTAAAGAGTTTTTTTTTCTTGGGAGAGTGCATGTGATCAGCAAAGGGCCCATCAGCACTATCCAGACAGAGGGTCAGGGGTCCTGCAGCCTCATAGGACAATAAGGGGAGAATGAAAACTTGTCCTGTAAACTTTAACCAGTGCTCTGCTGGACACTGATAAAAGTCACAAGACTGCTCTAACTGCTGATGAGAAAAGGTATCTAGTTTATATTTACTAAAATAATTGCATTTCCATGTTTTGTGTACTGTGGGAGACCAGATAAAGTGAATGCAAGATTTTGGGTTTAGTAATACTTTAATTACAAGTTTCTATTAGGACCCCCATGTATGTAATGGTGTTAATTTACTGAAAGAGCAGATAATGTTTATTTAGTTTACTGATTTAATAGTTAGTGGCTAATTGTACAAAAGTCGATCAGTAGATCAACACCTGTACAACCAGCCTGCCCACACATGGATTGAAGTGCAGCCAGACTCCGCTGAACCAACCAAATGTTAAACGAGTATGGCCGCCCATAGCCACTTTTGGTAAGATAGAGCTCCCCAGACTCTCAGATGTGTTCCCCACCCCCCACCCCTTCCTTGCTCTGCATGATTGACTGTATCTGACAGTGCTAGTGTATGCACTGTGTAGGATAGGAAAGAGAATAGGCAGCAATGGCATGGGCTGACATCAGCCTCATTCACACCAGTACTGACACTCCTACATGGTGAGACTCTGTTATTGACTGTACTAGTTTGCTGGGAGAATAAAAAGCACTTTCAGTATGAAAGAACAGACTGTTGGTAATGAGGTGGACATGGTTGACCTCATGCTGATCATGATCATCAACCTGGATCTTAATAAGATTACCAGCATATTTAGGTTGTAAGGCCCCTCTCGGGTCAGTGTTTGGAGTAGCCTCAGAATTGCATGTCTAAGGGCATTGTATACAACACAGGCCAATTAAGTTGTACATGTAGGGCAACAATGGACCTCTATTTCTATAATATTCCCCCATCCTTTAAATAAGCTTTACAGGCTTCCAAGTCTGATCCCCTCTTCCCACCTTCCTTCAATTCCTTCTACATTGACATATCCATGTCTATAGATCAGGGGTCTCCAAACTATGGCCCTCCAGCTTTTGAAGTACTACAAGTCCCATCATGCTTCTGCCTCTGGGAATCTTGCCTGTGGCTGTCAGAGTCTTGCAACGCCTCATGGGACTTGCTGTTCCTCAACACCTGGAGGGCCATAGTTTGGAGACCCCTGCTATAGATGAATTACACAACACAGGATGATCAAGATGGTGCTTAGATAGTGCCTGTAGGGCAGAACACAATCCTACGTATGAAAACCTTTATTTGAACAAAATCTTACATTTTGTTGGAAAAGGTCTGTCATCCTACATGTCCAAAACCAATAAGAGTTTAGTAGAGAACCATAGTTCATATTACTAAAACAATATTTCCTTTTCTTTTCAAAATAGGTAAAAAAAAAATAAAAATGATATAAGGCAAGAAATCAGTCAAACAAAATCATTCACATTTATTTTAATGTAATTTGTTCCAACAAATAACAGATTGACAAAATGGAAAAATATTTGACAAGTAAGTCACAGTGTTACATGAAGGACCTGATTATTCTTTTCCAAAGAAGCAGACTACTTGGGTCCTTTTTTCATTCAACATTTCCCTAATACACATATTCAGTGTATATGCAATTTACTCCTTACTCCATGTATGCTGTGTTAGCCCAACAGACAGAAAACAGGTGTATATTGGCAACAATTTTCCAACACATCTTATCTCCAGTGAACATTGTGGTGCCATTTCTTTCCTCTTCGTACATGGTGAGTTTATCATACAGATGTGAATGAATGATATTTTGTAGCAAATGGTAAGGGCAACTTTAAAATATAAACCCAATCACCAAATGCTCATATAATATTACCACAATAATGTAATTTCAAGTTATTCTTCAATATTTCTACAGCTTTCATTAGAATATTGCATGGTGAAGGTCCCTTGCTATTGGGTGACAGCGTTGTCACATGCTCTATTTGTCCAGATTATAAATGCTTGAGCTGCCACTTATTGCACAGGCATGTTCCACTGTTGTCACCATCCACAAAAAAGCACGTGGTGCCATTTCACAAGAGCATGTGAGCAGCTGAGTGCAGTTCTGGCAGATCAAGAGGTATATTTCTGTACTTGCAAGGTCTGTAAAGGGAAAGAACACAGGGAAATGTGTATGTATTGTCGAGATGCATAGCATAGGTTTATTTCTCTTTTTAGCCCTAACATATGCTTTTAAATCAATGCTGCACAATGCTTACACTTTACTGCATGAAAACAGACAAGTACGAAGAAGCCCTCAAGGTTATTATCCCAAGGTTGCAGTTGGCTTTAACCAATGAACTATCCAAAGCATCTAGCATTCTCTCTCCCTATATGGGAACCTTTAGTAACAAATCTGCATCCCCTTTAGGAACAAGTCTGCATCCAGCCCTGGGACTTCTATCATATACCATTTGAACATACTATGCCAAGCACAGAGAGATAGTGAGCCTCAATATATAACAAAGAACACATTTTCTCAATGTAAAATGATCATTTATATAATCAGACAGGAAGTAGCAGCCCTCTTCCCTTCTGCTAAGCTTTATTAATCTCATCTTTCCTCTGTCCCCAGAGGCTACTCTGGTTTAGAAGATGGAATACCAGCACATTAAGTATGTTGAAAAATCAAAGGACCCTAATGGAAGCAATAAGTCATTGAGAGAGAGAGTGGATTGTTCATCTGCTGAGTGGACCAGGAAGATACAACACAAATGTATTTCCAAATAGAATTTTAGACTGGCAACATGTAAGACGAGCATGATCTATACTTATCTTTGCGCAAGTTCAAATAAAACTCATTTGTTTTAGTCTTATCATGAACAGAAAAAGAATAACAATCTATGTAAATGTAAATGTCGCCAAGCTTCTGTTCAATAGTCTTTGTGACAAACATGTTGCTGCTGTTACAGCCTGAACCTCCCAGGTGATAAAACACTGTTTGCTGCTTGGTGCTAAAAGCGGTGCCATGTACTTGTGTTCCCTAACAATAAGAACAGTGTGATAACAATACTTAATAATTAGACAATTAATGCCTTTTGTTTGCATAGAATGCCTTAGGTGTTAGGCTCTTGCCTCAGATCTTCTTTTGTTCCTATCACTTTCAAAAAGCTTTGGCTGCCCAGAGGAAAAGCTAAACTGCATAAATCGTTGATTGCATTTCTGCTATTGAACAGATTAACCAAATCCTTAGAAGCGTTTGGAAAATCAATATTCTTATCCCTCTAAGGTATATCTATCCATCTAAGTCTCACAATATAACTAAAATAAAGGTGTTATTTTAAGTTCAAATAGTAATATGCATAAGTCAAACTAATCTTGCTTATATTATACCTAGCGGTAATCAGCTTTTCCAGAAATGTATTTAATAGCAAGCCTGCCAAATACAGCAAGACTTCTGAAGTGCTGTGACTAGTCCTCTACCAGTGTTTTAAGATCATCTACAGCAGGGGTCTTGAATTAACATTTACGGAGGTTCGGCCATCAAAATTTCCCTTCAGCAGAGGTCTGAATCTCGTTAGCGATATAACACATCACAGTCCAGGTACATTATGATCTTTAGCGTACCTTTCATACTGTAGTCCCCTCTACATCACAGTCCCCTCATTAACCACTTTCCATCTGGCCCATGTACATAAATGGCCGGATGGGAGCAGTGTCGAAGCGGTTGGCCGTTTATAAATGGCCCCCGCATTTACGACCTGTGCGCACTCCCTGGGAGCGCCTCTAACACAACATAGCACCCCTAACACAACACAGCTCCCCTAACACAGCACACCTAACATAACACAGTGCCCCTAAAACACACAGCACCCTTAACACAACACAGCGCCCCTAACACAGCACAGCACCCCTAACACAACACAGTGCCCCTAACACAGCATCCCTAAAATAACACAGCGCCCCTAACACAACACAGCGCCCCTAACACAGCACACCTAACATAACACAGTGCCCCTAAAACACACAGCACCCCTAACACAACACAGCGCCCCTAACACAACACAGTGCCCCTAACACAGCATCCCTAACATAACACAGTGCCCCTGAAACACACAGCACCCCTAACACAACACAGCACCCCTAACACAACACAGTGCCCCTAACACAACACAGCACCCCTAACACAACACAGCGCCCCTAACACAACACAGCACCCCTAAAACCCACAGCACACCTAACACAACACAGCGCCCCTAATAACACAGTGCCCTTCAACACAACACAGCGCTCCTTTTAATGCAAGCCTTCCCTTGATACCTTAATCAGGGCAGAGACACTAATCCTTCTGGGGCATTCTCTCCTGGGCCTCTGGCCTACCACCAGTGTCATCCTCATGGTGGACTAGGTGTGGGGGGCGGGAGCTGCCTAGGTTGTTGTGTTGGCAAGTGGGTGACTGCCTGGCTTGCTGGTGTGAGGAGACTCCCGTTTTCTGTCTTGAGCTGCAGAGAACGGAGGTCTTTGCATGTTGACTGGCTGAGAGGTCACCAGCTCCTGCCCCTTTGTCCCGATCTGCAGCTCCTCACACCCTGCCCGCTGTGGGATGGCATCGGTGGCTGGGAGGGGGGGCCCGAGAGAGGGCACCCGGCGGTGGCTGCTGCGTGGCTGTGGTCCAGATGGGACTGTCCCTTGGTCTGGTTCTGGACCACGGTCCGCCATTTAGTGACCACTGATCTACAACAATTAGGCAGTGTACATACTAACACCAATGTGCTTATTATTGCACTCAGAGATATTCCATAATGTTTGACAACCTCTGTCACCATCCTTGGAAAGGTAAGGTACCCTTTAAAGGCAAACTGTAAGTTATTTAAATTACTTTGAGTGGGTTTGCATATTTTTAAACTGGTCATTTATATATTTTTCTACTAATTATTTGGAATCTTTATTATACAAATAAATATTTAGTACAGTATGCACCCATGGTGTGTGATTCACAGAGCGTTCTGGATTTTCGAAATAGCACAGCAGCAGAAATTCTTTGGAGACATGCAAATGGAGGGGGACAGGGGATGAGCCACTCTGCTGAATCATTTAGTTGTATGCATTCTTTGGAACCTAAACTGCTGAAATGTGCGATCAATAAGCAGTTTTCAGAAATTATATGTAAGATTTCTCTGGAGCTCTTGCTCTTGCTATATAGGTAAATATGTGAAAAAATACATGATATATATATATATATATATATATATATATATATATACACACAATATTGCCAAAAGTATTGGGACACACCTCCAAATCATTGGATTCAGGTCCAAATCATTGGTTCCAATGACCTCCGTGGCCACAGGTGTATAAAATCAAGCACCTAAGTATGCAGACTGCTTCTACAAAATTTTTGTGAAAGAATGGGCCGCTCTCAGGAGCTCAGTGAATTCAAGCGTGGTACCGTGATAGGTTGCCACCTGTGCAAAAAGTCCCTCCGTGAAATTTCCTTGCTACTAAATATTCCACAGTCAACTGTTAGTGTATTATAACAAAGTGGAAGCAAAGGAACACAACAGCAACTCAGCCACGAAGTGGTAGGCCACATAAAATGAGAGAGCGGAGTTAATAGCTAAAGACCTCCAAACTTTGTGTGGCCTTCAGATTAGCACAGCAACAGTTCATAGAGAGCTTCATGGAATGGGTTTCCATGGTCGAGCAGCTGCATCCAAGCCTTACATCACCAAGTGCAATGCAAAGCGTGGGATGCAGTGGTGTAAAGGATGCTGCCACTGGACTCCAGAGCAGTGGAGACATTCTCTGGAGTGATGAATCACACTTCTGTGTCTGGAAATCCGATGGATGTGTCTGAGTTTGATGGTTGCCAGGAGAATGAAACTTGCCTGACTGCAGTGTGCCGAGTGTAAAGTTTGGTGGAGGGTGGATTATGGTAAGGGGTTGTTTTTCAGGGGTTGGGCTTTGCCCCTTAGTCCCAGTGAAGAGAACTCTTAAGGCGTCAGCATACCAAGACATTTTGAACAATTTCATGCTCTCAACATGACTGTGCATCAGTGCACAAAGCAAGGTCCATAAAGACATGGATGAGCAAGTTTGGGGTGGAGAAACCTGATTGGCCTGCACAGAGTCCTGACCTCAACGTGACAGAACAACTTTGGGATGAATTAGAGCAGAGACTGCAGGCCTCTTCGTCCGGCATCAGTACTTTACCTCACAAATGTGGTTCTGAAAGAATGGTCAAACATTCCTATAGACACACTTCTAAACCTTGTGGACAGCCTTCCCAGAGGAGTTTATTTATTTCAGGTACTTATACAACACCGTCAATTTACGCAGCGCTTTACACATATATATTGTACATTCACATCAGTCCGTAACCCTCAAGGGGTGTACAATCTAAGGTCCCTAACTCACATTCATACATACACATACTAGGGACAATTTAGACAGGATCCAATTAACTTACCAGCATGTCTTTGGAGTGTGGGAGGAAATCGGAGTACCCGGAGGAAACCCACACAGGCAGAACATGCAAACTCTAGGCAGGTGGTGCCGTGGCTGGGATTCGAACCGACGACCCTATTGCCAGGCGGAAGTCCTAACCATTTAGCCACTGTTTTGCCCATGTTGAAGCTGTTATAGCTGCAAAGGGTGGGCCAACCCAATATTGAACCCTACTGACTAAGACTGGGATGCCATTAAAGCTCATGTGCATATAAAGGCAGGCGTCCCAATACTTTTGGCAATATAGTGTATATATATATATATATATATATATATATACATATGTCTCAGAGGGAGCCTGTTCGGGATTTACACCTCTCCAATGCTCCTCACATGCACATATATGTTTTTTGATCCATGGTCCAGTTCAGTTTTTTCTCCCCTCGGGCAATGTAGACTCACCTGGAACCTGCAGTCAGTGCTCGCACTCCTGGGGAACAGACCAGTTATGTCTGAGAGAGCTGCAAGGCTGTTGTAAGCTCTAAAACTGCATTTGTGGAGTCTGACAAGCATTGGGCTTGTATCAAATCTTGTATTTGTGTAGTGAGTGCCAGGACATGGCTAGGATTTGGTTTTGTAGTGCTTTCCTTGTTTACTGTACAGCTCCTGTAAATAGACTGTTAATAGCACCAAAAAACACTGCACAGTTTGTCACTACCTCACTGGACTGGTTCCTATGCCAAAAAATGTGCTCACCGCAGGGAGCTTTTGTACCTGCTACCTATCCCCAGCTCACAATATATAAACTATATATATATATATATATATATATATATATATATATATATATATATATAAAGCATGTACTATTTCATAATCATTTAACTAAAAAGTAAAGACATATTTATTTCTGCATTTATTTTAGTCCTGAATATAATAAAGCAATTTATACAAGACGTTGCACATTCCCTTTAAAGCAGACTTAAAGGCTAATTTAAATCTACTCTAAAGTACATATCTATTACCAGCTCTACAGTAAGAACTTTGCAGCAGCTGATCCTTGAAGAGGCTGAAACACATAGCGGTGAGTCAGGTCACATGTAAGATATTAATAGAAAACAAGCAGAGGGAACTAGGCAATGTCAGTGCCGGAATACAGATCTCACCTTCTGAAATAGTTCATTTAACCACACCCTATAGCTACCTGTGAAGACTAGCAGTCAGAAGGTTGCTAATAAGAATTTAATTGGTCCTTATATCAGATAAGATTAGAGGATGAAGAGGGTTTTAAACACAGTAGATTAGGTATACATTTCCCTTTTGCATGCTAGTCATATCAAAATTGAGGAGGTTACTAAAGGTACGAAAATTCTCGTACGACAGAATACAAATTCAGACGTGATGTAATGTATTGTATTGTATTCTTTCATTTCTGAGCATTTGCAGTCTTGGTCACTTGATTTTTTTCAGACGAATGCTGTACTGATTAAATGAAAATCATTTGTTCTGGTATCATACGAGATATATTTTCATGCTTGTCCCTAGAGATAATTTTGCACAAACTGTCGTGAACTCTCAAAGCCTGCTAAAGATCAGATTATCAGACGATCGCTATTTTTTATTTTCTCATCATGTGTACTAGGCTTTAGAACCACATTAACCATGAATACACAGCAGTCAAATTTGTATTTGATGTCTTTCCACATCCCAGATGTATACTGGTACATTAACCCCTTGGCGCAAGGTTTCAGAAGTCGGGAGGAGGGGTGGGGTTTTAGGGTCATGTGACCGCCGTGATTCACCGTCACAGCAGTCACATGATCAGGAAAGGTCCCAATCGAAAGAGGAGATCGGGACCTTTCCGTGAGTACTGGACATGTGTGCTGGGAGCGCGCAGGACACGCGCTCTCAGCATATAGGTTTTTCATAATTGCACACAAATGTGCGGCCGCTTGGTGTCTATGCCCAGACGCTGGGAGGCCGCACATTTGTGTGCAGCCGGCGTGAAGAGGTTAAACTATATGTAAACCCTCCCCTTGTAAAACAACCCATTCAGTTTAGAATAGAAAAGAAAGGTAAAACATTTGTGTTTAGATAAAAATAAACCATTATAAATATCTTCTGTTCTCAGCTGGGGCTGAGCTGGAGGAGGAGGAACAGAAGTACACTGGTCTTTCCAGTGAATGGCTGTGCGGGGTGGGCATGTCAGAAAAGGTTTGATCATTGGAGGAGAGCACACTGAGTTCCCAGCACAGCTAGACAAATGACCCTGCTATGCTCTCATGCCTAGCGTGGTCAGCTCTTTATTGGAGGGGGGGGATGGCAGGGACGCCACGTATTTCATGCCCTCGCTGTATATTAGTAATGTACTCACATTACTTTTTTAAAAATGGCTTCCCTAAAAGGCACATCCATGTCTTGGACACACCCACCACTCTCCCAGGTTGTTTTCATGCCTGAGACTAGTAAACCTTGATATAGCATGGGAGTGCAATGTACCTTTGGAGATCAACTGGCTGACAGTTGCAGGATATTTGTCCTTTGATCATCACTTGTAACAATCATGCTGGCCATGCACTAGTCAAAAAATAATTAAAACTCATCTTCGAATAACAAACACTTGGTCGTGAGAGCAAACAATATTGCCATCATGTAATGACCAAATTTCGAACAATAAGCCTGGGTTCACATGCATGCGGTGCAGTATATCGCATGTGATTCGCACATGAACCGCACTGCATTCCTGTGCAAATCCCATGCGATTTGTGTGCGGTGCAATTGGAGCCATACATTTTGTATGGCTCTAATCGCACCGCACACGCACCAAAAATGTGCAGGACCCTTTTTTGGGTCCGCACTAGAATCGGATTGCATGAGTATTCACACCTTTGCGATCCGATTCTACACATCGGACTGTGTTTTGTGGACTGCTTTGAGGGTGTTGTTAACTTAACATGCACACCTGCAGAGGTTTGCATGAATGGTGCAATTCTGATGCGATGCGGAATACGTACTGAAAATGCTGCGAATTCCGCACCGCATCAGTGTGAACCAGGGCTAAATGGGTCAAGGGATATAAATGAATCAGTTTTTTGTTTGTTTTGTACAACCGTTTGATTTTTATCGGATGAGAAACACATTACCTTTCAAGTTATCATCTTTACGACAGACCTCTTCCTTTGGTTTTTTGGCTCGAAAAAGTAAAAACTGATTTTCTATTTGTGCCCAGTAACTGGACAAAAAATTAGTGAGCTGTCAAAAGGATGAATTTTTGAACAATTTCTCTCTCATGTAGTGTATGGCCGCCATAAGGCAACCATTGGGATGATCAAGTGTTCATTGGAAGGTAAACATTACAAGAAGAATAAATAACGTAAAGTGCAGCGCTCAAAGAAATATAAATATTAATAAATCACAGTAGTATATACTGATAAAATGAGTGGCCACACGGAGTTAAGGGAAGGGTACCCTTTCTTTGCAAATCTTGATCCACCTACACCAACGGAGTACACACAAAAAAAGTTCACTCTGCAACATTCTCTGATCTAGAGATTTTCTAAAGAATTATTTGGACAGTTGGTCATTATTTTATCTATTGGGCCAAGAAGTGAGCTGAGACCAGAAATTATTTCACTAATTTAGGAAGCACCTTAAAGCTCAGGAAGAGAATGGGATGTTTCTGCATCATCCACCTGGCTCAGGACTGCACCCAATCAGTAGGAAGAGGCATCAGTGGAGCCTGTGGATTCATGGGGCACCTTTCTGTAAGCAAACAGCAGTGAGCTGTTCCCTTCAAGGTAGGGCTGTGCTTGATTGCTGTTTGATGGAAAGTTCTGCTGGAGTCATCCCTTAACTCTGTGTGAGGCCAGTGGTGTTATTCCCATACTGTGAGCATCACGGTGGACGAGCCGAACCTGTGGAGGAGCTTTTTAATTATAATGTGCATTTCATATGCGCTTCTGGTGAGTGCATTCAAGAGATGATATTTATCACAGAGTCACCTTTCACCTTTTATCACGGATACATTGTGGTCTATTTATCGAAATTTTTTGCTTTGATTAGTTTATTTATATTGGACATTTCACCACTGTCACTATTACAGTGTTGTTTGACCACTTTTTTGTGTTTTTCAGCACAACACTTTTTAACATTCATTATGATTCACCTTAGAGCTACTTTTAGAGCGTTTCACTTATAATACTTTTCTCTGCATACTTTCACCATTGTCACTCATTTTGTCAGTATAGCCACTGACTCCACCTCCCCTGCATCACTCTCCTATGGAGGTCTCATCTGGACCCACTCACCCAGACCCAACGGTCGAAAAGGTAGTGGGGTTGGTCTGCTCCTGTCACCACTGAGCACCTTCCGAGTCCTCCCAAACCCCCCCTCTCTATCCTTCTCCTCCTTTGAAGCCCACTACATCCGACTTTTCTCTCCAACCCTCCTGAGGATTGCTGGGATCTACCTGCCTCCTGGACCCGTATCCCGCTTCCTTGATGACTTTTCCACCTGGCTACCCTTCTTTCTCTCTTCCGAGCTACCCACCAACATGCTTGGAGATTTCAACATCCCTGTCAACATCAATAACCCGGCTACATCTCAACTCCTCCACTTATCCTCCTCTTTTGCACTCACTCAGTGCATACAATCCACCACCCACTCTGACGGGAACATCCTGGACCTCCTCTTCTGCCATCTCTGCTCCCCCCACAACCTCACAAACACCCCCTTCCCTCTCTCTGACCACAACCTCATCACCTTCTCTGTCTCCTCGTCCTCAAATGCCTACCCCCCCCAACTGTCAAACTATTACCAGCCGGACCCTCCGCAACCTGAACCCTGCCCCCTTCCACTCCGCAGCTGATCAACTTTACGACAGCATCCTTCCCCTGTCCTGCCCTGACCTGGCCACGACTGCCTATAACAACTCGCTGTCATCAGCTCTAGACTCGCTAGCACCTTTAACCACACGAAGCATCAGACCCCGCTTGCTCCAGCCCTGGCAGACTGATCATACCAAAACTCTCAAATGACGCAGTCGTGCTCTGGAGCGACTATGGCGCAAAACCAGGTCCCAACTAGCATTCACCCACTACATATCTGCCTTCCACAGCTACACCTCCTCCCTCCTTGCTGCCAAACAAACCTACTTTCTGACCCTCATCAATACCCTCTCCTCCAATCCTTGCCGACTCTTCTCCACTTTCAACTCTCTCCGCCCCCACCTCCAACCAGTACCTCACTCACTGCCCTCGAGATTGCCAATCACTTCAAAATAAGATTGACACTATTCGCAGGGACATCGCTGCTGCTCAGACCTCCACCCCACCTACCTCCTCTCACACAGCAACCCCCTCAACACCCCTTCCTCTTGGCCTCACCACTGTTCAGACCTCCACCCCATCTAACATCCATCTAACCCCATTGAACATCCCTCACACTGTAGCCCCCTCAAAACTCCAGTCCTTCAACCCCACCACCACTGAGGAGGTTATCAGGGTCTTCTCTGAAGCCCGCCTCACCACCTGCCCCCTCAACCCTGTCCCCTCACAACTCCTACGATCTCCCTCCTCCTCCATCCTACGCTCCCCCACCCACATCTTTAATCTCTCCCTCTCTTCTGGCGCATTCCCCTCCCCTCTGAAGCACGCACACATCACTCCCATACTTAAAAAGCCCTCCCTGGACCCCACCGACCCGAACAACCTTAGACCCATCTCCCTGCTGCCATTTACAACCAAACTCCTTGAGCGCTTAGTCTATACTCGCCTAAGCTCCCACCTCAACAACAACAACCTCCTTGACCCCCTTACAGTCCGGCTTCCATCCCCTACACTCCACCGAAACCGCCCTACTCAAACTCACAACGACCTGCTAACCGCCAAAGCTAATGGCCACTACTCAGTGCTCCTACTCCTCGACCTCTCCGCGGCGTTCAACACAGTCGACCACCCCCTCCTCCTCAAGAAACTACACTCCCTTGGCCTCAGAGACTCTGCTCTCTCCTGGCTCTCATCCTACCTAGCTCAACGCTCCTTCAGCGTTACCTATAACACTACCACCTCCCCCCCAATCCCCCTCTCTGTTGGGGTCCCTCAAGGCTCTGTCCTCGGGCCCCTTCTCTTCTCCATCTACACCTCCTCCCTTGGCCAACTGATACACTCTCACGGCTTCAACTACCACCTCTATGCCGATGACACGCAAATCTATCTCTCAACCCCTCGCCTCACCCCTTCAGTCTCCGCCAGAATCACCAGCCTACTGAACGACATATCAGATTGGTTGTCGCTCCACTTCCTTAAACTGAACCTCTCCAAAACCGAGCTTCTAGTCTTCCCCCAAGCCCGCACCCCCCCCCCCCCCCCACTGACTTCTCCATCACGTCCAACCATGCCACCATCAAGCCCACCCTGCAAGCCAGAGTACTTGGTGTCATACTAGACTCCAATCTATCCTTCCAGCCCCAAGTCCAATCGCTAACAAACTCATGCAGACTCCACCTCCGCAACATCGCCAAAATACGCCCATTCCTAACCCGCGAAACTACTAAGCAGCTCATCCACTCCCTCATCATATCACGACTCGATTACTGCAACTCCCTCCTCACTGGCTTGTCTCACAACAGGCTATCCCCACTTCAGTCGATCCTGAATACGGCGGCCAGACTCATCCACCTTATCAACCGCTCCGTTTCCGCCACCCCCCTCTGCCAATCCCTCCACTGGCTTCCGATTGCCCAACAGATCAAATTCAAATTGCTAACACTGACGTACAAAGCTGTCCATAATTCTGCCCCAAACTACATCACCGACCTAATATCCAAATACCACCCAAAACGCACTCTCCGCTCCTCACAAGACATCCTTCTCTCTAGTTCCCTGATCTCCTCCTCCCATGCCCACCTCCAGGACTTCTCCAGGGCATCACCCATCCTCTGGAACTTCCTACCCCAATCCATCAGACTATCACCTACTCTCCTCTCCTTTAGGCGCACCCTAAAAACCCACCTCTTCAGGAAAGCCTACCCCACCCTCTGCTAACTGCCGATCTCCTCCACTCTTCCTACCACTCCATCCTCCACAGCTTTTCCTCCTGTACCACTATGCCCTCCCTCCTAGATTGTAAGCTCCAAGGCGCAGGACCCTCGAACCCCTCGTGTATCGCACTGCATTGTTATTGTACTGTCTCATGTATTGTCCCCCATTGTAATGTACAGCGCCGAGCGAACTGTTGGCGCCATATAAATACTGTATAATAATAATAATCCTACTGTGATTTACTAATATTTCTATTTCTATGAGCGCTGCTCTTTACGTTATTTATGCTTTTGAGGATATAGAGGGCTGTCCTTTCGTGCAAGCTGCTTTTGTCCCTCCGTGTGCCCACTACCTATCTTTACTTTTATCACAAGAAGAATGTCTGAGATATTGGAAAATCTCTTAGAAAACAGCTTCCAATCATTTCCTTTTTTAAGGAGAAAATGGAACGTGTATTTATTCTTGCCACACATACATGTCATCCAGGTCAGGAAGAAGAACATCCTATGTACTGGTGTTTCTGTAATGCTAGAAGGGGAACAAGATATCACAGTGAGGTACAGTATCTACCCATCTATGATGTTCTTTTATCATGGTAAATGACCGCTGCTCAGTTATCTGGCATTCTCAGAGGAGACAGTTCTCCTCTGAATGCCTGTTCATGAAGCAGTGTAGATCGCTTTTTCTAATTATTATATTATTATAAAGGATTTATATAGCGCCAACAGTTTGCTCAGCACTTTACAATATAACGGGAGACAATACAGCAACAATACAGTTCAATACAAGAGGGAAAGGAGGGCCCTGCTTCTCGGTGCTTACAATCTAGGAGGGAGGGGCTAGTGGTACAAAAGGTAGTAACTGTGGGGGATGGACTGGTAGGAAGAGTAGAAGATTCCATTATTAGCTGACGGCAGGATAGGCTTGCCTGAAAAGATAGGTTTTCAGAGATTGCCTAAAAGTGAGCAGAGTAGGCGATAGTCTGATAAATTGGGGTAGAGGATTTCAGAGGATGGGGGAAGCTCTGGAGAAGTCCTGGAGATGAGCATGGGAGGAGGAGACAAGGGAGCTAGAGAGCAGGAGGTCATGCGAGGAGCGGAGAGTACAGTTTGGGTGATATTTGGAGACAAGATCGGTGATGTAATTTGGGGCAGAGTTATAAATGGCTTTATATGTTATTGTTAATGTTTTGAATTTTATCCGTTGGGCAATGGGAAGCCAGTGGAGGGATTGGCAGAGAGGGGTGGCTGATACAGAGAGGGCTGGCTGATCCTAATGAGAACAGAAGCGATCTACAAACGCTTTGAATGCTTGAAAATGGCTGCTGTTACTGTAATCTCGCAAGATTACAGTAAGAGATCAGGCAAATACTCAGTTTACTAAGCAGCGGTAAATTACCACTGCTTTGTTTGCGGTCTCTTCAATTGTCCACCTCTGGGCTGGGGAACCTGGCGGGAGAATTTTTACACAGATCACCAGCGAAGGGCTGACATCGCTCCTTTAACACTGGCCGTCTGTGTACTGAGATGATCAGCGGAGAACATGTTCTCCACTGATCATCTCTGTTTCCTAAACCACTAATGATCTGAGATCAAACAGTCCTCAGGATCGCCGCTGATTTCAGTTTCATAAAAGGACACCTCTGTCCAACGTTGGCTTATAGAAGCACAAACAATAAATTGGCTGCTGAGAAGTATAGTCAAATGAGCAGTAGAACTAGACGACAGAGCATGTCAATGTCTTGGCAGGATCCAGGATCACTTCTAATCTTTGATATTCTACAGAAGTCTTAATTATTTCAGCATTCCCACCTATTACATATTTTCTTCATTGAAAATGTGTGGGATACACACTTACACATTCAAAAAAGGTGATTAATCTATGCACAGTTAAGAATATCATCCAAAACACAATGCATCAAGAGTTTCAGATGACTGATTTTATAAATCCTTGATATAAAGTAATAGACTGATTTGAATTGCGCAATATATTTCAATATTAAAAATAATTCAGTAGACAGAAGAGTTTAATAAGCGCATATTTTTTTCTTCTAGCAATGAAAGGTCAGTAACTCAGTTGTCATTCATGGATGTTGGAAATTAGACTCTGAGGCACTTCTGCAATATTCTCATTAATTAAATTGAAAGCTAGTAATTTGTCTTCTATTTTGTTTCGGTTACAGCAACTTAATACCTACAGCCACATTATTAGACTTCTAAATCACCCAATATCCAAGAACAAAGGTAAACAAACATTCTGGCATTCAGCTGACCATGTAAAGTAAGGAAAAGATAAATGCAATTAAACATTTTTTATGCAGATTCTAAAAAGCATACTGAACATAATATAGAGAAAATGGAAAACAAACACAGAAAATGACATGGCTATTGCATGGTGTACTTTCAGGCAAAAAATATCAAAGTAAATGAAGTCTTGCGTTATTGTGACTGATGATAAGATTTGTGTAAAATGTGGATGTCTCACACAAAGGATATTTTACACAGCAAACCTGAAGGACAGCAACTGCTGAAGAATGAAATTTTGAAAGGTTAAAATCAAATAATTTATATGTTTATCTCAGGGGAATAACTGAATAGAGCCCTAATGTACATTGGAAATTTAAAAGGTGCCAGTGAACTCTGCATAATCAGTTAACATTGAAAATAAAACACTCCGGTACATGCAGAAAACATATCATACTTGTTCAGTACTATGTACAGAATGTTTTAGCAAAACAAGATAAAAAACATGTTCAGTACATCTCTCCAGTACATGCACACTCCCCTATGTTTTGGTGTTTAACAATGCAAAGGTGATCCTGAGAGAAATCTATTTAACCTATAACATCCTGTACATTCTGTCTCTGCTGCACCGGAATCCCAAGCAATGTTATTATCCCTGCCTAGGTCACCTCTGGACTACAGAGCACCTCCCCCTATGGTTTGGAGATGAAGAGATGGAGAAGTGGTTCTGTCAGTAGTGAGCAGCCTTGGGTGACAGTGCTGATCCTCAATGGATACAGTACAATGAAAGAGTGTTGTCACCCTAGGCCACAGGTGTCAAACTGGCAGCCCTCCAGCTGTTGTCAAACTACAAGTCCCATGAGGCATTGCAAGGCTGACAGTTGCAAGCATGACTCCCAAAGGCAGAGGCATGATGGGACTTGTAGTTTAGCAACAGCTGGAGGGCTGCCAGTTTGGCACCCCTGCCCCAGGTGGAAAATTAAGAGAAAAAAAGCTTAACAAAAAAAATTAAATACAATCACATCTAAAGCCTTGTATACATGGTCTCATAACTGACTTCTGTTGAACAGGCATACTGGAAAACCAGCATCCGATCAGTTCTTGCAGCCAATGGCTGGGAGCACTGATCAGTGTGTTCTGGTGGGGGGGAGGAGTCCCCCTGTCAGAATCCAACAGCACAGCAGAAGAGATCGCAGCACCAACATCTCTTGTGTTGGTACAGTGATCTGTCTTTTTTTTTTTTGCTCAGTCTGCTGGGTTGAACAAAATGCTGAGTGTGTGTACCCAACTTAATGTCTGGTGAGATGCAATGGGGGTTATTTAATAAAACTGAAGAGTGCAAAATTGGGTGCAGCTCTGCATAGAACCCAATCAGCTTCCAGGTTTTATTGTCAAAGCTTAATTGAACAAGCTGAAGTTAGAAGCTGATTGGCTACTTTGCACAGCTACACCAGATTCCGAGTGCACCTTTTTAGTAAATCTCCCCCAATATGTTACTTTTTTGTTCTTGAGTTTCCAAAAACTTTAAGTTTTTCATTTAACAGTAATATACTGCACCAGACCATCCTAGTCCCTTCTATTTGTAATCTAGTGATCCTGAATAGTGTTGGGCTAAATGTTTGAGTGGAACCAAAGTTCCACTCGAACATTGACCGTTCGTGTTTTCACTGAACACACAAACAGTACAGGCGTTCAGCGGGCTGTTCGCCTGCCGCGCCCCACAATGCACTGCGCCCTGACAGTTCAGGTGCAATAGTTTGGCCAGTCACAACACAGGATGATGTCACAAGGGGTGGGAACCCCGGGTGGGAACCCCGCCCCCTTGTGACGTCATAACAGTATTTAAGAACTGTCATCGCTTCGCAGCTGTCAGACAGCGGGAGCCAGCTTCATGAGCGGAATGTTTTTTTTTCTTTTTTAGAATAGTGACAGCGGCAGCAGGCATCGTGATTGACATTAGATTTATTTTGGAGGACATTTTTTCAACTTTTATTTTTAAAAAAGGACTCCTGTCTTTTTTTACACTACATTTTTTTTTGTGAATGGGTAGCGGTACCATGTACCCCATATTCATTCATATGGGGGGGGGGCTGAAATCTGGGGGTCCCCTTGTTAAAGAGGGCTTCCAGATTCCGATAAGCCCCCCACCTGCAGACCCCCACTACTACAGCCCAGGGTTGTGGGGAGGAGGTCCATGTCCCCATCAACATGGGGACAAGGTGCCCTAAAGTACCCCCCCATGTTGAGGGCATGTGGCCTGGTATGGTTCAGGATCAATAGTGGGGTGCTCGCTTGCCCCCCCTTTCCTGACCTGCCAGGCTGCATGTTCGAATAAGGGTGTCGGATAAGGGTATGGATTTTGAGGGGGATCCCACACAATTTTTTAAAAAATGTTGGTGTGGGGGTTCCCCTCAAAATCCCTGCCAGATCCAGATGGCATAGATGGGAGGGGGGACCCTACGTCATTTTTTTTTAAAAATTTTAATTGTCGGGAAATGCCGTCATTTCTTTTTACATTCAGCTGTCAGCAGGGAACCCTGCTGACAGCTGAAGTTTGCAGTTGAACATTCTATAGGTTCGAATGTTTGACCGTGAACTGAACAGTGGGGTGTTTGGCCCATCACTAATCCTGAAACACATCTGCTTGTGGTATTAGAACATCCAAGTGTTTTGCTGCCCCTATCCTGGAACACATAGGTTTATAATGATGGGATGCCTTTTGCAATATCTTTACAGAAAACCTACAGAAAACATAATGCACAAACAAATTATAGTACTAAATTAGCAATCAGTCAGAATCAAACCTTCCTTGGTTTGTACACTAATTGAAGTATATGAAGTAGTGTATGTCTGGAGCTATAGAGAATTGCAGAAAATACAGATTAAGGGCAAATTGAGTGATGTTTTTATTTCAGGGCAGCTGCAGTGTTTTCTTGACAGTGTCAAGGACTGCTTTTGATATACAGGCCTTTTTTAATCTGCAAATGTGTTTAAAAAAGTACATTTTGTTTAAATTAAGAAGGGAAAGGTTTCATAAAACACATTTTAAAATTAAAAATAGTTAGCAATTTAAAAGATGCTTTTACTTATTTAAATTGCATTTTCTTTAGCACGTAGCAAAATGACTACTCTAAGAAATATCTACATAATGAAAGATTAACCAGTTCCCGCTGGAGGTATGCATATATACAGCTTCTCGGCGGCTGGGCTTTAATGCTGAGATGCGAAACATACAGTATGTGTTCGTATGTAAACATTTTTCTGTGCTGAGAGCATGCTCCCAGCACAGTAACCAGTGGGTACCGGAAAACTCCTGATGCATACTTGTGATTGGGATCTTTCTGATCATGTGACCGCTGTGACTGTCAATCGCAGCGGTCACATGATCGGAATGCCACCTTTGCCTCCTGACATTTAGAACCTCTTAAAGGGCCATGAGGTGGTGGTGGTAAGGGGTTAACACTCAGAAATGTATGCAATACAAGTGTCATCTTTAACTTTTCCATGTGTAGTGAAGTTGATTGAAATTATTTTTATATACAAGCAAATGTACTAACAATAGTAAAAAGAAAAATATACACACAAACAAGTTTTGGGCCTCTTCTCAACATTTTCTGTTGCAAAGAAATGCTGAGGTTATCCCTGCAGTGATGTAATAAAGAAAAACTCATATAGAACCTGCCATTCCTATACACCTGGGACACATTTGTATCGCTTTTCCATGTGCATGAATAAAAATCACTTTGCAAATGCTTTTTGTGGCCAAAGTTTATTCATCCAGAAAGATTCCCCCCCGTAACATGCTACAATAACAGATTATTTCCACCAACGTGAATCCCGAGTGACATCTCCTCAACGTGGAGGTATAATTAATAGAACATTAAACATACTCTGTCTCCCATGCATGCTAGGTGGATAATATTAATGTGAAAAGAAGCCAAATAACACCTGGAGCCATGCAACAGATAGAAACAATGGCATATTTGCTGGGTCAAGTGTATTTTATTCCCTGTTACAATTTCTATTTTTATGGCAATACCATTTTTTCCAGTCAGTCATGTTTTATAATGAAAAATCATTCCAGAGAAAAGAGACTATTCAGAGTTGAAGAATGGTATAAATCCACCCGATTGCTGTGAAAGGGAATGTATATTGGTTTTGTACAGATTTTCTTTACTTCTTTATCCTCAGGACAAAGAATAACAGTTAATAGACAGGAAATATAACGTATAATGTTTTGTATTTTGTATTTAACTTTAGGCTCATTTTCTCAAGTTTTTCAATTTCTTTACAGCCTGTTGTTTACAGTGCTCAATAGCAAATGTCAGCAAATCAACCCTTCCCAGAGAATGTTTTAATAAGGAAAAAAAAGTTTTCATTTGGAACTAGTAAATGAAAGGAGGAGATTATAAATCAGCAGTCTTTGGAAAAGTCAATGGATCAAACACAACAAGGCTTTCTTTTCATGAAAATTGTCTTGCAACAATGATTTTTTTAGACAATGAAACATAACAAAACTGAACAAAATGCATTTTTTCTTTTTTGGAGCAGCATTAGTTTAAAAATAAATAATGTTAAAAAGTGTGCATTTTATTCTGTAATTTGCCCTGTTTAATATTAAACTAAAATTATGATTCTTGTACAAAGTATTGCAAAGATATTCACAAATTAATTACTGTGTGCTTTTTTTTTTTCAATGTGATGATGATGCCCCCCTCCCCCGCTGCCTTCCACGGCCTTCTCAGACAGTCCCGTGCCATCGGGGGGGAACCTGAGAATACAGCTGGTGTTTCTGCCAGCTGACCATAGAGCTGATTGGAGACCAGAATGGTGCCAATCATCTCTATAGTCTAAGAAATCAGAAGCTATGAGTATTTCATCACTTCAGTTTCGCAGGATATAAACAGCTCCATTTGTAAATTGGGAAAGCATCTGATCACACCGATCTTGGTTTGATTAGATAATGTAAGGGCAGAGGAGATATCTAGAGTCTGATAGAACCCAGATTTCTCAAAAAAGAATATATGACAATGCCCATTGAAGTTATAGGGGATATTTGCATTCCCTGTGACAGCATTAAAAGTGATTAAAAAAAATGAAAGGGACACTGTAAAAATAATTTAAAAAATCAAAATAACTTAAAAAAAAAGCACCCTTGCCCCCCCCCCCCGGTTGTGGACACACCTGTGTGCACAAGCATTGACCCTGTGCCGGTATGTAAATAGCCGTTGCACCATGCATATGAGGTATCACCGTGAATGTTAGATCCAGGGCAGTAATTCTTACACTAGACCTCCTCTGTAAATCTAAAGTGGTAGCTTGTAAAGGATTTAAAACGTTGCCTATGAATATTAAAAACATATGCAGTTTGTCGCCATTGCACGGGGCATGCGCAGTTTTTTAGCATGTCATGTTTGGTATCTATTTACTTGGCATACCATTATCTTTTATATTGTACTAAATAATTGGCCAATATATTGTGTTTTCGTGCATTAAAAGTAAAAAAGGTTTTTTTTTTAAATTGCTTTTGAAAATTCGCTGTGCGAGTAAGAAAACCTAAAACAATTTTACTAATTGATCAACACTTTTCATCCATCAATCAAACTAAAAATGGAATACTCAAACACACACCTCAACTTCTTAGACACCACAGTATACAGTCAGGTCCATAAATATTGGGACATGGACACAATTCTAACATTTTTGGCTCTATATACCACCACAATGGATTTGAAATGAAACGAACAAGATGTGCTTTAACTGCAGACTGTCAGCTTTAATTTGAGGGTATTTACATCCAAATCAGGTGAACGGTGTAGGAATTACAACAGTTTGCATATGTGCCTCCCACTTGTTAAGGGACCAAAAGTAATAGGACAGAATAATAATCATAAATCAAACTTTCCCTTTTTAATAATTGGTTGCAAATCCTTTGCAGTCAATTATAGCCTGAAGTCTGGAATGCATAGACATCACCAGACGCTGGGTTTCATCCCTGGTGATGCTCTGCCAGGCCTCTACTGCAATTGTCTTCAGTTCCTGCTTGTTCTTGGGGCATTTTTCCTTCAGTTTTGTCTTCAGCAAGTGAAATGCATGCTCAATCGGATTCAGGTCAGGGGATTGACTTGGCCATTGCATAACATTCCACTTCTTTCCCTTAAAAAACTCTTTGGTTGCTTTTGCAGTATGCTTTGGGTCATTGTCCATCTGCACTGTGAAGCGGTGTCCAATGAGTTCTGAAGCATTTGGCTGAATATGAGCAGATAATATTGCCCGAAACACTTCACAATTCATCCGGCTGCTTTTGTCAGCAGGCACATCATCAATAAATACAAGAGAAGCAGTTCCATTGGCAGCCATACATGCCCACGCCATGACACTACCACCACCATGCTTCACTGATGAGGTGGTATGCTTAGGATCATGAGCAGTTCCTTTCCTTCTCCATACTCTTCTCTTCCCATCACTCTGGTACAAGTTGATCTTGGTCTCATCTGTCCATAGGATGTTGTTCCAGAACTGTGAAGGCTTTTTTAGATGTCGTTTGGCAAACTCTAATCTGGCCTTCCTGTTTTGAGGCTCACCAATGGTTTACATCTTGTGGTGAACCCTCTGTATTCACTCTGATGAAGTCTTCTCTTGATTGTTGACTTTGACACACATACACCTACCTCCTGGAGAGTGTTCTTGATCTGGCCAACTGTTGTGAAGGGTGTTTTCTTCAACAGGGAAAGAATTCTTCGGTCATCCACCACAGTTGTTTTGCGTGGTCTTCCGGGTCTTTTGGTGTTGCTGAGCTCACCGGTGCGTTCCTTCTTTTTAAGAATGTTCCAAACAGTTGTTTTGGCCATGCCTAATGTTTTTGCTATCTCTCTGATGGGCTTGTTTTGATTTTTCAGCCTAATGATGGCTTGCTTCACTGATAGTGACAGCTCTTTGGATCTCATCTTGAGAGTTGACAGCAACAGATTCCAAATGCAAATCGCACACTTGAAATGAACTCTGGACCTTTTATCTGCTCATTGTAATTGGGATAATGAGGGAATCACACACACCTGCCCATGGAACAGCTGAGAAGCCAATTGTCCCATTACTTTTGGTCCCTTAAGACGTGGGAGGCACATATGCAAACTGTTGTAATTCCTACACCGTTCACCTGATTTGGATGTAAATACCCTCAAATTAAAGCTGACAGTCTGCAGTTAAAGCACATTTTGTTCATTTAATTTCAAATCCATTGTGGTGGTGTATAGAGCCAAAAATGTTAGAATTGTGTCCATGTCCCAATATTTATGGGCCTGACTGTACATCAGGAATGATACGCTTCACACCTCAATATACAGAAAACCCACTGACAGATGCAACTACCTCCACAGTTCTAGCTTCCACCCCCAACACACGAAACGTGCCATCATACACAGTCAGGCCATTAGATACCACTGAATATGTTCTGACCCAAGAGACAGAAATAACCATCTCGGGACACTAGCAGACACCTTCCATAAGAAAGGTTACAAGGACAAAACTATCAGCACCAGCATAAACACAGCCTTGAGAACCTGAAGAGAAAATCTACTTCAGTACAAAGAGAAAAAAACAAACAACCGTGTACCTCTAGTAACCATATACAACCCAGCACTAGAAGGGATAAGAAAAATAATCAAAGATTTACAACCCATCATAACAGGGGATGGAACTCTGAAAGAAATAACCAGCAACCCCCAATACTGGCCTTCAGACAACCCCCCCAACCTCAGAAATAAACTAATCAGTAGGAAACTTCCTTCAGATTATGAGGTCACAAATAATGGAAGCAAACCCTGCAATAAAAAAATCTGCAAACCAGGGGCGGACTGACAACTCATGGAGCCCCCGAGCATTAGGGGTTCATGGGACCTTGCCCAGACTCAAAAAAGTCTACGAAAAAGGTACCAGGGGCATCTCATGGGGCCCCCTACTGACCCCGGGCCCTCGGGCAGTGCCCGAGTTTCCAAATGGTCAGTCCGCCCCTGCTGCAAACTGTGAAACCAAATCAATCCATCAAAAAGTGTCAGACACTCAAAAGGGATCTTCAATATCGCCGGATCATAGAGCTGCACCTCCAGTAATGTTGTGTACCTTATCCAGTGCAGAAAGTGTAGCAAAGGATCTTATGTTGGTGAAACAGGACAGAAGTTGCAAACAAGGATGAATGTGCACAGACATACCATCAAGGAACATAAAGAAGATGACCTTTGCACACCTGTAGGACACCATTTCGCACAACCAGACCACATTATGGAAGACCTCAATGTTTTAGTTCTTAAAGGAAATTTCAAATCCATTCAAGAAAGAAAAACTTTTTAACTAAGAATGATAATTCTATTTGACATAAGAGATAACGGCCTTAATTTGGACATGGGATTCCTCAATCATTATCCAACAGTTTTATGACTCCCTCTGTGAGTGTTGTTCTCCCCCCCCCCCCCAGTCTTTGCTTTTGCTTTGCTGTGTCTTATCTCAAGGCTAACCCTAGGCTTGTGTTTCTTTCTGTTTTTTTTTTCTCATCCCCCACACCTCTTCTAACATTCTGCTAAAACTTTGTAATAGTACTGCTTGGACCTTGAAGAAGGGGACATACCCCGAAAGCTTGTCCTCAAAATTGCATGTTAGTGCAAATAAAAAAAGTATCACGTCATTACTCAATTACTATGTGACAAAAAATTGCAGCACCCACCATTTTATTCACTAGGGTGTTTGCTTTAAAAATATATATAATGTTTGGGGGTTTAAATTAATTTCCTGGCAAAAAATACAGATTTTTTTCATGTGAACAAAAAGTGTCAGAAATGGCTTGATCTTCAGGTGGTTAGAAGAGTGAATGATGTGTGGCATAAACTTCTAATACTGGGCATAAAATGCCCTCAACCCCCAAATTGACCCTTTTTTGGAAAGTAGACACCTCAAACTATTTTCTGAGAGGCATATTGAATCAATAGAAGAATTTATTTTTTTTACCACAAGTTTTTGGAAAATGACAATTTTTGTTTTCTTTACACAAAATTGTCACTTAAATGATTTATTGCTCACACATGCCATGGATATATGTGGAATTACTCCCCAAAATACATTTTGCTACTTCTCATGAGTGTGGGGGGTAGCACATATGAGAGACGTTTTGTCAGTCTAGCCAAGTGCAGGATCCCAAAATCCAAAATCAGCAAGAAAGGTGCACACAGTCATTTCAGACTCAGATGCTGAATGACACAACTGCAGGAAAATACACATAACAAAAATACAATCAAGCTCAGATCTTAGGCAAGAGAGACTATAAACAGATATAGTTAACCATTACAATACCAATAATAAGTCTCCTTACTCTATACGTTAAAAAAATGTGAACAGCGCTTAGGTGTACATAAATATTAAATGGAAAGAGCTGCAAGTATACTATGAGATAGTAATACAGTAAAAACATGCGGCACTAATTTCAATGTCTATATTAATCATAAATACAGTGACTGATGGGGAAATTACATATTACATATTTCCTTATTAATGTTGCCTTCACAAATATCTAATAACCTTAAATGACTTCAGGCCATAGGAATGTGATTGTAAACTGACTATTTGGACAAGCCAAGCCAGCCCATTAACCTGCTTTCAGGAATGTGTTATCTTTCTTAGAAGATCATCATGTTGTTTGCAAGGGGGGTTGGTCATTCCCTACTAGAGTTGGGCTTGATGTTTGAGTCGAACATAAGTTGCAATGCTTTGGCCAATCCCAGTGTATGATGACATCACAAGGGGGCACGGTCACCCAGTTGACATCACCGGGGTGGCCCCGCCCCTTAGATATTTAAGAACTGTTAGGCTAGTGCAGCTGTCAGAATGTGGGAGCCAGCGTCGAGAGTGGAACAGTTTTTCTTTTTTCTGTTTTTGGTTCGGTGGTGGCAGCAGGCATTGTGATTGATGTTGTATCTACTTCGTGGGAGATTTTTTTATTTTGTTTTTAATAAAGGACTTGTCAAAGACTGTTTGCTGTCATTTTTTACACTACACTTTTTTTTTGTGAATGAGTATACCGCATACTCATTCACATAGGGAGGCTGGGATCTGGGGGCCCCCTTGTTAAAGGGGGCTTCCAGATTTCAATAAGATCCTACGCCTGCAGACCACCACAACCATGGGCCACGGTTGTGGAGAAAAGGTCTTTGTCCTGATCAACATGGGGACAAGGTGCTTTCGGGGGGAGCCCCCTGTCCCAAAACACCCTCCCATGTTGAGGGCATGGTTCAGTAGAGGGGGTGGGCGCTCGCTTGTCCCTCCCTTTCCTGACCTTCCGGGCTGCATGCTCGGATAAGTGTCTGGTATGGATTTGGGGGGGAGCCATGCCATTTTTTTTTACATTTTGCCATGGGGTTCCCCTCAATGTCCATACCAGACCTGAAGGGCTTGGTATGAATTGGGGGGTGACCCCACGCAATTTTTTAAAAACATTTTTAATTGCCAGAAATTCTTTTGACATTCAGCTGTCAGCTGGGAACCTCGCTGACAGCTGAAACAAAGAATGTTTTCACTACTAAAATACCGCATGACTTAAAAATATAACTCATGCGGTATTTTAGTAGCTGAGAGGTATCTCACCGCATACTCGGATGTGGTAAGATACCGCTTAGTGAAATGCCCTGGTTTGAAGTTCACGGTTGAACTTTCATTAGGTTCGAATGTTTGGCCCATCACTATTCCCTACATTCAAGTCCTATATTACCACAGCCATAACTTGTAGTGCTCAGTCTCATCTTCAGAGCTTGCAATCCTGCATGCATCTGTGATCACTTGTGCTACGCTGCGCATGCAGATGGGACTCCGCGGTAGAAACAGCATCTTTAGTTATATTTTCTTTATCTGTATCTGTCATTACTTTTAATAAATGTTATAAATATCTGTGTGCTCTTTCTTTGCACATATTGAATACAATTCGAAAACCATAACAAAACAAGTGATCAAATGTAATTAAGGCAAAAAAAAAAATTTCATATACAGTACAATATATGTATATGCAATGCAAAAATTATTAGAAAGCCCCAATGTGAAAATAAAAACATAAATGTTAAAAAAAAAAGCGAAAAAGTGTGATTCACAAATGTAAAGACTAAAGATGAAGATGATAACACCATGCAGGCTCACCAGATAGTCATTTCCCTCTGATTTACCCTCAGTTCACATCTGTGCGGGTGGTGCCGCTGAGGGACCCGCACAATTGCCTACTTCTGCCCCACCCACAGAGAGGAATGCGGGACCTGCAGGCGTGTGCCATTAATTCTAATGGCACGCCGCCTGCACTGGAAATCGCAACCGTACTGGGAACTTCGGTTCAAATGAATGGGCTCTCGTGCCCGCGCAAATCGTGGCCTGTACGACTGCACAGATGTGAACCAGGGCTAAAGAAAGGTCATAAAACGCATCAGTATTATAATCTCATGGGGGGGGGTCTCCTCTTATATGTTCCATGCATCTTTAATTTCTGGCTGTTCAAGTCTCTTCTAGACCGTGATAGTTTTCTCTAAGAACGATTTCAATTGTCGTTGTGTCACCTAAGCAAAACACTTCGTTACATTAACAAAGCAATTCTCTGTTTCCATGGAATAAATTCCTGTGCTGCATTAGGACTGTACACATCATAAACCGTTGATTCTTCAACATGGTAGTTCTGAAAGAGCCTTTCTGTTCATAAATAGTAATGTTTTGCCCAAGAAGCTGACCTACAGGTGAATTTCTCTCCAGGGAAGATTTGAAAGCAAAAAAAAAATTTTTACTAAGAAGCTGTAGGAGAATGTTTTGATATTTTTGTATCAAGCACAATACAGCCTTTATGCATTTACCTCAGATAAATACATACTATTTAAAGCGGAGTTCCAGCTTAAAAAAAAAAAATAGAAGTCAGGAGCTACAAAAAATTGTAGCTGCTGACTTTTAAAATTCAGCCACTTACCTGTCCCTCGGTCCAGAGGTGTCCTCACCATGGCTGGTTTCACCGGCCGTTTTCTCTCCCCGGTGTCGGCATCTTCAGTGTGGGCACCCGGCAGTGACAGCTTGCGGCTTCTCAGCTGGGTGCCCGCTGGGCATGCACAAGAAGTGCTGCACTTTGTGAATGGCCCTGTAGTCTTTTGGGACCTGTCATGTGTCCCAGAAGATTATGGGGAGAGAAGGGGGGGACAACTTCCGCTTTCGATCGCCTAGGCGATCGCAGTGGAAGAGGGAGCGGGTACCTGTCAAATTCGGGTACCCGCTCCCCAATATTGCCAATCTTTAATGGGGAGCGGGGTACAAAGGCTTAAAGTGGAACTTCCCCTTTTGGGTGGAGCTCCACTTTAATATATACTGTGCTGCCTTTAAATAATCAACAAGGAATGATCAAATCTACTTGAGTTCTGTGTGTGTGGGGGAAGTGGGGGGGGGGGCACCAAATCATGCTTGAAATGAGCCATTCAGCATAAAGTGCCTTAGCTTCCAGGGTGTGCATCATCAGTCCAGAGTGGTTTGAGGCCACCTTAGTAAGTCATATTCAGCTAGTGCTCACCTGGCAGAAATATACCGTATCTCCAACATCAGCTACTTGCCAGCTGTCCTATTTATGACACCCTCAATCAACATTGACCATATTGCAGAGACTACTCCCATTCTCCACCTCCTCCTCCCTCTACTCCTTCCCTTCTTCATCCTATTCCTCACCCCCTTCCTCCCCCTCTTTCTTCTCCACCTCCTCCTTCTACATACCCCTAAATCATACAAGGTAAAAACTGAAAATAGTCCCTTTTAACAATTCCTGGCCTGAACAACTGCACAGTAACGGATTCATAGACTCATTTCATCCCCCCGTTTGTCTTCATTGGTCTTTTCCTGTGAGTTAAACAATATTTACAGAGTAACATTTTTTTTGATGACGACTATTAACCACTTGCCCTCCTGAGGATTTTCCCCCGTCCTGACCAGGCCATTTTTTCCGTTATGGCGCCGATTTACTTTAACCGACAATTGCACAGTCATGCAACACAGCACCCAAATTTACGTCCTTTTTTCCCACAAATAGAGCTTTCTTTCAGTGGTATTTGATCGCGTTCACATTTTTTCATTTTTTGCGCTATAAAAAAAGACCGACAATTTTGAGAAAAATAACAATATTTTTTACTTTTTGCTATTAAACATGTCCAGTAAAAAAATTTAAAAAATCTAATTTCATCATGAATGTAGGCCAAAATGTATTCTGCTATATGTCTTTGCTAAAAAAAATCCCACTAAGTGTAAATTAATTGGTTTACAAATGGCGGTATAGATTCTGACACTGGGGGGAGCTGACTTGGTGTCACTGACATCCCCAGTGACACCAATACAGTGATCAGTGCTAATAAGAAGCAATGACACTGTACTAATGGCACTGGACAGAAAGGGGTTAACATGAGGGGCAATCAAAGGGTTAACTGTGTGCTTTGTGCCGTTTTACAATGTGTGCTGTGCTTGCATTTCACTGTAAGCTCACTGCTTTGCATGGCTGTACTGTGCACAGCCATGCAAAGCAGTGTGCCGGAGCTGACAGGGAGGAGAACTGTTCTGTTTACTAACAGTTCTCCTCCGTCAGAGATCCTCGACAATCACTGGGCACCAGTGAGTAATCACTGGCTGGGACTCAGTGATTGACAGCCACGACCACGAATGGCACCGCGGGTAGGGCGTGCTCGCGTCCCCTACCCATTAATGCAAAATCACGTGTATATACAGGTGATTTTGTGCACAGCTGCCACCCTGTAGCAGTATTTTTGCTATGGGACACAGCTGAACCGGTTAAACAAGATTTACAGAGAAACATTTTTTTTGTTATTCTATTTTTTCACAGGTAGGGACAGAAAGGCTGTAGCTAAACAGTTACAAACAAATGACCATTAAAAAAAAGTTAAGAATGTTTGATGTTTTGCGTGCACTACGTTTTCACATATTTTTTTGCTGAGGCGCTATGAAAAAAGGCAGCTGTTAAAGATACTGTCGGCAACAGCTACTTGATGCGCTCGAATCACTCCAAATTTAAAATGTTTAATCCCAAAAAAGGAAAAAGACCGCAATTAGGAAAAAGAAGCTAAGATGTTGAAGGACTAGCAATCAATACTTATAAGACTGGTGAGGAGGCGGAGCCGCGCGGCCCTGCGAAAATCGAGTGAAGGAGCGGCCGGTAAGTGTGCCGTACAGAGGTGCTGCTGCAACCACATATGCTGGCTGCAGCAGCACCATACTGGAACAGGGGTCAGCAAGTGTCATTGGTGTCAGTGGGACGAATAGTGCCCCATCATTGGGGCATTATTCCTCCCACTGACACCAACGATAGGGCAATTTTCCTCCCCCCCACTGACACCAATGATGGGGCACTATTCCTCCCCCCCCCACTGACACAAATGATGGGGCACTATTCCTCCCCCTCCCACTGACACCAATGATGGGGCACTATTCCTCCACCCCCCACTGACACCAATGATGGGATACTATTCCTCCCACTGACACCAATGTTGGGACACTATTCCTCCCACTGACACCAATGTTGGGACACTATTCCTCCCACTGACACCAATGATGGGGCACAATTCCTCCCACTGACACCAAAGATGGGGCACTATTCCCCCCACTGATACTAATGATGGGGCACTATTCCTGCCACTGATACCAATGATGGGGCACTATTCCTCCCACTGACACCAATGATGGGGTGCTATTCCTCCCACTGACACCAATGATGGGGAACGATTTGTCGCTCTGACACCAATGATGGGGCACTATTCCTCCCACTAATACCAATGATGGGGCACTATTCCTCTCACTAATACAAATGATGGGGCACTATTCCTCCCACTAATACCAATGATGGGATACTATTCCTCCCACTGACACCAATGATGGGGCACGATTCTTCCCACTGGTGTGCATTGGAAGAGGGGTAGTCTTATACGGCGAGTATAGCCCAAACACTACATTTTAACAGGAGAAGTAGGGGGTCGTCTTATATGCCCAGTCGTCTTATACGCTACGTTCTAATTTTTTCCTTTAAAATAACTAACATGTTATACTTAATACTCTGTGCAATTTCTTTGCATAGAGCAGCCCTGATCCTCCTCTTCTCAGGTCCTCTGCCGAAACTTGTTGCCCTTAACCTTTGGCGAGTGCCCCCAGAGTACTGGGGGCACACACGGGTGCTCCTTCCCAAGCCAACTCTGTGTGTCTATAAGAACACACACCGTGGCTTAATCCCGCCCCTGCTCAGCCAATGAGGAGAGACCTGGGAGAGCTGAGACTCACACACAGTGCTGGATGAAGATTGGGCTCAGGTAAGTATTGGGGGGTTGCGTGGGGGAAGCAGCACTCTGAAGGATTTCTACCATAGAATGCATAGAATGCATGAAGGTAAAAAACCTTTAACCCCTTACAACAACTTTAAGTTCACAGCACCTCCTTAGAATAGTAATTGTCTCTAATTTGGTTATATGAGATTAAGTTTCTTTTTTAAGGTAACAGCAGTGAATTTGAGCACAAATGGCTTATTTATTTTGTATTTTTTAAGAAAGTTAGTGCGCTGTCCTCCTGTGGGGTTTTTTGTAGTTTAATTACCTATGCAAAAGACTTGACTTTGGGGGTGGGGAGCTTTCAATAGGTTTTTTAGCGAAGAAGTAAGAGAAAGGCCCTTGTCCTTCTCAAAATGCCCCCCATGTTGAGGAGGTTTACTGCATTTTTAGCAAAGTGTATTTATTTATTTATTTTTTGTTTATTTATTTATTTTGAATAGCACCTTTCCCATTGGGCAGTTCCCAGCCCCCTTGTGCTTTTCTTGCCAGTTGGCTACTACCCTTAAAGATAGAGAAAACTGATTTTACAAACTTAGCTAACATTGATTGACCCCAATGGGATTCAGATTCTGCATCCAAACTGATATGATCAGTCAAACCTCCCTAAACCAAACATAGGTGTGTTAGGCTCATCCCTAAACTTGATATGTACCTTTTTTTAGTAGAAAAAAAATCAGAATGCTAACCCTCAGTCTACCATGGACCAGCCATAGCAAATTTGACATCATAATATCAATCCACTTTATGACTTCAAATAAAACCATGTACATAAGACGATATGAACTTTCCAGTAGTAGTTGCTGGTGAGTCAGTTTGGATAACGGGTGATATATAGCCCGGTGATGTTAGAAATTCTATATATAGCCCTACAGAACAGGCAGTGCACAGTCAACATCTACTTTTCTGATTCACTGCAACAAGGAAACAGGAGACTTTATACAGTAAAAAGACATGGAGTTTACCATAGATGCAGCTACAAACCTATAAACACTGCTGTAGTCGTTGCACAAAATATATTAACTCTGTATCCCAATCCCCCACTCACCAACTACTCCTTTTATTAGTCCCATTTCATATCTCAGTTCTATAAATCTGTTTCTGGTTTTAATGCTATAATGCTATGCAAGCAACACAAGACAGATGTTTGGCTGGGATGCCTTTATTGCTTCTGATGGATTTCCTGATTAAAGTCTCTTGTGTCCCGGTTTCTTCTTTAACAGTATTTGGATTGTCTGAGTTAATTTCTATTTCTGTGTCACTTTGTTGCTTATCTTCATGTGACACTGATGTGGAATTTCCCTCAGTCTGACGCGTTTGAGTTTGTTCATGAAATTTTGAACACACCGAAGTTTATCAACAATTATACTTCTACTGATGGTTACATTGCTTGTGTCTTGGAGGAGAATTCTGGATTCCTTTTGAAATTCATTGTACCCCACAAGTATACTTTCCTTTGCACGAACATCCCATTTTGTATGCTTTTCTTTTGTGATGTGCACATAAGCTTCGCTTCCAAATATTTTTAGATGGCTCAAGTTTTCACAGTTGATTTTCCTGGTAGTCGATTTTGGAGATAGCATGCAGTCATAATTACCTCCCCCCAGTATGTGGTTGGCGTATCTGCATCAAACAGCATGGTTCTTCCACTCTCACATAGAGTACGGTTCATTCTTTATGCAACCCCATTTTGTTCTGGGTTGTATGGTACAGTAGTTAAAAATATGCTGTGCTTTCTGAGAATCACCTGTGTGTTATCACCTGTATATTTATTTTATTTATTTCCATTGTCTGTTCACAATACACTCTGCATTTTGCCAAATTTGTTGCTTACTTGTTCATGTTTCTCTGGCACTTTTGTTGTGTAACAGATATAGTGTAGTATACCTTGAGTAATAATCTATAAAAGTGAGAAAGTATCTCTTCTTTCCTGGAATAAATGTTTCCATTGGATCACAAAAGTCCTGAATGAATTAAATCCAGACGTTTCTTAGCTCTGCTGTTACTCTGCTCTGGAAAGGCTTTTCCTGTCATTTTTCTTTTATACAGCTGGTGCATTTTATTGTTTGAACACATGTACTAATTTTTATTCCACTTGCATAGTTATTCTTAATTAATTTCTTTATTATGTCAGGACTTTTGTCAGCACATTTTCTGTGCCTTGTGTGAATGTATTTTGAATGTTTTTCCTCCTTGACAGTATTAACCACCTTATTGCAGTTCAGCTGATACAGATCATATGTAATTTTAGCCTTTGCAAGTAGGATAAAAAAATAACAGACTTACTGGTTGGATCATTGAATGAATATGAAGGGAAAAAAAGTCTGAAAAAAGAAAACTAAGGCTATTTTCACACTGATCCATAATAAAAAGTGGCAAAGTCTTTACTGCATTTGCGGTGTGTGTTTTACAGGACATGTGATTCAGAAAACACCAAAAACGCAACATGGGTGCATTTTTGATACAATTTTGATGCATTTTTGCAGCCTTTTCCGTTGATTTTATTAGGGAGCTGTGTTTTTGGTGCATATTGTTTACTGCACCAAACCTGAACCAAAAATGCAGCAAGCAGGAATATAAAAAACGCACCGGATCTGCAATAGATCAGTATGATCTGTTCTATAGAAATACATTGTCATATGTTTTTCTTCCTCTTGTTTTAATGTAAAAGCGGAAGAAAAACGGATCATTGTGAAAGCGGGTTAATGCAGCAACAACATCTAAGAACTGCTAGCCTACAATAAATTACATTTTTGTGTTTGGCCCTAATAGTGCTTTAAAGAAGGGTAAACCATCCTATGTCATTTTAGTTGTGGGTTTACATACAATTTAGTTCAAGTAAAGCAGTAAAATTCTCTAGATTGAGGTAAGGTAAGTGTTATTTTATCCAGAGATCTACAAATGTGAATTTCAGAATCTAGCACGCTTCTTCTCCTGCATCCCACTCTGCAAGCATTCAGGCATCAATATAATTCCTATAGACTATTACAGTATGTGTACAGTTGTATATATCTCTCCACAAAACAGAAACCTTTACAACTGGAAGTTCTCATTTAAATATATGGCATACACTTAAATATTCTATTGGCTTTCTTGGGATTTGTGTAATGATAATGAAAATAAAGAAACAATGAAAAGACAAATACAAAAGGCTTTTCTGTATCAGAGATCCTTAGCACAGCATAATTACTAAGACACATTCTGGTCATTTTTATTCCTCCTTTGAAAGATCAAAAGGTGCGTTCCTCATGTATGCTGGTGTGGGAACCGAAAGTACAGACCGTGGGCAGCACCGTTCAATCCTTCATTCACTTTGAAGTGCTATGAGAATAAAACTTAAAAGATAAACCTAACAAGCTCAGGGCAATGTTGGCAGCCAAAAGCAGCTTTAAAAAGCTCAGCTAGCTAGGGAATGAATATTTCCAAGTCTACTTGGTCAACAGTTTGATCAACAGTTTATGTTTATATATATACTAGCATCAAGAAATGTAGGTTAGGTAAATACGGCCATGTCTAGAAGACTCAACTTGGTCACGCACATTGGCAAGCTGATTATGCAATCCAAACCTGGTCATATACATTACAATCTGATTTTACAGTCTCTGTACAATCTTTTTTAGATATCCCAATAATTATGTAGTGTACAACCCTACCTAAACAATGCTTTCAATTTATACCCAATTAGGTTGTCCTATGAACGACATAGTTGTTGGTAAATGTAAAGGAATTGGTACATTTCAGTTGTAAAATGTGTCTATCCTTAAAGTGGAACTGCACTGCATGTGAGCACCACAAACCAGAAATGTTATTTAACCATTTGCCCTCCAGAGGATTAACCCCCCTTCCTGACCAGGCCATTTTCCTCCAGAAATCTTCCCAATACATAAAACCCTGGTCATAGCAAGATAGCAGTCACAGCAGAGGTATGCTCAGCAAGGAAGTCATGACTTACCTCTGCTGTGACTGCTATCTATCTATGACCAGGGTCTTATGTATTGGGAAGATTTTTGGAAGAAGGATCTCAAAATCAACATATTATATCAAATGAGTTATTCACTTACTGAGGGTAAGAGTAGGAATTGCAGTCACTGGATGAACACATGGTCACTGGGGGCATGTTTTTGAACACTTTGATGTGAGCACATTACCATTAGTTTTGTTATGTTTTGAGGATAATGCACTATGTGTAGTTTAATTTTTTTGAGGTATAAAGAGAAGGAGAGGAAGAATCTTCTGGGAGAAAAAATTGGAAATTGTTGAAAAGTATGAAGCTATCACCAGTTTATATGGAAATTTATTGAGACTTTTTGGGACTTTTCTGTTGGACATTCTTGAACGCATTTTTGATTTTGGACTTTTCTGTTGGTCACTATTGAATATATCTTGTTTATACCCCCTTCCTGCCCAGGCCAAACTTCAGCTTTCAACACTGTTGTACTTTGAATGACAATGGTGTGGTCACGCAACACTGTGCCCATATGAAATTGTTATTTTTTTCACACAAATAAAGCTTTCTTTTGGTGGTATTTAATCACCACTGGGTGTTTTATTTTTTGCGCTATAAACAAAAAAAGAGCAAAAAATTAAAAAAAAAAGTTTTTTCTTTATTTCTATTATAAAATTTTGCAAACAGGTAATTTTTCTCCTTCACTGATGTGCGTTGATGAGGCTGCACAGATAGGCATCACTGATGGGCACTGATGAGGTGGCATGGATAGGCAGCACTGATGGGCACTGATAGGAGGCACTGATAAGCGGTACTAATGAGCTGGCACTGATGATGCTGCACTGATAGGCAGCACTGATGGGTAGCACTGATTGACGGCACTGATGGGCAGCACTGATGGGTGGTACTGCTGGGCACAGGTGGGTGGCACTGATGGGCACAGATCATCAGGGCACTGATCATCAGTGTCCTGATGATCAATGCCGATCACTTCTCTGACAATTCCTGGTTATCGGCAGTACTTTCCTCATGTTGTGACAGCGTGAGGAAAGTGCAGCCGATTACAGGCAACTGTATTTACCCGGTGATCTGCTGTGTCATTGGACACAGCTGATCACGTGGTAACAGGCTGCTGTGATTGGCCATTTACTGTATCACATGATCAGCTATGTCCATATGACACAACGATCACCGGCGGCGTAGGGTGCTCAGCGCTGGGGGCGTTTTCTGAAATGACATCCATGGATGTCCTCCCAGAACTAGACAACCACGCTGTAGCCGTCATTCGGCTATAGCATGGTAGAGAAGAGGTTAAACATGTCCAGTAAAAATATTTTAAAAATCAAATTTCATCATAAATTTAGGTCAAAATGTATTCTGCTACGTCTTTGCTAAAAAAAAATCCCAATACGTGTAAATCAATTGGTTTACGTGAAAGTTATAGTGTTTACAAATAGTAGTAGATATACTGGAATTTTTTTTATTGTTTTTTTTATACTAGTAATGGCTGCAATCAGACTTATAGCGGGACTGCGGCGGGCAATCTGACACTGGGGGGGGACTGACTAATTGCCACTGGCATCCCCAGTGACACTAACACAGTGATCAGTGCTAATAAAAAGCACTGACACTGTACTAATGACACTGGGAAGGAAGGGGTTAATTCATTTTTAATATTTGAAGTAACTCCCCCTCCACCCCCAAGCATGTCTCCATGCTTTATTTTGCTGTGAAATCATTTTGAAAAACACCCCCAGGCATTTCTGGCAGTGACCATCTTGAGTAAGGGCAGATGATTCATTTAGCATTTACTTCCCGTAATCCATCTGCCCTTAGCTCAGGCATAGGCTGGGATGTATGACATAATTTGCCTAGACATGGTAACCAGGAGATAACTAAAGAACTGTAAAAAAAAATTTAAAACAAGTAAATATGATATACTTTCCTATCTATTTACTAATGCTAGCAGCATAAGGATTTAAAACAGTCCATGTTGATTGAGAGAGTGAGGTTCCACTTTAATCCAGCCATAGATGGTTCGAACCTTGGCTGGTTCAGCAGAGAATGGCTGAGATTCAAACCATCTATGGGCAGGCTGATTGTACTCAATTTAAGTGTTGTGTTGGATTTTTCATGAGATTATTGCCAGCTGCTAACAATAATCACTGTGTTCTCCTAGCAGGGATTGCTCCCCGCATCCCCTCCACTGGGAGAACACAATAGCTCCACAGGAGGGATTCCCCCATCAACACAGTAAGAGAATCAAGTGATTTTCGTTTCTGCAACCCATGGAAATGTGGATGTGCAGCATCCATGGCCTGCCTTAGACTACACCTGTGTAGTGAGGGGGTACATACCTGATTGCATATAAACTGAATGGACAGTTTTCACAGGAACTTACACTACATATGGATTGTACAACAATCATGCAATCAAATTGTTGTGTATGGCAAGCATAGGAAAATGGCATAAATTGGTCCAAGCTATGCTGGCGCCATGTAAGATAAATGTATTAGATATATTTTCTTTTTATTTACATGGTTGCTTTGCATATAAAATAACCCAACTGTAACTTGTTTATGTGGCTTATTCATCTTATCTGCAGAGTTCCATTAACAGTGACAGAATAGAAGTGCTTATCTTCAATGTCCCCTGGCCTGTCAGATACAGTTTGTACATGTTCTCCTGCTTAATAATTTGAGTTAGATTTAGCACATGATATCCATGGCTCACCACTTCTGATTTTCACTTTCTGCTACCATTACATTATATACACAGTATCTCAATTAATCTTACAATGTAGGAATTAATTATTTCAGTGTTTTTCATTTCCCCATACATTTAAACCTGACTTCCAGACAATTTGCAGAAATACAAATATTTCATCTGTTTCACCTGAGAAAAGATTTGGACTTCTGCCTATCCAGTTCTGAGCAAAGCCCTACCCAAAGCCCTACCACACAACGCAGCCAACCTGGTGACCTGAGATTTCTGTTAACCATCACAGATAAATCACCTCCTTGCCCACAGCCTGGGATTAGACCGTGAAGGAGAAGCAACAACCTGATGGGGTTATCTCTCTGCTTTCTTTACCTGTCATCATATTCCTTGTCAGCACATGTGAATGCAGGGCACCTGATTGGACAACTGATTGACTCCCAGTACCTGAATTGTGTGGTGGTTTATGTCAGAATTTATTCTAAATACTTAGGGCGGTGTCCTCTCCCTTAAACAAAATATTGCAGTGCCTCCAGCCATTACAATACAGCAAATATTTAAGAAACCAATACTTTGGACACCTTAATAATTTGATCACCACTTAATAATATACCTTGAGTTCTTTCACCAATATGATTTCGTACCATATACACAAAATTTGCCTTTTTGATAAATAAATTTATTTATGTACAAAATTTATATATATATTAATAAAAACGCAAAATACTGGTGATGAATATATATTCGTACACACGATCAAAGATATAATATGTTAATATCTATATTATCATACAATATATGATTTCAAATAAAAGAAAAAAAACTTTTGGGGAGGTTAGTAGCAATCTATAGTGCTTCAGATATTATTTCTCATTTCTCGTGGCCATAGGGAAATAAGAAAATATCTCTGATAATTAGCACCACACAACACTACAAATTAGTTAATATGCAGATTATAACTTCAATACCAATATTCAAACAGTTATAGTTAATAATATTTCAGAGGACCATAATACATTCCTAACCACACAATAAAATGTTATAAATCATTGAAAGTTTGAAATGTCAAAGAAAATTACAATATTCTAGCACAGTCTCACCACTCCCAGAATCTTGATTTTGAGGCCTCCCCAGTGGAATGCAGTTGGGAAAAGAAGTATTTCTGGTCAGTTAGGCAACAGAATATAACTGAGCATCAGTGTCTCTGGTGGAAATCTTTTCCTTCAAAATGGCAGCTGGAAGTTCTCAGCAAAATGGCCGCAGGTAGCAAGTGAGGTATAGTGCAGTATATAGTAGCAACAGGGTAGATAAGAAGTAGTTTAGAAGTTGTAGCAGTCTTAGAAGAAGTTGTCAGCAGATCAGAAGATGTCAGAAGATTCAAGTTGTTAGAAGATGTTGTTGTTCTGAAGGACCTCCCAACAGGCTTGTTGATTGGACGGTTGAAGAGTTTGCGGACCTAGAGATGTTCCTAACCTATCCACTGGGGACAGTCAGGTATTACAAATGAATTGGTGGTCTTAATGATGACTCACTTTTTTTATATAAGCAGTATGTCTTTATGGATCAAATATATGTCCTATTCAAGTATAGATGATTTCACTACTAACTCTTGGATAAGGACCATAGAAAGATGTGAATACATTTGGTTTCTCATTTTTCCTATATATGAACTGTGTTGGAATGGCTGATTTCCTTTGAAAATATAGAAATTACCCAATTCACAAACCATCTTATATTTCATCACTTCAAACTTCAGTTGAGTGGGATGCAATACCCAACCTTATCGAATAGATCTTCCCTTGATGGAAAAGTGTTGGTAATACACTTTTGATAATATTTCAGTTCATGTATCCCAAACTCTATTTTAAATGACCCAGGTTTCACCCTATACTGCATATACAGTTCAAGGAGATGTGACATGAGAAGCTTCATCCATTGTTGGGCAATTAGGGTAAACAGACTGGACTGGAGTTAAACCTCAGTATTCAATAGCTTATTGTGACAGCTCAAGAAGTTTTGTTTGGTAATCACACACTTCCCAATGTTTTGCGAGAGATAACACAATGAGGATTTCCTCTCACCATTGTCACTTTGGTCTAGGTGTATGCTCACCTGCAGACATCCAAATAGTGGTGTTTGAATCTCATTGTCTCTTAGACCAGTTTCTTCCACTCATTGTGTGTTTGGTAACTTCTTGGAATATCACTTGAAATTCAACCTAGAATGTTAACCCCTGACAGTCAGCTTTTAATTTCCTAACTTGGGATAATATCATTTTTCTTAATAAACAGTCCAAAAGTCATCACAAGTGCTGCTGTGCTGGGGAATTCAAGAGGCTTAAATCAAGGAAAATTCAGATATTTATACTAGTTGCAATTAAGATACATTTTCTTTTTTTTAAAATAAATAATAACTGTGTACACTCTGCGGCTACTGGGGTATGATGATGTCACCTGTATAGTATTTAGGAGCAGAGTCCTTATAATCTGTGTGATCAGGACAAGATCTCTAACAAGCGCTAGTGTCTCCACTCAATTGGGGCTTGTGGATAACAAGTGAAATCCCCATAGAGAAATGTATCATCCACATAGACAATAATCCGCACAGCATTGTATATGAAAGTCCATGTATTGAAGAAATCACATTCAGTGAACCATCCAACATAAAGTATCTTCCTAACAGGAACATTAAAGCATGAACAGTCTTTTTTGCATGTCTCAGTGAGGGGAGGCTGCAACACTTACAGTCTGAGCTCTCTCTCTGCAGGAAATCCACACCCCTCTCTTTACCACAAGTGCTCTCTCTAATTACACCATCCTCAGTGCCCAGATAGCATTGCAGCCATATTGGAAAAGAGCAAAACAAACACTGCATAACAGAAGCATACACTGGAAAATGGGCAGAAAGTTTTGGGCTGTTGGTTCAAAAGCAGGAGTAGTTCGGTTTAGACTTCCCCTCTGAGGAAGGCCCCCATTAGTAATAGGTGATGGAGCCTGTACATTAGACTCTGGTGGAGGTGTAAACCAGTCATTGTCATCACACTGTTCTCCACTGTCTGCACAAGGCACATCATTAGAATCTGTAGCAATATCAGGTTGTGGCTCCTCATCCACAGTAGCAACTTGTGGTACTGGCAGCAAGTGATTCCTATTCTAGGCTTTGATCTGGCCCTCAGGTCCTCGAATCCAGTATGCTGGAATTCTAGGCAGTTTTTCTATAACTTCAAACAACTCATTTCTCCAGCAATCAGCTAACTTATCTTTGGCTGAGGGTCCCAAATTGCGAAGAAGCACTTTATCACCAAGTCATATGTCTTTGTAACATTTGGCATCAAAACATCTTTTACTGGCAGCATTTATTTTTGCAGCATTTTCCTCAGCCATTCGATAGGACTCTTGTAAACTATGTTTGAGTCATGCCACATAGTGGTGGAACTGCGTTCCACTCCGTAAGTTGACACACGCAACTAAATGTCAATAGGCAGACAAGGCTTCTCTCCCAAACATGAGAAAATAATGAGAAAAACCAGTTGACTCATGTCTGGTACAATTTTAAGCATGTACCATAGCTCCAACATGTCGGCTCCAGGTTTGTTTAGCACCATTAGGGAGGGTACCCAACATATTCAACAAGGTACGATTGAAAAGCTCAGGGAGAGCATCACCCTCTGGATGATAAGGTGTGGTTCAGCTCTTGTCGATGTTAAGCAATGTTAACAGCTCTTTAATTAGGCGACTTTCAAAGTCCCGTCCCTGGTCAGAGTGAAGTCGATTTGGCAGTCCATAATGAACAAAAAACTTCTCCCACAACACTTTGGCCACAATTACTGCTTTTTGATCTTTGGTGGGATAGGCTTGAGCATATCGAGTGTAGTGATCAGTCACAATCAAAACATTTCCCACACCACTGCTGTCATTATCAAAACACAAAAAGTCCATGCACACAAAATCCATTGGACCAGAACTTTTCAAGTGTTCCATAGGAGCAGCTCGAGTAGGCAGAGTTTTCCGTTGCAGACATCTCACACAACGGCGGCAATAGTCAGATTCCCTCATTCGTGGCCAAAAGAAACGGTCTCTGATTAATCCATATGTTTTTTCAACTCCTAGATGCCCATGTTGGTCATGCAAACTTTTCAAAACAGATTTTCTGTAGACTTGAGGGAGCACTAGCTGTCTCCTTCCAGGATGATCATGGAACAAATGTACCCTGTACAAAAGTCCATCGATTATTTTGAGTTCATCACATTCCTTAAGATAGTAGGTACTCTGCTCAGGTAGGGTTTTTCTCATGTAATTAGGATCTTTGCGGAAAACAGACTCTCTAACATGTCTGATTACTGGATCCCTCATTTGTAGAAGAATCATACACATAAGAGAGCTCTCTCTTATGATTAAGTCCCGGATGTGACGAAACGTGTCAAGAGGAAGTGACGTCATGCGTAAGAAACAGGAACCGGAAGTGTTACAGCGGCCATCTTTGTTGGGGAATCGCTGGATACCTGTGTATGAACTGCCTGGAAAACTGTGGGAACTGCCTGGTAATCCCCAGAAAGTGGGGTTTTGTCTCAATCGCATAATTTAATGTAAGCAGACTTATTAAAATGTTATTTTGAATACATGGAGGTACGTCATGGCTAATTTCTATTATACTGGAGCCTGGTAAACCCATGATTATAGACCTGGGAAAGTGGATGGCATTACAACATCACCCTAACAATAAGTGAAGGAGGAGAGGAGGAGAAAGTTCCTTTGGAGGATTTCTACTAATTATACTATAAAGGCGTGTTTTTTCTCTACTGTTGGTAAGGGTACATTTGCCTTACTCACTAGAAGTGTCACGTGTGGATAGTAGTTTCACTGAGTGTTTCACTTCAGGATTTCAGAATTTTTTGAGCACGAGTATTTTACTATTTGTTTGGAAGGTTTTCACAAGTGTTTCACTATCAGTTAGTGTTGCACAACTTTATGATACACATTTGTGTGTGCATGTAAGCGTATATATATATATATTTTTTTTTTTTTGTTTTGATTATATTATGGTAATGCACTATTGTGAGTTTCTTTATTTTTGAGGTTTTTCACATAAATCACCGAACACGATCAACGCTGCAAGATACACATCCTTTTTTTCGGTTCTACTATTTTGATTATCGAGACACTGGACTTTTATGATTTAGTTTTGATCATTGGGACACTGGACTTTATGATTTTTTGTTAGTTCACGTATAGAACTATATGGGGAAACTTTTGTTGTTGTACATATAGGTAGATTATTTGATAAAAGAGGGAAGATTCTCTTTTGGACTAATTTATTTGATAACAGAAGCATACACTGGAAAATGAGCAAAGAAATGATCACATCACTACAACTGTATTCTTTTTTATACTGTATGTGCGTGAAGTTCAGCTTTAAATGTAAAATCTAATGGGGTTTGGCCATTCTACATTTTCCTAAGTTTGAAAAATTGTTGGTTTACATTTACTCTATTAATAAACATCTGTGTTTTAAAAACTTTTAATACAGGATGTACCCATTACACCTATGAGTTTGCAAAGTTTATTGTTTCTTAGCCCATCACTGGCTACATGCTTGAACGTTCTCTGTGTATAACTGCTAGGAGACAAGACAGAGGATATTTCATTTTAGCATTTCTCTTATTGATCTCTATTTGAGGGCACAGTTTCAAATTTGCTGGAGAAAGCTGCTGCTTTTTTATGGAGCTTAATACCTCCTGGCTACAAGTGGTAAACATTACTTATTCATATGCGATTAAAGTTAACTCTCCAAAAAAATATATACTGTTTGGGGGTTTTAAGTCATTTTCTAGCAAAAAATACTGAATTTTATTTGTACGCAAAGTGTGCTGTCACTCTTGCTGCATGAAAATATAATGCAATGCATAGTCATGGTTAATGTTCATATTAATGTAAATTGAGACTTTATATACAGTAGTTAATTTTCCTAAGCCATTGTTTATTGACCTCAGTATAGTTGGTTAGTATACTGCTATCTTGTGGTCATTTTGGTTATTGCACCCTTTTTTTTGTCTTCCATGCTGTGTTCCCTCCCACTTTTGTGATGTATTTCTTTTTCATTTTCACTTTTCTTTTTTTGAGATGAATATGGCTGCTAGTCTCTAAGCCACATGTAATCTGCACACATCTAGGAACACATTACCATTGTTTTGACCTGCAAATACTGTCTGTTCAATCATCTGCTACATCTTGTCTGCAGTTAACCTGCTGCATTCAATAAAAGACCTTCGTGGATGAGAAAAGGTATTTGGTGAGTTCAGCTATCTGATAAAGACTGTCTGCAGTGATTGTATCTGCTTATACAGGCCAGGAATAGAGGTCTCAGAAAGGAATAAGTCAGTAATACAGTCAGAATACAAAGAGTGTCCTGAAGTGCTGTTATAATAGGAAGAAGGGTCAGCCGCACAGCGGAGGATACTGTAGTGCTGTTGTGTTGGGGAATTCAAGAGGCTAAAATCAAAGAAAATTCAGATATTTATATTAGTTGCAATTAAGATACATTTTTTTTTCAAAATAAATACATAACAGTATTATTTTTTATACTGTATGTACAGGAAGTTCAGCTTTAAATGTAAAATCTAATGGGGTTTGGCCATTCTACATTTTCTAAGTTTGAAAAACTGTTGGCTTATATTTATTCTATTAATTAACATCTCTGTTTTAAAAACTTTTAATACAGGATGCATCCATTACACCTATGCGTTTGCAAGGTTTATTGTTTCTTAGCTCATCACTGCCTGCATGCTTGAAGATATTTCCTTTTAGCATTACTCTGATATTCTCTTATTGAAGTCTATTTTTGAGTACACAGTTGCAAATTTGTTAAAGAAAGCTGCTGCTTTTTTTCTAGTGTTTAATACCTCCTGGCTACGAGTGGTAAACATTACTTATTTATGTTTAATGCTTCAAATCCTTTTCCTTTGTTTTTTATGCTTAGAGTTATTTTTGCATACCACTTGCCAACCGCCTAACTGGGAAAATATGTCATGTTTTTGATGTTTAATATGGGGTTATGGCTGAAGCTAGATCTTTCTTTCTGTTAAAAGTAATCTGAGTAGCAGATTTGCTGCTGGATCACTTGTAGAAGAGGCAGGATGGGTTGCCCCTCGCCACTTTCTGGTGGGTCTTGGAGCTTACCTGGATGATCGATAGCTCCTAGAACCGATCTGACTTTGGCGGCGGCGGCTGGTCACATAGATGAGGAAAGATGGCCTCAGCACATCTCTTTGGCCTAGGAGGACCGGAGTGACAATACTTTTAGTTCAGTAACTGAAAAAAACTTTCAGTTTCAGTTGTAAACAAGGCCATTTTTTTTCTTTTTAAGCAAAGCATCACTTATTTTATCTTTTGGTTTTGAAGGTAGAGGAGAGATTTGGGGTCTTATAGACCCCAGATCTCTCCATAAAGAGGACTTGTTATACTTAATTGTTATCGCAAGGGATGTTTACATTTATTGCAATAGCAATAAAAGTGCTAAAATATTTTTAAAGGGACAGTGTAAAAATAAAAAAGTAATAAAATTAATAATAATAAAAAAAATTTTACACACGCCCCCATTTCCTTGTGATCGCGAGCAGTGGTTCAATGTAGGTTATGCCCACATATATAAACGGTGTTTGCCCCACACATGTGAGGTATCTCCGTGAACATCAAAGCAAAAGCAATAATTCTAGTGCAAGACCTCCTTTGTAACTCTAAATTGCTAACCTGTAGAAATGTTTAAGCATCGCCTATGGAGATTTTTAAGTACCATAGTTTGGCGCCATTTCCCAAGCATGTGCAATTTTGAAGCATGACATGTTAGGTATCCTTTTACTCAGCATAATATCGTCTTTCAAATTTGACAAAAAAATGGGGTATGTATATTGTGTTTTGTTTTAATTCATCAAAGTGATGAATTTTTTTCCGAAAGAATTGCGTTTGAAAAATTGCTGCACAAAAACCGTACACACATATGGGGAACTGCCATTGACAGCCATGTGGCTGCCTCTGTGCAGTGGGGAGATTGGAAACACAAATGGCTAAACACATATTTGGTGCCAAACGTTCGTGAATAGCCATTGGTTTACAATTACCAGGTTTCTACTATTTATACCAGCCACTTTTCAGTCCTTGATCTCTTGCTGGATGATTATGATGCAGCTCTATATGATACTACAACACTGCTACTGGTAAGCATTTTTTTTTTCTCTGTATACAATATCTCTCCCATTTTTTATATTCGGATGGGTTTATATACAGTGGGGATTGAAAGTTTGGGCACCCCAGCTAAAAATTTGTATTAATGTGCATAAAGAAGCCAAGGAAAGATGGAAAAATCTCCAAAAGGCATCAAATTACAGATTTAGACATTCTTATAATATGTCAACAAAAGTTAGATTTTATTTCCATCATTTACACTTTCAAAATAACAGAAAACAAAAAAATGGCGTCTGCAAAAGTTTGGGCACCCTGCAGAGTTAATATCTTGTACTGCCCCCTTTGGCAAGTATCACAGCTTGTAAACGCTTTTTGTAGCCAGCCAAGAGTCTTTCAATTCTTGTTTGAGGTATCTTTGCCCATTCTTCCTTACAAAAGTCTTCCAGTTCTTTGAGATTTCTGGGCTGTCTGTCCCGCACTGCTCTTTTAAGGTCTATCCATAGATTTTCAATTATGTTGAGGTCAGGAGATTGTGAAGGCCATGGCAAAATCTTCAGTTTACGCCTCTTGATGTAATCCCCTGTGGATTTTGAGGTGTGTTTAGGATCATTATCCATTTGTAGAAGCCATCCTCTCTTTAACTTCAGCTTTTTCACAGATGGCATCAAGTTACCATCCAAAATTTGCTGAAATTTTATTGAATCCATTTTTCCTTCTACTCGTGAGATGTTCCCTGTGCCACTGGCTGCAACACAACCCCAAAGCATGATTGATCCAACCCCATGCTTAACAGTTGGACAGAGGTTCTTTTCATTCAATTCTGTGCCCCTTCTTCTCCAAACGTACCTTTGCTCATTCCGGCCAAAAAGTTCAATTTTAACCTCATCGGTCCACAGAACTTGTTTCCAAAATGCATCAGGCTTGTCTATATGTTCATTTGCAAAGTTCAAATGATGATTTTTGTGGTGAGGACGTAGAAGAGGTTTTCTTCTGATGACTCTTCCATTAAGACCATACTGTATTTGTACAAGTATCTCTTTATAGTGGAATAGTGTACCACAACTCCAGTGTCTGCCAGATCTTTCTGGAGGGATCGTGCAGTCAAACATGGGTTTTGAATTGCTTTTCTCACAATCCTGCGAGCTGTTCTGTCTGATATTTTTCTTGGTCTTCCAGATCTTGCTTTAACTTCCACTGTTCCTGATGACTGCCATTTCTTAATTACATTCCGAACAGAGGATATTGACATCTGAAAACGCTTTGCTATCTTCTTATAGCCTTCTCCAGCTTTGTTGAGCGTCAACTATTTTCAGTTTCAGTTTTCTAGACAACTGCTTAGAAGAACCCATGGTGCTGATTGTTGGGGCAAGGTCAGATGAGTCTGGGCATTTAAAACCTTTGAGATTGACATCACCTGGTCTTCCCAGACGATGATTGAGAACAATGCATGACACTGGCAGGTCTCAGCTTTGCAAAGGGGGCAGTGCATGCTATAAATTCTGCAGGGTGCCCAAACTTTTGCAGACTCCATTTTTTTGTTTTCTGTTATTTTGAAAGTGTAAATGATGGAAATAAAATCTAACTTTTGTTGACATATTATAAGAATGTCTAATCTGTAATTTGATGCCTTTTGGAGATTTTTCCATCTTTCCTTGGCTTCTTTATGCACATTAATACAAATTTTTAGCTGGGGTGCCCAAACTTTCGATCCCCACTGTATATGTTTACATGACATATGAAGGCTGTCTGGTTCTGACTACATGCCCTGTGACCTGTGTTCAGCTTTCCATGCAAGCTAAGCCCTGATTTTCTCTAAAAATTCAGACTGTGTGTAGAAGTCTTGAAAATTTATTGAACAAACATGGTGAGGTGAAACTAGAGAGGAATATGAAAATCATGCATTCAAAACATATGTATTGAAAGAAATATACAGGTGAAACTCGAAAAATTAGAATATCGTGCAAAAGTTCATTTATTTCAGTAATGCAACTTAAAAGGTGAAACTAATATATGACGTAGACTCATTACATGCAAAGCAAGATAGTTCAAGCCGTGATTTGTCATAATTGTGATGATTATGGCTTACAGCTCATGAAAACCCCAAATCCACAATCTCAGAAAATTAGAATATTGTGAAAAGGTGCAATATTCTAGGCTCAAAGTGTCCCACTCTAATCAGCTAATTAAGTCATAACACCTGCAAAGGGTTCCTGAGCCTTTAAATGGTCTCTCAGTCTGGTTCAGTAGGAATCACAATCATGGGAAAGACTGCTGACCTGACAGTTGTGCAGAAAACCATCATTGATACCCTCCATAAGGAGGGAAAGCCTCAAAAGGTAATTGCAAAAGAAGTTGGATGTTCCCAAAGTGCTGTATCAAAGTACATTAATAGAAAGTTATGTGGAAGGAAAAAGTGTGGAAGAAAAAGGTGCACAAGCAGCAGGGATGACCGCAGTCTGGCGAGGATTGTCAGGAAAAGACCATTCAAAAGTGTTGGGGACTTTCACAAGGAGTGGATTGAGGCTGGAGTCAGTGCATCAAGAGCCACCACACACAGACGGATCCTGGACATGGGCTTCAAATGTCGTATTCCTCTTGTCAAGCTGCTCCTGAACAACAAACAACGTCAGAAGCGTCTTACCTGGGCTAAAGAAAAACAGACCTGGTCTGTTGCTCAGTGGTCCAAAGTCCTCTTTTCTGATGAGAGCAACTTTTGCATCTCATTTGGAAACCAAGGACCCAGAGTATGGAGGAAGAATGTAGAGGCACACACTGAAAGATGCTTGAAGTCCAGGGTGAAGTTTCCACAGTCTGTGTTGATTTGGGGAGCCATGTCATCTGCTGGTGTTGGTCCACTGTGCTTCATTAAGTCCAGGGTCAACGCAGCTGTCTACCAGGAGATTTTGGAGCACTTCATGCTTCCTTCCACAGACGAGCTTTATGGGGATGCTGACTTCATTTTCTAGCAGGACTTGGCACCTGCCCACACTGCCAAAAGCAACAAAACCTGGTTCAATGACCGTGGGATTACTGTGCTTGATTGGCCAGCAAACTCGCCTGACCTGAACCCCATACAGAATCTATGGGGCATTGCCAAGAGAAAGATGAGAGACATGAGACCAAACAATGCAGAAGAGCTGATGGCCGCTATTGAAGCATCCTGGTCTTCCATAACACAGGTGAATCCCATAGCTTCCATGCCACGCCTCATTGAGGCAGTAATTGCTGCAAAAGGGGCCCAAACGAAGTACTGAGTACATATGCATGCTTATATTTTTCAGAGGTCCGATATTGTTCTATGTACAGAGAATCTATGGGGCATTGCCAAGAGAAAGATGAGAGACATGAGATCGAACAATGCAGAAGGGCTGAAGGCCGCTATTGAAGCATCATGGTCTTCCATAACACCTCAGCAGGGCCACAGGCTGATAGCTTCCATGCCACACCGCATTGAGGCAGTAATTGCTGCAAAAGGGGCCCAAACCAAGTACTGAGTACATATGCATGCTTATACTGTTCAGAGGTCCGATATTTTTCTATGTACAATCCTTGTTTTATTGATTGCATGTAATATTCTAATTTTCTGAGATTGTGGATTTGGGGTTTTCATGAGCTGTAAGCCATAATCATCACAATTATGACAAATCACGGCTTGAACTATCTTGCTTTGCATGCAATGAGTTTATCTCATATATTAGTTTCACCTTTTAAGTTGCATTACTGAAATAAATGGACTTTTGCACGATATTCTAATTTTTCGAGTTTCACTTGTACAGTGTCTCTGAGCTGCTGGTGAGTTAAACATTTGCATACTTAAAGTGTTCCTAAACCCACAACAGTAAAATCAGTCTGTATATGCAGTAAAGCATGCTTGTTATACTCACTGTGGAACCTAAGGTGTTAATCCTCTGCATTGTGTAAGGCCATTTGAACCTGATTGCTCTGTTCCTCACCTTGTTTAATTGACCAACTCTTATCTCCTGAGACGACAGACTGAACTGTAGGTATTTTGCACATGCTCAGTTTGGTGTGTATTGCTAAAGAGGGATTTTTTTTTTCTTGAGAGAGTGCATGTGATCAGCACAGGGCCAATCAGCACTGGTCAGACAGAGGTCGGGGGGTTTTCATCCTCCTACAGCAGAAAGAAAACTACTTCTACAAGCTTTAGCTAGTGCTTGGTTGAACACTGATAGAAGCCACAAGACTGCTATAACTGTTGATGAGAAAAGGTATTTATCAGTTTATATTTACTAAAATAATTGCACTTCAATGTTCTGTGTACTGTGGGAGACCAGATATAGTGAATGCAGGGTCCTGGGTTTAGTAACACTTTAAGTGCAAAGCTTACTGGTGATGCTGTTATAAAGCTGGAAGGTGGATGCTGTTTTCCACATGTAACCCTCAAGATGGTGGCTGGTGTCCTCAAATATACCTGTTTCCTTTTACTTAAAATGAGGTATCATGGGATGCACAGAGGCCTTGCAGAAGTCAGACACTGTTAAACAGTCTAATGAATAAATGTGGGAGCAGTGCTATTTGACCACTAGTCCAAAACAAAGATCCAAAACAAACAACAAAAAAGTCCAAAACAAAGATAAATGATAACAACAGCAGAATACTGAAATCCTGTGCAAGAGGCATGACAAAATCTGTGCTTCCTCAATAATGTTGCACTGTGATTGATCACGTTATGAATCAGGTTCTGAAATAATGAAACATAACACTCACAAGTACTGATCAAAGCAAATTCTTATCTTGATCCAGGTGTTTATAATAGGTGGCAAACAGTTCACTATGCTTCAGTTATGAATGAACACAATGAGTGATTGGTACCGATCACTCATTGTGTTCATTCAGGAAAGGAAGGGCATGGTAAATGTGACATATTCACCGGATCCTTCCCCCACTCTCTTCCCTGAAGGATCCTATGCAGCTGCCAGTGGGAAAGAGAGGAGGAAAGCCGGTAGCACTTCAGGGGTGGGGGCACATGGGGGGGTTTGTTGGACAGCAAGAAGAAATATATATAGCACAGGGAGGGTGATGGGTGCACCGTGGGGGGGAAGGGGGGCAATTACTGGAACCTCTTTCCTGTATGGCTCTCTCTGCAGCTGTTGAAATCCAGCTGGAGTGAGAGGAGAAGAAGCCAGCTTTCAGCTGCTGCAGAAAGAGCCATACAGGGGATCGGTTCCAGTTATTGCCCCCCTCCCCCCCCCCGCTATGCTGATCACCCTCCTTGCCCACATTTGATTCACCCAGCTGCCTGGGCCCCGTACAGGAAGACTGGTGGTACCCCCTTATCCACAGCCCTGGTGGCAAATATCCAAGTTCCCAGGAATGCTGACATTATTGGTGCATACAGTGGGGAGACCAGGAACTAAATCTGAGTGTCTATGATAAAGTATCATAGTACTTAAAGGGAGATTTTAAGTTTCCATGGAAGCATAGAACATTTAGGAAAGGCTTACCCAGTTCACATTTTTATGCCCTAATTGTAAAATGCTTTCATCTGAAGAGTAGAGTGTCACAATTCTTGTGGCTATTGATTTCTGTGTTTTAAATATGTCATGGTTAAACCAAATGGTTAATTGTGTATAACAAAAATTACTTAGGGAATAGTTTAGGCCATCATTCTGTATTTTAATGTGCTCTATAATTTCCATTTTTTTTGGAAAGCGCTTCTGCTGGGGCTCCGTAGTGACTAATTTAACAGATTCTCTATTTTTTTGGCCCATTGACTAATACACTCTAATTGCAATGCTTCATTAGCCTGGTTTCCACACTTTAAGTAGACTTATGATTCTGCTGTTAACGGTCTCTTTTACTTTTCTACCATAGTCTCTCTATATGTTTTCAGTTTCTCTATACTTGGCTCATATTGAAACTGAATTCCAGGATTTCTGCTACTTTGTAAAAACTACTGGCAGCCTCATAAACCTATCTCTATTATTCACATCTGACAAGTTTTTTGTGCTCCAAGATAGCTTCTAGAGCTATGGACACTGCTCACTGTGGTCTCAGTTCCTTCAAGAGAACTGCTATGCCCGCCCCTCCCCTCCTTCTTCCCATTCACTGAAGCCTTTGTATTATGCTAACTCGTTCACAAAATACAAAGGCTTCTGTGGATGGGCAGTAGAGAGGAGGGTTCAGCATAGCTGCTCTGTGAGCTTTTCTCTTCTCACAGCCAGAGTGTATTCACCGGGACTACAATAAACCTGTCACATATAAGTAATACAGATAAGTCTCAGAGGTGACATGCACCTAACTGGACTTAATTCATAGTGTGCCTGTACTTTTTACAAAGTTGCTGAATTCCTGGAATTCACCTTTAAATTTGTGCTTTGACTTGATGTTCACATTTTCTCCTTAGGTATGAATAGAAATGATTGACTCACAGATCCTAGTTCTTTATGCCTTAGAATTTTGCAATTTCTTTTTCTTTAAACATTTTTTTCTTGACCCCCACCCCATTTATATTAGCTTTCTATTTTTTGTCTCATACTTCAAAAAAGGCCTAGATGGGAGATTACAGATTTTCAAAATCAGTTTAAGTCTACAAAGACATGAACATCTTTCTTAGCTGTTGGTATCACAAGCCAAACATATTTACCTCAGGTGATGGGCCTTAGCAAATCTTCCACACTTTTGCCAATTTTTTATTTTAATTTTTTTACTTCCATACTTGATTCTGCTGTTGGCAGATGATCATTTCCAGGGCCCTGGCAACAACTATCTGGTCTTGTGATCATGATATTTTCAACATAACAAAAGACATTTTGCCATGTCAAATCATGCCATAAACTGCCCACAGTAGACTAATTATAGGACAGGGTAAATACATATATTTCAATAATTCTTCCTTCTCGAACTAAATAATTTCACATTAATAAAAGTATCATAGGTTTTCACTTTAGAGAATAACTTGAAATCTGTCTCACTAAGTTAATGAAATGTGAAAGGTTGCCAAACACAAAAGCATTGTAATCTGTAAATGTATTCATTAACAATACATCAATACAATGTTTTCTGAAGCATCACGAATAAAACATACACATTGAACTGCAAAGGTTTGCCTAAAGCTTGCTTTAGCCTTTGCATCTTGGCTGGAATGTTAGTTGTCCATATCTGTTAAAAGTTTCAGTTTGTTTCAGCTGTTTTAAAGTGGCTGTCACTGAAATAAATTGACCAATAAAATATGTACCTGTAACGAAGATACATGGAAAAATACCACTGCCCATGCTGTTGAACTCTGTCCCATTCAGGAGAAATTATCTGTTGAAGACTCTTCTGAAACTGTCACTTCCAGGATTATCGATTTCCTGTGTTCCCTGCTGTGCGCTGTTATTCTTCTCACCAACCCCCACATTACTGCAGGACACAGTAGTGATGTAGGGGTCAGCAGGTGGAACCATTGAGTAGACATGTGCATGCTGGAAAGTTTTGTTTTGTTTTCTGATCCATTTCTTAATTGAAGAATTTGTTTTCAGATGCATTCGTTAGGGGACCTATTAGTTTTTGACATTTGTTTTGCTTCATTTGGAAAAGCGCTGGTTGTTAAGGAGCGGACGGCCGCCGTGTCCTTAACAACCATGACTCATCTGCTAATTAGTAAAACAACAAACCGTGCAATTTACAATCTATATATATCCTCAACTTAAAATTGCAGCTAAAACATCCACAAGTGTTTTCCACTACACCTTAAATACCATACACAATGCATATGATGGGGCTCAATCTATACTCAAAACAGTGTAATACATCATAACATAGTGAAAATGAACAGTAAAAAAAATATACATCCACAAAATAAAATGTTCATATATGATAAATATCTGAAATTTCCTTCACCACCGTGCCGTGAGACAAATATTTTTCTTCACGTTCTTATATACCCAATCTGTGCTGTGCATGCATCGAACCACGGCTCATACAATGTGCTCACCTCGATCTTTTGACCTTAATACAAAATCAAGGCCTTATGAGCTTGTTGTCCCAAAATAGGTTTATAGAGTTTTATTCCTCCACTGGTCTTTTTACCCTCATCTGGCAGTACCACCCTCTCAAGGGAATATCATGCTAAATAAATGGGACCAAAATAGTGTTCTCTGTATAATATTTATTTATTTTAAATTCCCAGTAATAAAACTCGCAATAAAAGAGCACCACAAATTGCTATGATCTCCGCTTTATCCACACATGGGTACAATAAACAGTTCCTCTCATCACTAACACTGCTCAGTTCATCAGTGTGGCTCCTGTTCCTATAATCCAGTGTTTCTCAACCTTTTTGTCTTCTGGGAATCCTTGGCAACAGGACTGAGATCTCGGGGGAACCCCTGATAAAAAAAAAAGTCACATCTACAGCGCATGGAACATTGGATCTGATCAGTGAACTGTAGCTATAACAGCAATTAAGCAACCGTATCAAATATTAAATTACATATTAAAAAAACTTACCTACTTAATGTGAAACTTGGGCTTGCTTTTTTCTTCACAGGTGCTCAATCCTGGGTCGAATTTGAGATAAGCACACACGAATTTCATCTTCCACTGAAATTAAATGATTTCGTTCCTTGCTCTTGATGCTTGTTAAACAGGAAAAAGGCTTGCTCACACATGTAGGAGGTAGAAACCTGCAGCAAAACATTTAAAGCATTTCTGAAAATGGCAGGATACTCTTCTTTGACTGAAATCCAGAATTTGTCCAAGGATACATCATCAAACCTCATCCTGAGGGTATGGTCAGACTGCAGATCACAAATTTCTTCCTGTTCTTTTAAACTCAAGTTCTCTGACTGAAGAGAAGACTCAGAGAAGGGGCTCCTCACCCAATCATACATTTGTCTTGAAAGGGATGTACTGCAGAGCAAAATTGAATATTATTTCCCTTCTAAGTGGCTTTCAACTAGACTTGAAACTTGCTGGTATCCTTCCTCATTTCCAAGACCAAGCAACATAGGAAACATCTCCAGATTTCCTTTAACAACATATATTCAATTTCCTTTTAAATCCAAGTATCTTGCCACTTGAAGTCAGGATATTTTCTCCAGAACCTTGCAGAGACTTGTTCAGCAGGTTTATGTGATTAAAAATGTCAGCTAAGTATGCCCGTTTCTGCAGCCATTCTTCATCTTCAAAGCACTCAGTAAAATCTGACCTATTAATTTCTTGAAAGTACTCTTTTAGTTGTTCTTTCAGTTCACTCTATGGAAAACTTTCCCTCTGCTAAGCCACCTGATTTCTGTATGTAGCAAGAGAGTTACATGGTCCTTCTTCATACTTTCACAAAGTTATTGAAACATTCTTGAGTGAACTGGTCTTTGTTTAATAAAGTTCGCCATTTTTATTACATCATCCAGAACACTTTTCACTTTTCAGAGTTTTGTACCTGAGCACTTCTCTATAAATAAAGCAGTGTGTTGTGACAACATTTCTTTTTTTTTAAGTGAGGAAAAGCCTTTCATGGACCCAATCATTGATGGGGCACCATCAGTACAGATTCCAACACAACCATTCCAAGACAGGCCTTGTGATTCCAGATAGGCAGACAAAACATTAAATATATCTTGACTCTTGGTTGTTTCAGGCAACTCTTTTGCAGCAGAAGTTTTGCTTGAATTTCACCACTATTATCAAAATGTACAATTGCTATGAGATGGCATGTATTAGTGATATCAGTGGACTCATCAACCTGGATAGGAAAGCAGTTTTGTTTCAGGATATCACACAAGACCTCTACCACATCATGTGATATGTCATCAATACGCCGACTTTTTGTACTGTCTGAGAGTGGAACCTTTTCAATTTCTTTTAATGCAGCTGCTCCTAGCATGTGATTTACAATAATTTTATATCCTGGCATTATTATATTCTCACCAACTGTGAAACGTTTTCTTTTCTGGGCAATAATTTCTGCCACCAAATAGCTTGCTTCCTGAGCATTTTTACTAAAGGAGACATTTTTAACAAAAGCTGCACTTTGCTTGAGTTGAAATTCCAATAGCCGTTTGAAATAATCAGCACCTTTAGATACCAAATGGCTGTGGTTAGTAGTAATGTCTTTTCAGCTTTGCCTGAACCATTGCTGTATTTGTAAGTTGTTTGTCACAGATAAGGCACAATGGAATTGGACAGTGTGGATCACCTGAAAAACCCATAGTTAGGTAACTTTCCCTGTAAAGGAGAACTTTTTTGGGGTCAAGTACTGTGCTGGTCCATGCAAAGGACTCAGAATGTTGTAATTCTTCCTCACTAGCCTTATCAGAATTTCTGTTGTAGAAGATGAAGGTGTACTATCCTCCTCTTGTACCTCACTTCTCCTCGTCACAAAATGCCACATTGGGCCTTGAGCCATTTTCTTTTTAACACAACTAATAAAAAAACACAATGGTATACTTTTGTAAGTCAACCACACTATTACTAATATCAACAACTGTGCATTAAATAGCAAACGTCTTTCTGCAATGCAATTATTACACATATCTGGTTCTCAGTGCTAAAACTATACTGTAGTGCAAAAATGTCAACACAGATGAAAAACCCAACTTATCTGCACCTATCTCTGCAAGAGCACAAAAGCAACATTTCTGTGTGCATAGGCACAGTACAATGTGGAGGTCATCAGGACACAGTACAATGAGTGTCCTGTTCACAGCACAACACTAGTATCATGTATGGCACATTATTTCTGTACAGAAATCTGCAACACATGCAGGTTTCTGATTTAAAAAAAGCAGGAAAAAAATCACAAGACAGCAGTGTTATGGTGTGGACAGGGCACATAGAGAGCAAAGGAGTTGATTTACTAAAACTTGAGAAAGCAAAATTTGGTGCAGCTTTACACTGAAACAAATCAGCTTCCAGTTTTTTTGTCAAAACCTAGTTGAACAATCTGAAGGTAAAAGATGATTGGCTACCATGCACAGCTGCACCAGATTTTGCACTCTCTTACTTTTACTAAATCAGCCTCAAAGTGTCATTGCACTGAGCAATCCCCCCACCGTGTAGCATAGTACTTACAAAAGTTCTTGCTGTTCCGTCAACTTTGTGTACTCCTGGTTTAGAACTACTGCTTCCTGTAGGTAGGTGTCAGCCAAGTCCTGAAGCTGCAGTGTCGTTCCCTGCTTTGTAACACAGTCAGCCCTGCTGAAAGTAAAAAATTGGTCATGTTAGTAAAGGCACAGGGAGTCACCAGAGCAGAGCACAGGGGGTCAGTACAGTGCAGAAGAAGTTTTTTTTCAGCATAGTAGTACTTACAAGAGTTCTTGCTGTTCCATCAACTGTGTGTACTCCTGGTTTGGAACTACTGCATCCTGTAGGTAGGTGTCAGCAAAGTCCTGAAGCTGCAGTGTCATCCCCTGCAACACAGTCAGTCCTGCTGAAAGTAAAAAATTGGTCATGTTCAAAGGACAGAAGGCACAGAACAGTGGGGAGGTCACCAGGGCACAGTACAATGTGGAGAGGTGAGAGGGGAGTATTGTTGAGGGTGGAGAGGTGGGGTGTATTGTTGAGGGTGGAGTGGTGGGGGGTATTGTTGAGGGTGGAGATGTGGGGGGGTATTTTTGAGGGTGGAGAGATGGGGGGTATTGTTGAGGGTGGAGGGGTATTGTTGAGGGTGGTGTGGTGGGAAAGGTATTGTTGAGGGTAGAGAGGTGGGGGGGTAATGTTGAGGATGGAGAGGTGGGGGGTATTGTTGAGGGTGGAGTGGTGGGAGGGATATTGTTGAGGGTGGAGTGGTGGGGGAAGGTATTGTTGAGGGTGGAGAGAGGCAGAAAAGGGGGTAATTGAGGGTGGAGAGGGGAGTTACTGGCCCACACTACATCACTCAGTAGCCTCGCCCCCTCCAAGAAGTTCTGCAGCAGCTGAAGCAAAGGAAAGCACATGCTCTTGGCACAGGTTGAAAGGGTCTGTGCTATGGCAGTACAGAGTGCAGGGAGGACAGAGAGACACTGGAGCACATTGCACAGTGCAGGAGGGAGGCAGACAGCCACTGTCTGTACAATAGGTCAGAGCTTACCTTCCAACTGAGCCATGTGTTCCTGCTCAGTCAGTGCTGTCACATACAAGTCACCTCCTTCTTCGGCTCCCGCTCCCGCTCTCTGCACTCCTTCCTGCTCTGCCTGCTGACTTTATAGGAGCTGGAACTATAGAGGAATCACCGGTTATTCATGTGTGCTGACAATACTGACTGTCAGCGCTCCTTATGCACAGCAATGAAAATACATTTGGTGGTATACATCTGCCATAATGTAGATGTGCCGCAGAACCCCTGGGGACTTCTCGCGGAACCCCAGTTGAGAAACACTGCTATACACGTTATGCTCAGATTATGAGTTTCTTCAGTAGGGAGACATTTTCTGGATGTATATTTTTTTAATGTTCATTTTCACTATGTTATGATTTATTACACTATTTTGAGTATAGATTGCACCATATCAATTGTATTGTGTATGACTAATATACTGTCAGCTGGATTCCCTGCCGTCAGCCTAATGTAAACAAAAAGTGCCAGTTAAAAAAATATTAAAAACAGCTTGGAGTCCCCCCCCAATCCATTCAAGGCCCTTCGTTGTGGGGAAGAAGCCTTTGACCCCATCAACATGCAGATAAGGTGCTTAGGGTGGGGAGCCCCCCTCCCCCAAAGCATCCGCCCCATGTTGAGGGCTTGTGGATGGTATGGTACGGGGGGGCACTCACTCATTCTCCCCCCTATCCTGGCCTGCCAGGCTGCATGCTCGGATAAGGGTTTGGTAAGGATTGTGGTGGGTACCCCACTCCTTTTTTTTTAACATTTGGCATGTGTGATTCCCTTAAAATCAATATCAGACCTAAGAGTCTGGTGTGGATTTTGATGGAGACCTCCATGCTTTTTTTTTTTTTAAATTTTGGCCTGAAGTTCCCCTCAAAATAGATACTCGGCACTTCTTTTATTTACATACTGCTGGTTGTTAAGAATGTGGTCACCCACTCCTTAACAACCAGCACTTCTCAATTAATACAAATGATCCACATGAATATAAAAATTTTGCTACAACATTTTTTGGATTCTTTCAGATTCATTACTATGTCTATTCTGAAATTTGGATACATCCGAATCTCTGAAAATAATTTTTTTTCTGAAAACGAATATTAACGAATGGAATCGCACATGTCTACCATTAAGCATAGTAGGTGACAAAGTAGATCAACACTCTCAGAAGTGTTGGTTTCACAAGAAACTTCAGCAGAAGCAGTGTTTGGCAGCACTCTCAGCAGGAGAGGAACTGTATGTATTTGAAATATTCCTGACAGGTAGAGCTTTATTTGCAAATGCATTTAAATTATAGAGTCACTAAAATATTTTCATGTTTTAGTATGAAATTAGGCACCAGTTTTAAGTTGCAAACTTTACTGCTTGAGGTGTGCTTATGGCTTCATTGCTAGCTGCTGGTTCCTAGAGCATCACATCCTAACCCCAAAGATAAAGATCAATACCGGAAAAAAAAAATATTTTTTTACAGAAAGCAAATATATCTGCCATACCCACTTTTCCTCCTCCACTCCAGGAGGCGCTTAATCAAAGAGGACTTTTTTGTTGTCCTAATATTGCATGCCCTGTTATCCAAAATATTTTGCACAGTATCACCTCCATAATTTTATAATCTGACAAGCCATTGGAGTATGCCCTTTCTTGTCTTCTGTAAAAACTTCCATCAATGTCGCTGATATAACATGCTCTGTGTAGATTGCCTTACTGATGAGGAATTGAGGATTCATTCCCATCATTACTATTATCCACAATTATTTCATCATCATTATTTATAAAAATTGATATATGAAATATAACCCTTCCAATCTGTGGGGTTCTACTTCTGCTTTCAAAAAGTTGATAAAATGTTTACTCTAATGACATTAGCAGGCTTAGAATGTTTTCCTCTATACTTTTGCACTGCATTACCCTACCCCCTTCCAACACCCTAAGGCTACTGGGACCCCCAGGGATAGGGTGGGCTGACATTTCACCTCAGGGTTAAGTCCTTGGCTTGTTATAGGGAGTTTGCAAAGATTGGGCACCAGTCACTTTCATGAAATAAAGAGATAATTTATTCCTTACTTTGTCACAGGGAAGGGAAAAAGGTTTCATATGCTCTTGAACTTTCTGCAGGACTCCAGCACTCCATATACGGCTCTACAGGAAAACACCTTCAAATCAGCACCAGCACTCCTGTACTCTTGCAACCTTCAGCAGACAATGTGGGTACCTACAATATTTTCTTCCAGGATGAGTCAACCAGCTCCTACTCACAACGTATCAGCATTAAAGCTCTGTAGACCACTACAGTAGGATCCTCCTCTGGAACTCCTGCATTCTGGTTCCCTCCAGGAAGACAGGGACAGTTGCAGGCCTAGTCACACACCGGGCTCCCTAGTTAGCATGTTTAAAGAGACACCTCCCCAGGTCTAACCGCTGGGTGTCAAAAGCCTTTTAAAGCCACCCCAAATATATATACCCTTTGCCATAATGTTCCACTAGCAATTAAATTCCCAGCGATTGGCTGAGAAAGGACCTGAATATTCAAAACCCATGCTAGAGGTTCCAATAACACCTAGAAACAAAGCAGACAGACACAAGATGCACCATATTGTAGTAGTATAAATCAACTATTGACTGTCCCGATTGAGTCCCAATGCTGCAGTGCATGTCATTCCTGCCTGCCTCTTCCTAACCTTTGTGAGTGCAATTTTAACTTTTAAAATAAATTGTTGATTTTTACTACTGCACCATAGTGGCTCTTGCGCCTATCTGTGCACTATAGACGGAGCATACCCTTCTGACCCTTCTAATCTGCAGGCTGCAGCGTCCACCTAGACACTGTAGTAGTTGTTTGTATAGTTTGGGCTACCCACTCTATTTATTTTGTGACAATACAGTCTGTTGATTGTTCGACTGGTGCATGGCACATGATTCTCTTACAATTAACAAGACAATTGGGTTGCGTAATGACACTTTGGAATTATCACTTCCCCATTTGGGCTCACTTTTTCTTGCCTAACCATGTGTCCCCCTGCCAACCTGTGCTGTAATTGGACACAACACGAATTTGGAAGCTAATAATGATTTTGGCTGAAGTCAGCTGTTTGGTTGTGTCCAATCACAAACAGAGTTCTCGGTTCACAGAACGGGGAACAGCGATCTGACTGTTGTTCTTGCAAAGCAGGGAGAAAAACAGCTATATAGTAAAGTAAAAGCAGCATACATTACACATTGTTAGACACACAATTAACCTCTTGATTTCCCCTAGATGTTAACCCCTTCCTAGCTAGTGTCATTAGTACAATGACAGTATACAGTATTAGCATTGATCACTGTATTAGCATTGATCACTCATCTAGTGCCAGATTGCCTGCCACACTATCACAGTCCCACTGATCACCGCCATTACCAGTATAGCATCATAGCTGCAAAAATTCCAGTATATATACTATAGTTTGTAGATGCTATAACTTTCACACAAACCAACTAATATACACTTTTTTCCAAAGATATGTAGCAGAATACATTTTGATCAAAACCTATGAAAACATTTGATTTTTTTATTGGTTATGTTTTATAACAGAAAGTAATTAATGGTGTTTTTTCACATATGATAAAAAATAAAAAACCCAGCGGTGATCAAACACCACCAAAAGAAAGCTCTAGTGTGAAAAAAAATATAAATTTCATGTGCGTACAGTGTTGCATTTGTGTGCAGTGTTGCAATAGCCAGTTAAAGTAGTGCAGTTCTGAATAGAAATAATGCTCTGGTCAAGAAGGGGGTAAAACCTTCTGGAGCTTACGTGGTTAATACTACTTCAAGTTGATAATACACTGTAAAATTTGATTGTACACTCTCCTTCAACTCTACCAAGACTTTTCAAGTAGTTAACCAGTTGCCAACCGCACTGTAGCCGAATGACAGCTACAGCATGATTGTCCAGTTCTGGGAGGGTGTCATATAACATTCCCCCAGAATACGCCCTTCCACACGCCCCCAGTGGTGCACACCCGGCAATCTCCGTGATCGCTGTGTCCTACCGACACAGATGATCACGCGCTGAGGTAAAAGGCCAATCACAACGGCCTTTTACCACGTTATCAGCTGTGTCCAATGACACAGCAGATCACTGAGTAAATACAGTTGCCAGTTATCAGCTGCACATTCCTCACGCTGTCACAGCATGAGGAAAGTACTGTCAATAACCGGCAACAGTCACAAAGCAGATCGGCACTGATCATCGGGGCACTGATCATCAGTGCCCAGCAGTGATGCCCACCAGTGCCAAGCAGTGCCTCCCACCAGTGCCCAGCAGTGCCACGCACCAGTGCCCAGCAGTGCCACCTATCAGTGCTGCCCAGCAGTGCCGCCAGTCAGTGCCATCCGTCAGTGCCAACAGTTAGTACTGCCAGTCAGCGCTGCCCATCAGTGTCACCCAATAGTGCCCATCAGTGCCACCTATCAGTGCTGTCTATCAGTGCCCATCATTGCTGCATATCAGTGCAGCATCATCAGTGCCACCTCATCAATGCCCACCAGTGCCACCTCATCAGTGCAGCCTATCAGTGCTGCCTGTCCGTGCCACATCATCAGTGCCCATCAGTGCTGTGTATCAGTGCAGCCTCATCAACGCACATTACCTGTTTGCAAAATTTTATAATAGAAACAAAGCAAAACTTTTTTTTTCAAATTTTTTGCTTTTTTTGTTTATAGTGCAAAAAATTAAGCACCCAGTGCGAATTAAATACCACCAAAAGAAATCTCTATTTATATGAAAAAAAATCATAAAAATTTCATATGGGTATAATTCTGCATGAACATGAAATTGTCATTCAAAGTGTGAGCTGAAATCTGTACATTGACTTGGGCATTAAGCGGGTACAAGTTCCCAGTAGGCAAGCGGTTAAACACAAAAACAAATGTTTTTTTTTAGGTTTGCCCTCATATTACATAGTTTTGGTAAGTATAAAAAGGATTTTACAGTGATTAAAATGACATCAAGATTTACTTTTAGGTAAATGTTACAGGGATTACTGTGAATGTGCACACTGAATATACTCCATTGTTTCCTTTTAAATGCATGCCCTCTGAGCATCGGCTTTCTGTCCTCAAGAGACCTTTCCATGTGTGGTGCATCTCTAATAGCTACATGAGGTTACATGATTGATGAGTTTCTTTTTAGCGAAAGGGCTGACAATGATGAGTACAGAAGATCCCCCTGACATCATGCCGACCCGTGGCTCATTTTTCCAGATGATAAATGGAGGGGTATATTTAGTTCTCCTTTGGGATATATAATTAGTGTAACATTTGAAATGAGGCATATTAATTGTTTTCAGTTTCGTTAGCCTCTGAGCCCCCCCAGGTAACTAGAGAAGTTAATATATCTATGCTGACACAGGGCAGAACAAGGCCTATAATTCATACTGGTTCAAGTCTGTGGAGTCCACTGAGAAAAAAAATCAGTATAGCAGCCCTGTGGTCTTCAGCAGAATGTCAGTCACCATAATACAGAAAGAGAACTACAAAAAGCTAAGCATGAAATCAAGTGCACAATCTCCACTCTTCTATAGAGTATTGTACGTCTACTGGCAGACATCCAAATGTCTGTGCCTTCAAGTTGTTTGTTGTAGAGTAGTCAGAGTTCTTTTATTTCTGACAGCCTACACCTGTTATTTCACACATGACCTATTATTTTTAATCCATTTACATTGTTTGATGCGGTTGTCCCCTGCAGCAGGGAAGAGCCAGGCCTACCTTATGCATTTTTAGACGTGTGATTGGTCTGAAAGAGCACAATTTCTGTTGAACATTTTAAAAGTGTGCCAGTGTCCAGACTATGAATATACTTTTATTTATTCTTAAGCAAAAAGCCATCCCTGACCTCTCTAGCTTCCTTTGTGAAGTCATTTGCTCCAAAAAATCCTCAGGCTGAATCCACAAGTACTGCGGTGACAGACGTTTTACCGCATTGTAAACTGTCTGTTATGGCAAGGACACACAGGAAACATTTGTTTCCTATGTGTCCCATTCGCACTGCAATGCAACCTAGAGCTGTAACCTCTGCCTGTTACTGCAGCTGGAAATCATTTAATGATGGTATCAGTGCTACCACTAAATAACAGCTTTACTGCTTGCTCACCAGCTTGTTTTACATATTAAAGCAAAAGCGGAAGCTCCACTTGTTTGCATCCTCCTCCCCTCCACTGCCATATTTGGCACCTTTTGGGGGAGAGAGGGTACCTGGTTTTGACAGGTACACGCTCCCACTTCCGGCTCCAGAAGTTCGGCCCCCACCTTCCTCCCGCAGTCTCCTGGGAACCTTGACAGGTCCCAGAAGAATGCCGGACCAATCAGAATGGGCAGCGCGACTCATGCATGCGCAGTGGGCACCCGGTTGTGAAGCCGCAAGCTGTCACAGCATGGTGCCCTCAGTTGTAATGCCAGTGCAGAGGAGAGAAGAGGCAGAGAAGGGACAGCATGGATGAGCACATTGATGGATCCTGGGAGAGGTAAGTGTGTGTTTAATAATACCCTGGGTGATGTCATTTACCAAATGTGGTGAAAAACAATGCCCCGATGAGCCATGCTCGATGATCCTCTCCCACGAGATTCTCATCATGAATTATGGCTCTCCTGCAAGCACCTGAATGTCAACAAACAGGTCTGGAATGCTGGCTGATGTCCCTGACCAAATGCAATCATGACCAGGAATATCCAGGGTTGAGAAATGTTTATTTAACCGCATGTCACCCAGCCACTGTACATATACGGTGGCAGGGCGGCACTCACAGGCAAAACCACGTTTTAAAACGTGTGTTTTGTAAAAAAATAGGGGGCGCGCGCGAGGCGCGCTGCCGCCCTATTTGTCCTGTGGATCACCGCCGCAGATGTCAGTTGCCGGGTCACAGCCGCTCGTTAGCAGCTATGTCCCGGCGATCGGCGGTAAACGGTGACAGAGAGCACACCTGCAGTAGCTGTGCTGTCTGTCACCTCTCTGTCAGCTCGAGGATGAGCTGATCGAGAAAGAATAGTTTCACTTTCTCGATCAGCCTTGTCCCGCCCAGTACACACCCCCGCCCCCTAGTAAAACACTCCCCTCACTCCTATAAACCTTCCCTGCTAAATAAAGTTAACCCCTTCCTCCCCATTGCCATTAGTACAGTGTCAGTTTTTTTTTTTTTGCACTGATCACTGTATTAGTGTTTTTGGGGATGTCAGTGACCCCAAGTCAGTACCCCCCAATGTCAGAATGTCCGCCGCAGTCCTGCCATAAGTCGCTGGTCGCTGCCATAAGTCCCTGATCACCGCCATAATTCGCTGATCGCCGCCATTATTAGTATAAAAAAAAAACTAAAAATCCCAGTATCTTTCCCGCCATTTGTAAACGCTATAACTTTCACGTAAACCAATTAATTTACACGTATTGGGGTTTTTTTTTAGCAAAGACATGTCGCAGAATGCATTTTGGCAGAAATTTATGACTAAATTTGATTTTTGCATTTTATTTACTGGACATGTTTTATAGCAAAAAGTCCAAAAAATTGTTTTTTTATCCTCAAAATTGTCAGACTTTTTTTTTTATAACGCAAAAAATAAAAACCGCACAGGAAATCAAATGCCACCGAAAGAAAGCTCAATTTGTGGGGAAAAAAAGGATGTAAATTTCATTTATGTACCATATTGCATGACCGCGCAATTTTCCGTTAAACTAGCGCAGCGCTGTATGGCAGAAAAATGGCGTAAATTGCAGTATTTATACCATAGTTTGTAGACGCTATAACTTCCACACAAAGCAATCAATATACACTTATTGGGATTTTTTTTACCAAAAACATGGAGCAGAATACATTTTGGCCTAAATTTATAACCAACTTTGAGTTTACTATATATTTTTTATAGCTGAAAATAAAAAATATTGTTTTTCTTCAAAATTTTTGGCCTTTTGTTTGTTTATAGCGTGAAAAATAAAAAGCGCACAGGTGATCAAATTACACCAAAAGAAAGCTCTATTTGTGTGAAAAAAAGGACGTAAATTTCATTTGGGTGCAGCATTGCATGACCGCGCAATTATCAGTTGAATTAGTGCAGCGCCAAGTAGCAAAAAGAGGCCTGGTCATTAAGGGGGGTAAATCCTCAGGAGGGCAAGTGGTTAAAATATGGTCGATACAGTGGATACAGTGCCCATAATCAAAAACATTT